>NC_057391.1:9717488-10052194 GCF_019320065.1 Cervus canadensis | reverse complement strand
TTGGAAGGACTGATGTTGAAGCTGAAACTCCAATAATTTGGCCACCTGATGAGAAGAACTGACTCATTTGAAAAGACCCTGATGTTGGGAAAGGAGAAGGGGATGACAGAGGATGAGATGGCTGGATGGCATCACGACTCAATGGAAATGAGTTTGAGTAAACTCTGGGAGTTGGTGATGGACAGGGAGGCCTGGCGTGCTGCAGTCCATGGGGTCGCAAAGAGTCGGACACAACAGAGCGACTGTACTGAATCTGTTTATTGCACTTCACAGATACTGCTTTAAAAAAAACTGAAGGTTTGTGGCACTCCTGAATTGGCACTATTTTTCCAACAGCTTTTGCTTATTTTGTGTCTCTGTTCCACATTTTGGTAATTATCAAAATATTTCAAACTTTTGCATTATTATATTTGTTATAGTGATTGTAATAGTGATCTTTACTGTCACTATTATAACAAGATTATGGCTCACTGAAGGTTCAGAGGATGGTTAGCATTTTTAGCTATAAAGCATTTTTAATTAAGTGCTATAAAGTTTTTTTTTAAAGCCATAATGCTATTGTAAAGATTAAACAGACTATAGCACAGTGTAAACATAACTTTTATATTCATTGGGAAGCTAAATGTGACTCACTTTATTGTGATATTTGCTTTATTGTGGTGGTCTGGAAATGAACCCGCAATATCTCCAAAGTATGCATGTACAAAATACAACAGGTTCACTACATGGGAAGAGCAAAATGAATCTCTTTCAATATATATCACTCTCTAATAGCCTTGATACCAAATAAATAAATGAACCTGCTTCCCATTTACATTTCTAGGCAATAAAGTATCATTAGAGGAAGTCACATAATTGTGCTTACTTAGCTAGGCTCCAGGATGGCTTAGCCCTACTCCTGAAGGTTTAGATTCCATTTTCTTTCAATTCCAAGGGGAATTCCTAGCATCCCTTCCTTTTTCTATTATCCTCAGGACAAGCTTTAAAAGGTACTAATAGCTAGGTCTCCACATAGGATTTCTAACACATAGAATTGGTAAAATGTAAATTGATCCTGTAACATTCTCCAGCTAACTTCATTTCTATAAAAAGTTGAATAAATATTTAAAGACTATCTCTTTGAAAGGGCATCTAATTATTAGCCTGCCCACGGCTTTCACTTGATTTGTCTCCTTTATACTGATTTAAATTTGACCCTAAAAAAAAAATAAATAAATAAATAAATAAATAAATTTGACCTTTGCCACTGTCAGCAATGCTTCCATTCACCTTTTGCTAACTCCCTGGTATATCGTCTAAATTGCTTTCTCTCTCTCTTTAGACCCCCAATCTCCTTTCATCACGCTCTTTTGACTTGTTTTCTAATGTAACAGGGAAATTTGAAGGTAATTGATTTGAGCTCACTCAGCACCTCCTGCTCTCCTCTAAACTTCCCCCAGCGTCAGAAAGCAAGCATGTCTCTTCATTTTCGGTGCTAGCTCCACTGCTCAAGCTCCTGATCTCCGCTTCTCAGCACTTACAGTAATTCCTAGGACCCCATTCATCTTCCTTCTGCCATCTTCAGGTTTTTGCTCAGCAGTAGCCAATTTTGTCTTCATCTGTATGTAGACTCACCCTGTCATCTCCTACAAGAACTGTACCTTGAGTCTTCCGCTCCTGTCCTATTCCTTTCTCCTTTATCTGGTCATATCTTGTACATTCAGATATTTTCTATATACTGATTATTATATACAGATACTATACTGTATATACAGTATATACTGTATATACAGATACTATTATCTGATATATTCCTTGTGATATTGTACCTGCTTCGATTCCTAATACCATTTTCTTTAGTAATCACTTGCAATTTGATTTATAACAACCTATTCAAGGAGAAATGCTCAGTGCAAGGATGCAATGTGATTCTTGTCTGATAATATCCTGCAGCATTTCCTCCCTTTATTTTTTCACACCATTTAAATTTATATAATACAATGTATTAGTTCATAAAACCTTTCCTATCATGTTCATAAAACAATAGCATTCCACCTCCCATCCATGACTATGTGAA
This sequence comes from Cervus canadensis, assembly GCF_019320065.1. Taxonomy (NCBI): domain Eukaryota; kingdom Metazoa; phylum Chordata; class Mammalia; order Artiodactyla; family Cervidae; genus Cervus; species Cervus canadensis. The sequence goes on along the minus strand of NC_057391.1, from coordinate 10,050,138 downwards.
TCCATTAACATTGTATTAAGACTTACTCTTCTTTTTCACTTCCTCAAAACTACATATTCCCATACCTTCCAATATCACTAATTCTGGTTCTCAAGCTAATAAACACTCTTCCTGATCAGTCTCTAGCTTATTATCAAATCCAATATCCATTAATTATCTTAGATTCTTTGCCATTGTTATTCCCTTCTCCAAGCCTTGATTCAGGCAGCATAGCCCATATGTAGTGCTGTCCTCTGTGCCAATTTAAACCCAGTGTATGCATCCTTCAAGGTCATCCAAGGTCATCCAAGGCCCTACTTCTTCTCTCAGGCCTTTGCCAAACATGGCAGTATATTAGACTTTCTCCAAAGCCACATTAGACTTTAGACAAAATTGTGGTCTGCTAGACAAAATGGCACCTCCTAACCATCTCTAGTTACCCCAAATATGTAGACCTTATTTTACCAACTATCCCTTTGAAAGCACAAATAAAGTTTCTATTTTCTTACTGCCCAGCAGGGTGCTGGGCATATAGAAGTTGCTTCATGAACTTGTTTAATGGCTTAATTTGAAATTAAACCATTTAATTTAATTTGAAATTAAATTCTAAACAAATACTAATAAGTATTGATAGTGATTTCACAGCACTGATAATTCTACTCTGAGTGAAACTAGGATTTTTATAGGATTACTTAGAAGGTTACAGGTAGAATGTCCATCAAAGAGTTTACAAATAGGGGCTTTCCTGGTGGTCCAGTGGTTAAGCATCTACTTTGCAACACAGGGGACGTGAGTTCAATCCCTGGTCAGGGAACTAAGATCCCACACTATGCAGAGCAGCTAAAGTCCATGCACCACAGCTGCTGAGCCCTCGAACCATAACTAGAGTCCATGTGCCATATGAAAAGATCCGGCACGATGCAATGGAGGTCCTGTGCAGCTAAGACCCAACCCAGTAAAAAAAGAAAAAGTTTACAAACAATAAATGCTGGAGAGGGTATGGAGAAAAAGGAACCCTCCTTAAAAAGAACTAAGAACAGAGTTACCACATGATTCTGTTACCCCACTCCTGGGCATATATCTGGAGAAAAACATAATTCAAAAAGATACATGCATGCCAATGTTCACAGCAGGTTATTTAAGACAGCCAAGATATGCAAACAACCTAAGTGTCTGTCAACAGCTGAATGGATAAAGATCTGTTATACGTATGTACTCAATGGAGTATTAGTCCTCAGAAAGAGCGAAATAACGCCATCTGCAGCGACATGGATGGACCTAGAGACAGTCATACTCAGTGGAGTAAGCCAGGCAGAGAAAGACAAATATCATGTGAAACTGCTTACGTGTGGAATGTAAAAAAATGATACAAATGAACTTCTTTACAAAACAGAAACAGAGTCACAGAGATAGAAAACAAAATTACGGTTACTGAAAAAGAAAGGGAGCAAGGAATAAATGAGGAGTTTGAGATTAAAATACATACACTACTACACACAAAACAGATAACCAACAAGGACCTCCTTATAGCACAGAGAACTGTTCTTAATATCTCACAACAAAAGAGAAAGTTAAAAAAGAACAAATATATATGTTTGGTTGCTGTACACTCTCTCACACACACATACATCTGAATCACTTTGCTGTACTACCTGAAACTAATACAACACTGTAAATCAACGATATGTCAATAAAAATTTTTTTAAAGATGAAGGATACAGGCAGAATGACATAGTGTTTAAGAGTATGAGCCTAGAATGCCTGGGCTCAAATCCTGTCTCTATCACCTGTTGGCTAGGTGACCTTGGGAAGGTTAATTAACAACTTTGGGCCTTAATTTCCCTCCCTGAAAATAGGGGAACATTACAGTACTTACCTCATGGAGTCATTATGAAGGTCAAATGTGTTATTTTGGATACTTAGAACAACTTCTGGCATGCAGAAATTGCTCCATGAATGTCAACTATTATTAAATGCTTACCAGACACAAAATGATAGTATTTCAGAACTACTTACTTTATAAGTGAGTGAGTCGAGGAATAAAGGTAAAATAATTGGCTCAAGGTCATTGGGCTATGTAGAAACAAAGTCAGAAAACCAGTTCTCCTGATTTCCATTCAGTATTTGTTATTTTCCTCCCTAAGAATTCCATATCTGAACATGGAAATGACTTATAGAAGTTTAGAGTTAAAAGCAACATTCAAGGATTTCTAGTTCATAATGCATGATCACTTGTTACTTTCATCTTTGCTGACAGCACCATTTCACAGAGTCTTAACAACCCAGACAAAGGATCCTAACAGAATCTGTAACATGGCCCCTAAGTTAAGGAACATATGAGGGATAGGAATGGACGCCAAGATCAAGTCCCTGGAGTCCAGATGACCATCACTAGATGAAACTATTTTTAACGTCTATATTTTGAAAAATAAGATTTCTTTTTCAGGGAAAACATTGTCTGGAATACTCATTATAAAGTTGTAATTCAGGTCATCCCACAGATACATAAATGTTTTGCAGATAGCATGCTTCCTGGTAGGAATCTGAAATTATGATTTTGACAAACTTTGAACAGTATTCTTTAGCAGCCATAAGAATGCACAGGGGCCAACTACCCATACCAGGCATAATTCCTGAAGGTTTAGGCTTTCTGTGTGCCTCTCTGGAACGATACTTGGCCTGGTGGTGCAATCAACTGTGCTAAGGTTTTAAAATTCAATCTAGCAAATATAGACACTCCAGAGGAATTGCAGCAATAAAAAAAACCTGCTATTAAATAGACACAAATAAACCTGTGTGTAAAGATTCTCTCATCAAAAGCAATAGTGTGCTATTCTCTGTCTCAGTGCAATGCTAAGAGATTCAATTTCCCTTTAATGCAAATGAAACTGTCTTTTGTAACAGTAGCAATAAGGGAGAAGGCCAAGCTGAATAATTAATAATTGTGTGTCCACAAAGAATGTACATCCACTTTAACCCCCCTCCCTTCTATAAACAAAACTCAAGCAACACATATTCTCTGGGTACGATTATTTAAAATGCCTAATTGTCGTATTTGGACTCTGAGATTTATGGCTTGGGATTTTAATCCTCTAAACAGGGAGGTCCAATTACTTGAATCTGAAAGTTGAATTACTTTCTTTATACTGAAGACGAAACAGACAGTCTCCATTGATTCCACAGAGGATGTATCATTCCTGCTCTCTGCTTCCACAGTATTTTATTTTTATCTCTAACTTTTCTCATGATAATCTGATTTGTTACACCTAGTTCTTTGTCTCCTTTGTAGACTATAAACTCCTGAGAACAGAATTCATAACTTATTTATCTCTGCATCGTCCCAGAATTTTACAGGGTTTTGGACATAGCAGCTGCTCAATAAATATTTTGACATTTAATTTTAATGATATTTATGTTACACATTTTCCAATTTTAAGTATTGTTAATGGAATCTCACCTTTGACATAACTTCTCTACCCATTTCTGAGAAGTTTCAAACTCTTGCGTTTGAAACATGAAAAAGGACTCTAGCAGATTGATACTGTAATTTAGATAGCTATGTAAATAGTAAGGAACTGTTTAGCAATTACTTGTTGAGTTGCAACTTTGTGAAAATTTGCAGAGATTTCTTTTGAGTTTTCAGTTGTTTAAAGGGACCCAACCATCTCAGCGGAGAAGGCAATGGCAACCCACTCCAGTACTCTTGCCTGGAAAATCCATGGACGGAGGAGCCTGGTAGGCTACAGTCCATGGGGTCAGGAAGAGTCACACAGGACTGAGCGACTTCACTTTCACTTTTCACTTTCATGCACTGGAGAAGGAAATGGCAACCCACTCCTGTATTCTTGGCCTGGAGAATCCCAGGGATGGGAGCCTGGTAGGCTGCCGTCTACGGGGTCGCACAAAGTTGGACACCACTGACGTGACTTAGCAGCAGCAACCATAGGGGCATGGGAAAGGAAAGAGCTCAGAGGAATGCCTGAGAGAGTATCCCAGAAAGTCTACTGTGCCTTCTAGAAAGACACCTGGTACCCAAGTCCTAATTTCAAGACCCAGAAAGCAAGTTATGATCAAGGCATTTCCAAGGTCCATCTTTCCTTTTTTTCCTCAGTTTTTCTAAGAAATTGTCAGTGTGATGCTTAAGAAACGTAGTTCATGCCCACAAGGCCCACAGACACGACTGATGACATGTTGCAGGGCCCAATTGAAATAAAAAACTCAGGGCCCTCTGTTTAAAAATTATTAAGAATTTCAAAACAACACCAGAACATTAAGCAAGTGTCAGCTTTCTAAGCACAGGTCTCTGTGTAATTGCAGACGCCTCACATCTAGGAAGCCAGCCCCGTTCTGTCTTCCAAGAACTTTCAGTACACTGAAAGGCAAAAAGTTTGTATCAGGTAGAAGCTACAATTCAAGTACGTACAAGAGGCTGCAGGGATCCAGAAGTTCCTGACTTTGGAAAACTCTACCAGGGAGGTGACGGTTAAGCTCATCTTTGAGGGAGCAGAGCCAGGGAAGAAAGCAAGACATTCCAGACTGAAGAAGGGCAGAATTCTTCAAACTCCAGGAAACCTGAGGAACTCCAGGAAACTTGCTACTTTTAGAAAAGGCGTAACAAGTAAACAGTAGGTGACTAGTTGAGATCGAGAATGGCAAGAAGCAGAAGCCAAATATATGGGGAAAGGGGTCAAACAATTAGAGTGCCTACTATGTATGTCAAGTTCTTTACCCCCATGTCATAGTTTTAAACAGAACAATCTTGTGACTGAACTGCTATGCCTAGTTCTACAAATGGGTTCGTTTAGGCCCAGGGTAGCAATGGTCGAAGGGCTTGGGACACACTGCTTGCTTTAGTCGCTAAGTCGTGTCCGAACCCCATGGACTCCTCTGACCATGGGATTCTCCAGGTCAGAGACTGGAGCCTGCCAAACTCCTCTGACCATGGGATTCTCCAGACAAGAACACTGGAGTGGGTTTCCATTTCCTTCTCCATGGGACACATTAGGCATGCAATAAGTATCTGGGGACTTACTGGCAGGCTATCTGACTTACTGCCCAGGACTCTCAACCCCTAGGCCAAGCTGATTCTAAGCATGCGATTAACCCCTCCAGGGGTCCTTCCCGCCTCTCTCCGGGCCCCTAGAGATCTCTTCTCTCTTTCTCGCCCCGCCCCCGTGATCCCACCTGCCGGAAAGTAGGTGGCAAAAGCACTTCCGGGATACCAAAGGTCGGCCCCGGCAAGATGGCGGCCCCCTTGGAGCTCAGTTGCTGGGGAGGCGGCTGGGGGCTCCCGTCGGTGCACAGCGACTCCCTGGTGGTGATGGTGAGGCCGTCTCGCTGGCGCGGGCGCGGGCAAGAAGGGGCGGGGCCAGAGGCGCCAGGCCGGCTGGCCGGGTCTCGGCGGCGAACGGTGCTTCCCACGCGGCGCTCCGGCCCGGGGGCTGCTTGCTGCAGCGATCTGGGCTCCCTCGCGTCCGAGAAGTTACAGCCTAGCCTGTGTCCCCGCCGAAGCCACGGTGGGGGGGAAGTCATGGCTTCTCCGCTTGGCTCCGAGTGTTTTCAATCATGCAAAGCTGTCTGGGCGGTGGAATGAAAGCCCAAAGCAGGGGGCGCGCGCTCCCTGCTCGGTATCCCCTGAATGTTGGGGTGGGGGTGAAATAAGCCCCTGAAGCCCTGGTAGCTGGCGTGCGCAACGCCGGCTAGAAGTCTGGGGAGGGATGCAGCCCCGGAGTCTGATGAGTCTACCTTTCGGGGGACCCAGATTTGAAGTCAGGCTGCTCTGCAGACTTCCTTTAGTACTCAGTCTAAAATGTTTTATTCCAAACTCTCTTTCAGGCTTACGCCAAATTTTCTGGTGCACCCCTGAAAGTCAATGTCATAGATAACACCTGGAGAGGTTCAAGAGGTACACTGTAAACTTTTAAACGCTCCTTTCTGCCCCCTTTCTGCCCCCTCCCCCTCTCATTTAAAGTAGGAGGCATGTAGCCATGGAGTACCTTGGGGTTTTAGTTCTCACCATGACCTTGACTGTCTGTTGCTTATGTTTTGATCATTCTGAGCAATACTTCAAAGGACAAGCCAAATAAGTGGAGATTATGAGAAATGAAATGCTCTCCAAAACTATATGTGTGTGTGTGTGTGTGTGTGTAAAACTGCAAAAACCTAAAATATCTTACTCATTTTTTCCTCCTCCAAATGTGATTGGTATAGTTTTAAGGGTACTGGGATCTCTTCAAAGGATATCGAAATGCTTCCTTGTGTGTAAAATGTTTTTTGATTATAGGAGAGGTACCAGTTTTGACAACTGAAGACAATACTATTTCTCAGCCGGCAAAAATACTAAACTTTTTAAGAAAACAGGTGGGTGGGCCTTTTTGAATAAGTAGATTCTCCCTCCCTGCATGTTACTTTAAAAAAAGAAAAACATTAAAAATATTTGTTTAGAATTCTTTTTTGGAGATACATGCACGCATGCATGCCCAGTCGTTTCAGCTGAGTCCAACTCTTTGTGACCCCATGGACTATAGCCCACCAGGTTCCTCTTTCCATGGGGATTCTCCAGGCAAGAATATCAGAGTGGGTTGCCATTCCCTTGCCCAGAGGATCTTCCCTACCCAGGGATCGAACCCAGGTCTCCTGCATTGCAGGCAGATTCTTTACCATCTAACCACCTTGGAGATACATAGGGTTTGATTAAAAAGAAATAAATCTGAGAGTCACTGCTCTAAATTATGAGTTGTACTGTGATTCGAAAGCCATATAGTGAGTTACAGTCAACTTATATGATCGTGCACTTTGCTTGGCTGTTATTGAAGTTTAGGTATAAGTAGATTCAGTTTAGCTATCTTCACTATTACACTTATTGATATGATTGTAAATTTAGTTTCATAACTGCTACACATTTTGTGCTTGGTATGAGGTCTGAGTTCCTATCAACTAGTAACTATTTTTTTTAAGTACTTAAATTAATAGCTGCAGTTAAATGTTTCATGAAATAATGTATCCAAAATATCTGAACATGCCAAGGTTTATATATTTAAAATGTTTAAACATGTAGCAATTTATATAAATGTGAAAGTTATCATTGGTTTTGCCAATAGTTAAGGAAGTCCTATGTCAACAAAATTTAGAACTTTTCTAAATGGGAAAGTTTTTTCTTTTCATGGGGAACACAACTAATTAGAACTTTTCCTTATTATAAATTAACAAAATAATAATAGCTTCTATTAAGTTTGTACTACATGCCATGCACTAAAGTAAGGTCATTACCCAATCAAAAAATGGGCCAAAGAACTAAACAGACATTTCTCCAAAGAAGACATACAGATGGCTAACAAACACATGAAAAGATGCTCAACATCACTCATTATTAGAGAAATGCAAATCAAAACCACAATGAGGTACCATTACACGCCAGTCAGGATGGCTGCTATCCAAAAGTCTACAAGCAATAAATGCTGGAGAGGGTGTGGAGAAAAGGGAACCCTCTTACACTGTTGGTGGGAATGCAAACTAGTACAGCCGCTATGGAGAACAGTGTGGAGATTTCTTAAAAAACTGGAAATAGAACTGCCATACGACCCAGCAATCCCACTTCTGGGCATACACACTGAGGAAACCAGATCTGAAAGAGACACGTGCACCCCAATGTTCATCGCAGCACTGTTTATAATAGCCAGGACATGGAAGCAACCTAGATGCCCATCAGCAGATGAATGGATAAGGAAGCTGTGGTACATATACACCATGGAATATTACTCAGCCGTTAAAAAGAATTCATTTGAATCAGTCCTAATGAGATGGATGAAACTGGAGCCCCTTATACAGAGTGAAGTAAGCCAGAAAGATAAAGAACATTACAGCATACTAACACATATATATGGAATTTAGAAAGGTGATAACGATAACCCTATATGCAAAACAGAAAAAGAGACACAGAAATACAGAACAGACTTTTGAACTCTGTGGGAGAAGGTGAGGGTGGGATATTTCAAAAGAACAGCATGTATACTATCTATGGTGAAACAGATCACCAGCCCAGGTGGGATGCATGAGACAAGTGCTCCGGCCTGGTGCACTGGGAAGACCCAGAGGAATCGGGTGGAGAGGGAGGTGGGAGGGGGGATCGGGATTGGGAATACATGTAAATCCATGGCTGATTCATATCATTGTATGACAAACCCACTGGAAAAAAAAAAAATTTAAAAAAAAAAAAAAGTAAGGTCATTAACAATCAGTGAAATAATAGTTAATAATAAAAAAAAACCTACAACTAACATTTATGGACCTTACTGTGTACATGACGCTATGCTCAGAACTTTATTTGCATTAAGTAGCATTTGTTACTGAATTTTTATTTCTCTTTTCCCTTTTAATATGTTTGCCATTTTTGAGGAAGAATAGTAGGAGTCCTAGTTTATTTAGCCTCACTGTTTTGGGATGTTCTTGACTTATGAGGTTTTGGGTTTTATATTTTTTAACAGAAATACAATGCTGATTATGAACTTTCAGCAAAACAAGGGGCAGATACGCTAGCTTACATTGCTCTTCTTGAAGAGAAGCTTCTTCCTGCAGTGGTGAGCATTGGTGAATATTACAGTATTTTAGTGACTTACTGAGAATGTACTTAGTCTGTTCAGAAGAAAAATATTGGAAGAGGCTTAAGAGAGGAAATTTCATTTATGTATTATTTTCAATTGTTTCACATAACTGTGAAACTGGGTTGATTCTGTTAGACATTCAACTAGTATAGGAACCAACAAAGTGAAAGACAGTGTCATTTTGGAAATAAAAATTCTCTGTGAAAGACAGAGTTTGTTGCTCCATGTATAGATTTGGGCCAACTGTAATTCATTCAGAAAATATTCATTAAGCACCTACTATGTTCCAGGCCTTATTCTGGATGCTTGGGATAGAGCAAAACAAAACTCACATGTTTAAAAATCTTGATGTCCTTGAATCATCCTAGCTGGAGAATGGGTATGAAGTTAACTTCACTCAGAGACATTTATGAAAAAGTTTTACATCTATTGAATGATCTTTTAATAAAAGAATATCCTGGTAGTGTTTTTTCCCCCTCCTTTTGCAGCTTCACACATTCTGGGTTGAGAGTGACAATTACTTTACTGTGACAAAGCCATGGTTTGCTTCACGAATGCCTTTTCCCTTGAGTTTGATCCTGCCTGGAAGAATGTCTAAGGGAGCGCTGAATAGGATTCTCCTGACCAGGGGAGAGCCTCCCCTCTACCACCTTCGAGAAGTAGAAGCTCAGGTATGGTTGGAATTACCTTCAGAGCAAGGGCTCTCTGGAGGAGGGACAAGAGAGAGCAGGGGTGAAACTATTGGGTTGGTCAAAAAATTCATTCGGGTTTTTCTGTAAGATAAGATAGTACAGAAAAACCTGAGCAAACTTTTTGGCCTGCCCAATACTTATCGATGCCAGCCTGAAAAGGAGTTCTCGAGCATCTTTCCTACTTTTGAGATGTAATTTCATCCATATTAGATATACAGAGATGCGAAGGAGTGCCTAAATCTTCTGTCAAACAGATTGGGAACATCCCAGTTTTTCTTTGGAGATATGTGAGTACATTCCCTTATAAAACCATTTTAATGTTTTGTTTGCATATATCCATTGAGCAGTTACTTAAAGCAAGTTCCCTTGCCTGGTCCTCTTACCCCACCCCCAATGAGTTTGCCACTTAAAAAAATACTTAGTGGATTTTATACTGTAGGAAACTTTCTGTCGGGGTAATCTGATATTGACTTAGTATGTTGCATATGTGACTTTGAAACTTTTAAGACTGTTCCCACCCAGTCTCTAGTCTCTACATGATGCCTGTGAGTAAAAATGAATCTTTTAATTTACAACTTAAATTTTCTTCTAAATAAAATGGGTAGAGTATTTTAAAAAACTACTAATGAGTAAAACCCTAGTTGCTTCGTTTTTATAAGCCCAAATGGGTAGTAAACCTTTTAAAAGACTATATTGTATACTGCAGAATCGATAAATGTATTTGAGAAAAAGTTTTTAGCATAATCCCAGATTAATATTTTCTTACGTGCTTTTTAAAAATCCTTAATTTATTTTCAGGCCTTCCACTTTGGATGCCTATGTGTTTGGTTTTCTCGCACCTCTTTATAAAGTACGTTTTCCTAAAGTTCAGTTACAAGAACATTTGAAGCAGCTCTCCAACCTCTGTCGCTTTTGTGATGACATCCTAAACAGTTATTTTAGGGTTAGTCTTGGAGGTAAGGTGGTTCTTCTTCAGCTAATCTTTGTTTGCATAGAATATTTGCATATCCTCCTAAGGACGTATACACCAAACCATTACTTATTTAAAATGTGTGTATATTGTCTTTAAATCCTGGTTTGCTGCTGCTGCTACTAAGTCGCTTCAGTCAGGTCCGACTCTGTGTGATCCCATAGACGGCAGCCCACCAGGCTCCCCCGTCCCTGGGATTCTCCAGGCAAGAACACTGGAGTGGGTTGCCATTTCCTTCTCCGAAATCCTGGTTTATAAAACTTCAAAAAAATGGCATTTTTTCCAACTCTCCCCCCCTGCCCCATGTGTTAGTTCTTCTTTCAATAGAGAAATATCTATTTGCCTTTTGTCTGTTCTTCTGGATTTTATACAGTTCTCGCTTCTTGTTCCTTAAATATTGCCCCTTTGAAGTGGGTCATTTTCTTTTAAAAGTTAACCATAGGTATTTATTGTGTCCCTGCTGAAAGATAGCCTTTATCCTAATGCAAATGGGCAGTTACTTTAAATGTTGCTTCTAGCATTTTCCTGCGTGAACAGAAATGAGCAGCAGATTGATTTTGGTGAGGTACACTCCCATGATTCCAGTACTTGAAAACTGCTTGCACCAGACGAGGTATCGTAAATAGAGGGCGCCTGCCACTCAGGCTCGCTGCTTCGGGAGTGAGGGGCCTTGCGCTCAGTTTGTGTGGGGAGAGTTGGCAGAAATCGTCCTTTTAAGAAAGAGAAGTCATAAGGACCACTGGTTTAGGAACAGTTTACTTTTTTATATAGTGGGTTATGTGTTTTGTATATAATACACTTGTACGTAACAAGGAAGGGGTTAGTAGTTTGAAAGTCATGAAACTGAGTAATTTTCAACCTTGTTACTTGGGAGCAGTGGTTAGCAAACCTGACCACAGAACAAACACAAAATCTTAAGTCCTGTACCAGAGTCACCGAATTAGAATAGGATTCATTCCTGGAATAGATCCCAGAAATCTGTATTTTTTTAAAGTCCGTTCAAGTACTTTGGAGGCATGGATATTTGTTTGGCCCTTAGAAAGCTCTTCAAATGCAGTGGTTGTAACTAAAGGCCTATTTGAAATGGGTGGGGAAAAGGTACAAGTCAGATTTGAAAAGGCAGTGAGCACTGCTGCGCTCTTATTAATGACCTTGGCTGTCTGCCTAACACTTGGCTAACTGGGTCTCCTGAAGGACACATTTAGTCCTTTGGCTTAGGGTTTGCTTTTGGAGTATTACCGTATCTTAAGTTTGCCTTTTGAACCGAGAATGGTTTTTCACTTTGCCTTTTTGGGGAGTTGGGTGGGGGTTGGAGCACTTAGGGGGTGGATAGACTCAATATTCTTTTGACTCTAAACAGCTTGTAAGGCTTTCAAAATTTCCTCTTTCTGATTTCTGTCCTGGCTTCTTAGGCATCTCTCCTGCTGGACAAGAAACGGTAGATGCAAATCTGCAGAAACTGACACAACTTGTAAATAAGGAATCCAACTTGATTGAAAAGGTCAAGTTTACTTCAATCGTTATTTTGTACTAGTTGAGCATTTTCCTTTCTGCAGTTAGTATTGTATTTGGGTTATGCATTACCTTTACCCTTTTCTTTATTTTTTTAAGTTTATTTTTTTCAGAAAGTTGTTTAAATATACATTTACTAAAAGCAGTACAAAATACAGTGTTTTGAAGCCAGTAATGGACTGGTTGTTTGGGGGAAATATCTGATAATAGCATTGGGTTTACTTTTACCACACAATTAGCAGTACTTTTCAAGTTAGGAGACTTTGGCTTTTAAAAAAAAAAAAACCAGCCCAGGTGGGATGCATGAGACAAGTGCTCGAACCTGGTGCACTGGGAAGACCCAGAGGAATCGGGTGGAGAGGGAGGGGGGAGGGGGGATCGGGATGGGGAATACGTGTAAATCTAGTGCTGATTCATGTCAATGTATGACAAAACCCACTGAAAAAATAAATAAATAAATTTAAAAAATAATAATAATAAAATAAAATAAAAAAGAGGGGGAGAGAGAAAGAAACAGAAAAACACTTCTTGCTTGCTTGTCTGCTCCTCTCCATCTCTGAGTGTTAATATTTCTTGATCGTAAGCTCTTGTGCTTATTCTTTCTTACTGATAGCACTATGGTGTCTTTTTCTTTCTTTCACATAAATGTTCCTATCCTCTGTTCTAAATGTTTAAAGTTTTTGGCTAGTGTGGATATTTGCCACTTAGGGAGTATGCATTTGTTGAGCGAAATATTGAGGAATTGGGCAGGGGAGGGAACCAGCAATGGAAATTTCAAGGGTGATTCTAGGTGGAAAAAGAGAGTTAGACAGTTTTTTCCTCAAGTGTTTGATAAACTTGCTTTTTTCTTATACAAATGGATAATGCTTCATTCTTTCACAAGCTAAGGGGTCATTATGGCCTAATAACACTGGCTAGAGGTTTGCGGGATTGAGTAACAGGCACTGTATCATATGAACTTTATGAGTTATCTCATTTAATCTCACAGCAACCCTGTATGTGCAGGTACTCTGTTATCCCCACTTTACAGATGAGATAACTGAAGCTTCAAGGGTAGTTTATAACATCATCTGCCCGAGGTCATTCCACTGGCAAGAAGTAGAGAGAGCATCTGAACCCTAGTAATTGGATTCCAGCATGGGCTTTGTAGTTAGTCAGCTATGTAACTCATGAGTGAAATTATTTATCCATTACTACTGGTGGTAATAGCCAGGTTTACAACTACCACTCTCTGGAGTGACCATTTTATTTCTTTTTATGGTATATTCTTGGGCTTCCCTTGTGGCTCAGCTGGTAAAGAATTCGCCTGCAATGTGGGACACCTAGATTTGATCCCTTTGTTGGGAAGGTCCTCTGGAGAAGGGAAAGGCTCCCCACTCCACTGTTCTGGCCTGGAGAATTCCATGGACTGTGTAGTCCATGGGGTCGCGAAGAGTCGGACACGACTGAGCGACTTTCACTTCGCTTTACTTCCTGATCCCCTGGAGAAGAGAATGGCTACCCACTCCAGTATTCTTGCCTGGAGAATCCCATGAACAGAGGAGCCTGATGGGCTACAGTCCACAGGGTTGCAAAGAATCAGACACAACTGAGCAACTAACACTTAACTTCTTACTTATGTACCTCTTGTTAAAGTTTGGGTAAGCTGAATGAAAGCCAAGTTTGTCTTGATTCTTAGCCCAACCCAGTAAATCTCATGAGAGGAAATACACCAAGAGTTAAGTGTGGATAATGGAAAAATTATTCAGACTGTTGTAGATACTTTTCTGCTGGATGAAGACTATCCAGGGTAGTTTTCATTTCCATCAGTGGCAAATTCATTTCAGACGTTTATTTGCAGAAAGTGAAACCAAGAGGCCCTGCCACCACTTCTGTACGGTTCACTTTGGCATCATCACTACATGAGGGTCTCCTGACCCTGTGTTAGCGCCTCTCCCCACCCCACTTCCCATCTGCTCCTCAGTACAGGTCACTGTTTGCTACAAGACAATAGAACAACAAATTCTCTTGACTACCAGTGTTCACCATTTAGACAGAAAATCTAGAGCTTAAAAAAAAGAAAGAGTTATGTTTGAGGAGCTTAGTTCTTGCAAGGAAAAAAAAGACGTCTTAAAATAACTGATTCAAATAGTTCACTGGGAATACTCTTGTCCATTGGAAAACTGAGTTAGTCTTTTATTCTTTTCCTTTGATTATAAACCCCATGTACCTCTGCTGAAACATTTCCTCTGTGCTTTATAAAAGCATCTTGAAAGGAGAGAGTTTTGCGCTACATATGTTAAGACTCTTAAAAAAAAAAGCCTATCTACCAGCTAGGTGATAAGACGCTGTATTCTGTTGGTTTTGGGTCATCGATGGCAGCTGCTTTCAAGACTTTTATGAAGTAGCTTAATACCAGGACCTTGCACTCTGGTTTTGGGGTACCCTGGTTAAAGGTAGTTTTCTAGGGTCTGACTCAGATCTAAATAACCCCTCTCCTGATGTTTTCAGGGATGCTAATGTACTCCTGAAGCTCTTGGACATTTTCTAAATGTGCTCCATGTTACTTTGTTTCTCTAGAGCAGACTTAGAACTGATCCATTGTTTGCAGTGCCTCTGGATTAGGTCTAAAGTATTTATCCTTCTGTCTCTTTTCCTAGCCTTCCTTGGTCTAAATACTCAGAGCCTAAAGGAGGTGATCTTTTTGAGTGGAGTACAGGTCATTTTTATTGGGACATTGAGGTATAGTTGAAAGAACAATAGTGTTAGAATAAGACCAGGGTTCACATTTCAGCTCTAAAGCTAGCTTTGCTAATGCAAACCTGATAACCTTTCTGAGCTTCCTTTTGCTAATCTGTAAAATAGAGAATGATTGTCTTTTTTTCTTTATAATTGTCTTGAGAAGCTCAAATGAGAACATACTTTGTAACCTGTGGAAAGTAATCTAACAGAAATGCTGCTTTTACACTTAATATTAGAAGGTTTCTTAAACCAAGTTGTACTGTGGTTGACTTCAGTAGACAGTTCATTTTGTGGCATTACTGTAATTTTGTGAAGACATCAAGGATGAGCCATACTGCTTTTATACATATACTAAGTGAAAGTGAAAGTCACTCAGTCATGTCCGACTCTTTGCAGCCCCATGGACTATACAGTCCATGGAATTCTCCAGGCCAGAATACCAGAGTGGTAGCCTTTCCCTTCTCCAGGGATCTTCCCAACCCAGGGATCGAACCCAGGCCTCCCACATTGCAGGCGGATTATTTACCAGCTGAGCCACAAGGGAAACCCCATACATGTACTAAGTCAGCCAGTATTTAGGTATGATGTTTAGAATTCTTTAGAGATTATTTGCAAGAAAAAGATTTCTCTAGCAGTGCTAGAAACATAAGGTTCTGTACTCTTCTAGGCTATGGTTTGGATGGGGACGCCACAGTCCATATTAGTGTTACCATAGCTATTAGTCAGATGTACCTTTTGTACTTTCCACAGATGGATGACAATCTTCGCCAAAGCCCTCAGCTTCCTCCTCGGAAACTGCCAACACTTAAATTGACTCCAGCAGAAGAAGAAAGTAATTCCTTACAACGGCTATCACCCTGACCATCATCATGCTTTGTGTCCAACGTCATGTAGTTGTTGCAGCAATCTCTTACACTAAGTGTGTGAAGGGCAAAAAGAAAATGCTAAAAATAGGTAGAAGGAAGACTCTAAAACAAAAGAAACTTTCTGTGACAGCAATTTTTTTTCATTAGGAAGCTTCTGTTTTAGCTTGGCAATGCACTTTAAATAACAGCGTGAATGCTAAATGAACTTGGCAGGGAGGGGGGAGAAAATACATTGTACTGTATATAAAAACCTGCCTTAACCTTGGCAGATTTTTGCCTTTGGTTCACTTGTTGCTGGCCCAAAGCTCCACTTCTGTTCTGAATGTGCATACTTAATTTATTCAAGTTAATTTATTAATTTAGTATCCTTAGACCAGTCTGAATATTTAATATGTGGCTCTTTGCCTAAGGCCTTTTCTCTTCTGTTTAGAAATCTGATACCTCTTTTAGACACCAGGAAAAATATATTATTCTAATATTCTCTTTAATAGAAAAGCTGTATTTAATGTTAAAAAACAACAAGGAATGTGTTTCTTAATTATCTCACAAGTCTAACCTTTGGGGGAGTTAGTACCACACATGTAAATATTAAAGGTGGTAACATACAATATTCGTCTGACTATATGCACTTCAATATAACAGTATTTGCTGATGTGTTCAGTATAGGTTAGCAAGGGCTGTTTTAATTTACTGAAGCTTCAGGCCTGTGTATTTGTAGTACATCTTTAAAACTAGTCATCTCTTTCTTGGGTTGATTTCAGGAGAGCTGAGTGTTAGCATCGCTTTTATGTCAGGCTGTAAGTCTTACAACACTCACCCAATTGTCAGACACTACTCAGGAGCAGCCCACCGCCGCAGCTGGAAGCACCTACTGTGTACCTGGCCCAAGGTCACCATGCCTGGCTCAGACCAGTGTTCTTTCCTAAGAAACATCCCATGTGGTCAGAAGCTTTATGACAACTAATTATTTTCCATAGAGCTTAACTACAATTGAAGGATTCTTTGGAATAATCGGAAATAGATTTTAAGGAACATTTTCCATTTATTGGTTGCTGAACTATTAAAAGATTTGCTGTGTGGCAAGATTTACTTAGAATCTTGCTTATTTTAGTGGCTGAGGTGCTTCTGCCGTCTTAAAACCACTTCTGGGGTTTTTTAAATACAGGACCATGTTTTTGATTAGTGTCTTAAAAGATTACTATGGTGCTCAGCAAATCTTATGTCATCCTGCTGAAACCCCCATGTTAGGAAAACAGGTTTGGAGTCAGCAGACTCGTCTAATTTGAGCTGAGTGGGGCTCAGCAGTGTTTGACCTGCATCTTCTCAATTTGTTCTGTATTAGGTGGCTCTTTATATAGGAGTCTTTAAGTCATCATAAACATTTTTTTCTTGAAAGTTTTAATGAGAAACAAAGTAATCCTCAAGGTCTTGGGTGTCTATTTGGATACATTGAGAGAAAGTCACTCATCTGTTTTACATTACTTCTGCAACAGGTGGGAGAGTGGGTGGGGGTGGGGTGTGTGTGTTTTATGTTATTAGTCTTCTGTTAGATTCCAGCAGTCAGAAATCTGTAGAGAGGGGGTAGGGTGTGTGTGTGTGGGTGTGGTGGTCTGTGTTAGTCTTCTGTCAGATTCCAACAGTTGGAAATCTGTATGAATATTCTATGTTGGAAATCATGACTATAGGATTTTATTATCCTCTGGGATTAATGTATACTGAAGAAGGGTGGTTAGCACATTAATCAGACATCTGTTTATGCTTTAGTCAGGGTTAGTCATTTTCAATTATGATTTCAAAAAGCATTTGAAGTGACTTACAATTGTTAAACATATGTAAAATAGGACAGTTAAAATTGGGTTTTGGAAAAATAAAAAGTTTGTAGGAGAAAGAACTATACTAACCCAACCCTAACTGTACTAACTCTAAAATTGAATGGTAAATTTAACTCCCAAGTTTCCCCATGGACAAAATAAAAGAATAATACGGGGTTATGTAAAGTTTTCTATCAATAAAGTGACTGATGTCCATGAGTAAGAAAAATGTGTTTCCATTTTTATAAGAATGTGGGGTATTGTGTTCTTATGACACAAAGATGCAGCCAATAAGCATACTGTAATGTTTGATGTGTTGAAAGTTGAATTAAAAGGTATTCTGGAATAGCAAGTTTTGTCCTTTTTTTTTAGTAGAAAAGATGACTGTAAATATGATTTTATTTCCTTTCAGTCATTCCTGCTTTGTTTGAACTGCCTTTAGCTGTGTGCCATATAGACCATGATACTTGCAGACTATCTTTGCTAAGAGGCAAAGTATGAGTTAGATAAGTGAGAATTTATATGCTGGGTTACTTAGTTGTGCTTTTTTGGTAAAAGCTAATGAGATGCTAGGAAGCTATCACTGAGCACAAACCACTCCAGGCATCAGCCGCATATATAGGAAGCTTTTGGAGAGGAACAACTTTCAGGACTCGACAGAGAGCTTGTGATCAACCTGTCAGAATATGCTTTGGATAAAGTTTGAGTTTGCTGAGATAAATGATCCACAATCTTAAAACACTGTGGTAGAGGATAATATGATAAAAAGGACTGTGTTGGTGTTTATGTTTCTTGGCAGTATAGGATGAGAAAATTGGTCAGATAATTGCCATAAGATAAAGATCTTTCATCCGCAAACTGTCATCGTTTATCCACAAGGCTGACCATTTTCATAACACCAAAGAAACTGCAAAAGACCTTTAAGGATAGTCATTCCTACACAATGTTTTTTTCCCCAAAAAGTTTGGCACTGGCAAATGAATCAAATTTCAACCTAGATATGTTTATTTTTTGAATGATAGAGATTTTACATTAAGTCCAAAGAATTTTGATTTCCATTTGTAATTTGTTCATTTAATATGGCAAGATATATTAACTTAAAAGAATGGGAAAACTTATTTCAATCAGAGCTAAGTTACAGTTCTCAGAAGTCTACAAAAATGGAAAAAACTAGACATCGAAAGAGGCAGAAATTGGTAACAGTGATAGTATCTCAGAAAACCAATTTTTAAAGGTAGTATTATGTGATAAAAGTGGCATTTGAAGTCAGTAGTATGTTTTCTTAGAGCCTCTTCCAGGAATAGTCATTTACCAGGTTATTAGATTTTTTCATCAACTGTTTATTTTCTCATAATCCGTCAAAAATTGTATTCCTCTAAAACCAAAATATAAATGCAGTAAAGACAAGAAGCTGAGGGATGGTTACATAGACTCTCTCTGTACTATTTTTGCAACTTCTTTTTGTGAGTCTGTAATTATTTCAGAATAAAAGGATTTTAAAAGTAAATTCAATAGAGTGAATTTATCTTTAGATAAACTATGATTTACAATTTAAAGCTTCAGATATAGTATTCAGTATTCAGTTCCAGATGAATAAATGCATAATATAAATTAAATATAATTTCATTCCGAGTTTAAAGACAAAAACAAACTCAACTTTATAACATATGATTATCTGAAGATTTGGTTTGCCTTATCAGCAAAGAAAAAACAAGCTAAAACCAAGAACCCCTTTTCCTAAGATATAAAAAATTCTATGAAAAAAAAAAAAAAATTCTATGATCTTATATATCTTTTCTCCCTATGGTACCTGGGTTTAAAATACTTTGAAGAAAGCTCCTCCATGTCTCTGTGTCGTAATTTTCCATGTCTCCGTTTGGTAACCCTTCTTTATTTTGAAGGTGTTCTTGCCAACAACACTGGGACCATGCTTTGATGAACAAAGTGTAGAGTGTGTCTCTGTTTTTTGTTTTAGGCTTACAGGGATTTAGTGATTGCCTTTGTCTTGGTTTAGTTATTTATCTAATTGAAATCCTGAGCAGAGCCACATAGCCTATTTGAGTTGTAATGATGGTATTCTGTATATGTTGTTGGCATTCAGAATTATTTTTTGCCTTTTCTCTTGTTCAGCTCTGTAATTTGCATTTACTTTTCAGCATTTTCATATTTCCTAATAAACTAGATTATTAAGAAATTTGTTAATTATGTGAGTCAAAAGTCAGTAATCCTAGTCTCAAAGGTTTAACTGAAGCGTAATTAAATGTTCAAAATGCTGATTTTCATAGAGACATAAGAGTAATTTGCTTTTTTTTAAAGCATTTGTAAAATTATTTATCCCAAAACTCATGTTGGGAAATAATGTTTGTTTAAAGCCCATATTACCTGCCCTAGACTTAAAATTATTGTGATTGAGGTGGAGAGGTATTCTCAAAATCAGAAAGCATACAAAAATTTTCTGTCCTGATGAGGAGGCCAGTGATTACTGATGAGAGCTAACATTCTTGAACAATGATATAACAAATGGTTACTTTGAGTTGGATGTTTATAGAGAGTGAAATGTTATAATAAAAGACTGTTCAAAGCAAAACAAAACAGTTCCTTTTAAAAATGCAGGAAAGTAAGTGTTTTTATATCCTCATTATTCTTAATTTGAAATTATATTGTAAGATTTTTTTAAAAACTCTATTCTAGTTTTTTGGAGAAGCAGTTCAAGATATACTTTGGCAGAATATATTGTTATTGTATGAATCGAGAGGTCTTTGGCCAAATAGGTTTGGGAAATTCTGGGTTAGACAAAGTGAAGTTACTGTAGGCTTCTCAGAACCTTCGATGTGCTGTTGGTGGTTTCAAACTCCAATGAGGACCTGTATTTTACACACCATTTTCCTATTTTTATGTGGATTTTTTTTAAAGTGAGTATCATGCGGGATTTGTGTTCTGAGAAATACGCTTAGAGAAATGCTGCCTTGTGAGTGTTTCAGCTTGTTTGTGCTCATTGCAAAGGCTTCCAGCTGTTGGCTGCCTGTCTAGGGAGTGGTGGGAAGGTGGGAGGAGACAGGTTAGGACTCCCTTGGACCATGGAGTTGACTGAGAAGTGGCTTTGGGTTTCAATAGGTTGCTGTTTAGGCCCCTGTGAGGCCTGTGGTCAGTCCAGTCACTTTCCCTGGAATCCCAGTTAGCTTGGAACAGCTGCACAGGGGTGTGAACTGGTGGTTTCAGAGAACCAGCCACTTAGGCGTCTACAAGACAGGGGGAACCAACTTGGGAATCCAGAACAAATTTCCAAACTGATTTTGGCTGTGCTTTAAAAGTACCAAAAAGGCAATGAGTATTTATAGCATTAAAGTCACATACGAGCTGGTTATTTTATACATATATATATATATATGCATACACACAGAGTGTCATAGACAGTCTACAGTTGCTTCAGTGACAAAAGCAAAGGAAATTTAATATTTTCAAGTTCTGTTAAGACATCGTCTAGACAAGGATTGCATGTTCGTGTATGCTTTTTGTAGGATGAGCATTTACAGTTTTTGTTCTGAGCAGTTTCTGTATTCCTCCCCCCCCCCAGTTTAAGCCTCACTAGACCTTAGAGGACTAAATATGTTTGATTTCATCTCAGAGTACAAAATCAGTCTACGCATCGTAAGGAGGCTCTTTGTTTTCTGCAGTGTATATGGTTTAGAACTCCGTGCTTTGGATATGAATTTGATAGAAATCCTGCCTTTGGATTTGAGTTGTGGTGTAATGGTGGATATCTATCCATGTGCAAAGCAGTTGGATCTTTGTTCTGATTCTTTGGATTTCCTCATGCAAATTCAGAAAAATGCCTTTTAATCATTGAGTTTAGTGCTCGCTTCAGCAGCACATATACTAATCATTGAGTTTACATATCCAAGATCCTTGGAAGTCTAGAAAAAATGACTTGCCAGAGTTTGCATCAGTCCTGAGTAAGTCATGCAGAGTAGAGAAGGCTGTGTGCTGGCCATCCATTCTTTGGCCTGTTGGCTGCCTGTCTTGCAGGGCTGGCATCTGTATTTCTTGGAGAAGGATCGGTGTATTCAAGCTTTTGTGTTAATTGCATAAAGATGAGCTTTATTCTTCTTCTGACTTGGTGTTTTATTTTGTAAAATAGGAAATAATGTCTTCTCATTTTTCTGCTCACTCTGAAGTGGAAATTTGAGGTATTTGTAATGTAACTTCATCTTTCTGAAAGACTGATAGCAAAGAAGACAAGAAATTTATGTATACTTATATTGGTTTTGTTCCACCAAGCTTATCTTTGAATGGCAAACATTTGAAACATCTGTTCTAGTGTACAACTACTATAGTTTTGTTATTAACAGACTTAAGCATTGTTTGTCATAGTTTCAATATTATAGCCTTGCCTATTGTGAATATATTTTGCTCAGAGATTATGTACAAATACCCGGAAGTGGTGATGATGATCAATGTTGTAAAGAATTTATTCTAATACACGAGAAACTGGATATTATGTCAAAATAGCTATTTTCAAAATAAAATCTCAAGTTGCTTGAATGTTTATTAACTCGGCTTAATGTTATTTATTCTTTGAGGTGAGTATTTCATTGGGAAGAATTTTGGGGTGGTTGAAAATAGTTCTGTGCTGGGACTGAGCTACATAGAGGGTTGCTCTTTTTAAAATGCCCATTCTAAAAAAAAAAAAAAATAAAACACCCATTCTTTCTGTGATGCATTGAGGTCATTTGTGCTTTCCCCAGCCTGTTCTCAGGGAGGGTAGGTGCCTGCTCCTAGGCCATGGTTTGTGTGTGAACTCAGAGGGCTCACTCAACTTGTCAGGGCTACAGTTAGCTCATCCCTTTGGCTCTGTAAGTTTCTTTAAAATTTTCTCTTTTGCTCACCTAGGAAGTGCAGTGATGTTCCATGTAATTGGATGGAAGACACACTGAGAAAAATAATTTTAGTTAAAGGGGAAGATATTCATATTTTTTTGCTGCTTTTTGGAAAAAAAAAAAAAATGGGGCAGGATATGGAGGTATAGTAACCCTGTGAGAGCTGTTAGTCTAGTATGAGCAGGTTCCCTGAGGGGCTCAGTCTGTTAGTAGAGTTTGTTTTTTTTTTAAATTGACGTATAATTGATGTGTAGTAAAATGCATCAGTCTTCCAAGTAGAGCTATCAGGTATGTATTTCTCTCACATGGAAAGCCAACTACATCTTTGTTGATACTTCTGTCCCAAAGAACACAAGTCTTAACTGCATATGAACTTTGGGTTTCAGATGAACTTTGGGTTTCAATTCACCCTTGGGTGGATTGAGGTGGTTAGTAACAATCGCCTGCTTTCCACAAGAGAGCAGGAAAGAAGAGTTGGTATTGGTAGGATAATAGGATTCTTTTGGGGAAAGACAGTTTTGAGTCACAAAGCTGAGAACCTTTCACCAAAGTCCTTCAGAAATTTTGGTTCTTAATTGCCCAGCTCAGAGCCTTGACTTTGGCCTGGGACAGTCTCGGGTGGTCAGATCTCCTGGATGACTATTTCAGTATGATGCCCCTTGGTGGACAGTAGGCTACAATGTAAACAGTGCTCTGTTTTTCTTTTTGGCACTAAGAGCAGCTATTGATGTGAAGTTTTGCCATCCTGGGATCTTGTCCTAAGGAGGCTGAGATAAAGGGGAGGGCGCTAAGATCATTGAGTCCTGCCCACATGTTTGAGACGAGTGTATATGAGAACAGGAAGGAAATGGTGGTGGAAAATGTAAGGACTTGGCTTACTCAAGATCATCGTACGTTCCTAGTTCTGTTTCTAGTTGGAAAGCAAAGGGGATACTCATCCCTTCTTGATCTGACAAGAATTTTGGGGGAAAGGATGAGAAAACATAGTACATTTCTCCAGGTACATTAGTCAGCTTCCTGGGATGCTTTAGACATCTGTGATTAAGAAATGAAGACAGCTGTGCATCATCAAAGATGTTTCTAATTTCTAACACAGCCAAATCGAGGCCCCAAATGTTGTACTTTACCAAGTAAGAGAGGGGCTATGATATTTATCCTGCTTTTTGAGTGAGTGAGTGAAAATAGGGAAATCTTGACATTTATAAATAAAATTAGGGATTGGTGTTTCAGATCTGAATTTGGGGCAGGTGGTCTTTTCAAGAATTTACATTTTGTAAAAGTTAAGAAATCTTTTGGTATAGAAGGAAGCATGATGCTTTCCAAATATCACAGTTAAGACCAAACCGATTTCAGTTTTATTTTAAATGCAAGAAGCAGGCTGACTTATTTGAGGGCTGTCAGACTGTGCCTGTTCTGATGTGTCTTGTCCCAGTTGTCTCCATGAGTGCCGATTTGCCTTTTTCACCAATGAACATGGTTTGTGTTTTATATTACACATAATATCCAGTTCACAGCATGACTGCTGATAAAATGGCTTAGAAAAAGGTGGGAAGGGATATAGTAGATGTAGAAAGTAAGAGGAAAAAGAACCAAAGAGAAAGAAACTCTAAATATGATGTAATGGGCTGGGGGGAGGAAGGGGAATGCAATGTAGAAAGACAGTGGATTTTAGAGTTAGAAAGCCTGGCTTAACAGCACACCAAACTAGTAATTTTAAGCAAGCCACTTAATTTTTTATTTTTGCTATTCATTACAATGCAATGGAATAACTGAATCTGGATATATGAATGTTTTTATATGTTTTTTAAAATATATATTAAAATTTAGAAGCTCCCAATAAAAAGAGCCCCATCCCACCTCTTATGAATAACCTGTTACCATATTGGTATATAGTCTTTCACTCTTGTGTTTTCTACACACACACACACAATTCTGTATGTTATAATCCTATAGTATATATTTATACTATTCAGAGTGTGGTTTTTCACTTAATCTTCAGAAAATCTTGCAGGTTATTACATATTCTATATAATTTTTAAAGGGTGTGTGCAATTTCAGTGTAAGATGTTACGTTGTTTATTTCACACCCTTGTGATGAACGTTAGGGTAAACTCCTCTTGTAATGGTCCTTGTTACATGTTATGAAGTTGTTTCTCAGGAAGATATACCACTTCATATTCTCTGATGCCCCGTGTAGGAGAACCTGTTTTACTCAACCCCACCAACTCAGAGTTCTTTATCTGCTCATCAGTCTGATAGGTAAAAAGTAGTGTATTTGTTTATTTAAGATGTATTGCCTTGATAACTAGTACAGGTGAATATTTTCCCCATGTCTGCAGTCCATTTGTATTTCTTCTGGAAGTGGTCTACTCATGCTCTGCCTAAAAGGAAAATCACTTCACTTCTCCGAAGCCCTGGCTTCTCCACTGGAAGCTGGGTTTCCACGTGGTCTCAATGCTGTAACACACAGCAGACCCAGGGTACAGCCGCTGTGCCCAAATAGTCTTTCCTTCCATGTGACTTCCTGGATTAAGAGCTCCCAGAGGATAGAGACGTCTTTCTTTGTTTATCCCGGCACCTAGTACAGTGCTTGGAGCAGAGAAGGAGCTCAAACAGTTCTTGAGGAAGGAGGAATAGCTGGGATTTGAAAACATTTTGAGTATATCAGGAAAAAGAGAGAGAAAAGTCGAAGCCAAGAGCCAATGAATCAGCAGTGAGAAAACTTATTCAAAAGCTTACTGGTAAAATGGAAGAATTTAGGTTTTATTCTCAAAGCTATATAAGAAATAATTTCTTATAAAGACATTAAATACCTATAAGTAAGTAGTCTTGAAAAATTGAGGTTTTTTTGTGTGTGTGTGAGCTAACGGGTACATATTTTAAGTACACTAAGAAAGGTGACTAGTTAAAGAGTCACCTTAATTATAATGAATTATATTATTATAATTTATAGTATAATTAAAGATTATAAATTTTATAATTTATTATATTCACTTATAAAGATAGTATATAATACAAAAGATAATATTAGTTATATTACTCATAATTATAACAATATTAAAATTTTGAAAAGTGAAAAACTTAATTTTAAAAAATGATTAATTCTGATTTTTGTGTATCAGATTTGCCTAAACTAGGAGTAAATATGCAATAAAGATATGATCATATTGTAAAACGGTAATAAGTTAAAGTGATCCCGAGCTCTGGTGCCTCAAAAGGAAGGAGGTGAATTGGTGTCAGCTTTTGTTTTGTCCGACACGCCCTGGGATCATGGGGGAGAGAGTCAGTGGTTTGCTGATGAGATTTGCAGATGGCTTTAAATTGAGAGGTATTGTAAACATCAGGAATGACTGAGAAATGATACAAAAGGAGCTGCAAAGGTTAGGAACATGGACAGGAAATCAAATGATTCAGTCTGGAGTAATGCAGGCCAATCTGACATCTGGGGCCA
Organism: Cervus canadensis; assembly: GCF_019320065.1. Lineage (NCBI taxonomy): Eukaryota > Metazoa > Chordata > Mammalia > Artiodactyla > Cervidae > Cervus > Cervus canadensis. Next base: position 10,024,659 of record NC_057391.1, on the reverse strand, counting down.
AATAAGAAATACAGATATGCCATGAAAGTGACAAACACGGAAAACAGTCATCTCAAAGGAGGTTGGGGGGTGGTGGGGAGAGGCTGGAGGAAAACAAGAGAAGTAGGAAGCAGGAACTAAAGGTGTCCAGTGCCTACTACATGCCCAGTACTATGACGTGGCTCTTTACACGCTGATTTCTTTTTGACTAGGGTTAAGCAACTTAGCGCTAGGTCAGAAACAGGGATTTGGAGATTAACTCAGTAGCTAATGACACGAAAGCTCAACCTCTCTTCTAGTTGACCCTGATGGCTGTTAGAGTATTATCAGTATAGAGAAGACCGTGGAAGTGGTCTGGAATCTTCAGAAAAGTCCTAATAGGAAAGATCACTTGCCATATGCCTACCTGGGCATTGCTCATTCAGTGGGTGTTGCCAAGAATTCTTGGAACAGCTCCCTCTAGGCTATCCAGTTGCCAGCGGCATGAGGGGGCCCTCCAAAACCTTTGTGAGTTAGTACAGGATCCAGTTTAAGCAAAAATAAGATGTGAGTCCATGAGGCAGTCTGTTCATTCCAGCCATGCCCCCGACCCCGTCTCTTCCAGTGACCGCATCAGTTAACCCTCAGTAGCACAGAGTCCCCCTGCCTGTGTTTCCTACCATCCCTTATCCTCCTCTCTTGCTATAAATGTCTAGTGATGATTTGTATTTTCTCTAGATGTCAATAAACTAAATCAGATATATTGGTGATATTGGCCCCCTTCAGGAATTTCCAACTCTTTTTTTTTTTTTTTAAATGGAACCACCACATTTAATTTTTTCAGTTACAAGAACTTGAGGAATTGGGCCACAGTGAGAACTTCATGGAGATGAGAAAGAAGACCAAATAATTCTAGGGAGGACAAACCCTGAGCAGGTCATGCTTAATGTATCCGTTCCCCACTCTGAAAAGAAGAGCAGAACATGGGTGCAGAGAATCTACTGAAGGAGTGAGCTGGAAAGGAGGGGTGTCAAGGACGTATTTCTTGTAGTTGCAGCTCTATCTTGTAAGGTATGTTAATGGCTAATATTGGAAGCTCGAAGCTGAATGTGTTACCTATCCCCAGTCATAGTTGCTTTGTAACAGAAGGCACTTAGGCTAAAAAAATTCATCCACTTATTCAACAAGTATTTACTGAATATCTCCTATGTTCTAGGCACTGTTACTAGAACTGAGGATACATCAGTGAACAAAACACAGATCTCTGCTGTTGTGGCTCTACATTCTAGAAGGGGGGACAATTAATAATGAACCTAATGAATAGCAGAGTATATAAGGTAGTGGGAAGTGGGAAGTGCGATGGAAAATGAAAGTAAAGCAGGATGAGGGGGCTGGGAGTGCTGGGACGAGGGCAAGGGACAGTAGCAAAGGGTGGCATAGGCTCACTGTGAAGACGAGCAAAGCCTTGAAAGAAGTTTGGGTGGCCTAGATAGCTGATGAAAAGCATCCCAGGTGGGGCAAGGGTCCTAAGGGAAGTTTTGTCTAGCTTATCTGAGAATCAGCAAGGAGGCCAGCGTCTCTGGAGCAGCATGAGCAAGGTAGAGAGTGACAGAGATGAGGTCAGTGAGATATGGGGTGGAGCAGACCAAGTAAGAGCCCATGGGTGTTTGTAAGCCTTTGACCTTTACTCTGAGCAGAGAAGTGATGTCGCTGATTCCTTTTTAAAAGGACTCCTTGAATTGTGGTTCTGAGGACTGACAAGAGTGTGAGCAGAAAGACCGTTGGGAGCCATGGGAGTGGTAAGAAGAGGTTGGATTCCGAATGTATCTTGTGGGTACCAGCAACAAGATTTCTCGACTGATTAGATGTGGGTTGTAAGAAAAAGAGGAAAGTGACTTAAAGAATTTTGGCATGAGCACCAGATGGATCGAGGTGCCATCAACTGAGATGGGAAAGCCTCTGAGAAGAACAGATTTTGAGAAGACTGGGAGTTTCATTTCTGACATATTGAGTTTGTGATATCTGTTACACATCCAAGTAGAGATGGTGAGTGAGCACTTTTGTGGATGTAAGTTTGGAGTTCAGGAGATACAGCTAAAGAGTCATGAGGATGATGTTATTTAAAACCAGGCGACTAAATGAGATCATCGAGGCTTTAAGTTGCAGAGAAGAGAAGAGGTCTAAGAACTGAGACCAGGACGCTGAACATCAAGAGACCATGGACAGAAGCAGTGAGGAAGCCTGAGACCAATGAAGCCGGAGGAAAATCAAAAGAAGGCGATGTCCTTGAAGCCAAATGAAGAAGGAAGAGGGAGAGATTAAACACAACGACTAGAGTGATAGACTCTGTAGGAGAGGGACCACGTGACTGCTGAATTTAGCAAAATGACCCTGAGGAGCAGTTTCCATGGACTCGGGGACAGGAGTCAGTTCACGAGTGACTGGGAGGAGAGGATTTAGGAAGAGTGAGAAGAAACAAATGATGACTGTGATAATTGTAAACAGCATGGCAGAGCTGGGAAAGATATCTAGAGGTAACACTGCCTTCCCTTGGGTCCTTGAGCTACCACGAGGGAGGCAGCCTCCTATTTATGTATGTATATTTATGTATAACTGCAAGTCAAGTCAGCATGCAGCCAGCAGTGTTGAGCTAGGTCATTAGGAAACCTTCCCCAGTAACAGAGATTCAAATGGGGTTTAATAGCGTTTGTCAAGGGACTTTTTATTTATTACAAAAATATTGCTACTTAAAACATGGGCTTGTTCTGAAATGATGAGCGAAATTCTTTTGTGAATAAGATCTAGCATATTAGTATGTTTATACTTAGTTAAGCCAGAGGAAGCAGAGACCAAGTCAATCACTGGAGTATTCTTTGTCTAGAGGATTTCAGCTTCTGTGGTTTAGGTAATAGAGTTGGTTTCCTCTATCTAGGCCTGGGGCCCAGAGAACTGAGCCCAAATGAAGTAAATCTGCATCTTTATTTTCTATTTGAGCTACTTAATGACCGTGCATCCATCAGGGGACAGGATGAGAACACATTTGAAAATTAAAGGGTTATTGCTATAGAAAGCATTGAGAATGCTCTGTGAAGCCTCAGTATGTTTCAGGAAAAGTATTAAAGGCACAGACTAGTCTGCAAACAAACCAGAAACCCTGGTGTTACCGCTTCCCCTGTCTAGTCACTTACTGAGTCCTATCTGTTTCTCACTGTGGCCATCACTGGAATCCGAATGGTGCCTACCATGGTTCACTGCCATCCTGGGTCACTGCTGCAGATACACCATCAGCTTCCCACCTTCTGGTTTGATTCTTTCCAAACTGTTCTCCACTGTGTGCAACAGCGATCTTTCTAAAATGCATAAAGAACATGCTTCACCCTTGCTTAATACCTTTTAATGGTACCTTGTGGTGGTGGAGAAGACTCTTGAGAGTCCCTTGGACTGCAAGGAGATCAAACCAGTCAATCCTAAAGGAAATCAGTCCTGAATATTCATTGGAAGGACTGATGCTGAAGCTGAAGCTCCAATACTTGGCCACCTGATACAAAGAACTGACTCACTGGAAAAGACCCTGATGCTGGGAGGGATCAGGGGCAGGAGGAGAAGGGGATGACAGAGGATGAGATGGTTGGCTGGCATCACCGACGTGATGGACATACGTTTGAGCAAGGTCAGGGAGATAGTGAAGGACAGGGAAGCCTGGCATGCTACAGTGCATTGGGTCACAAAGAGTTGGACACGACTGAGCGACTGAACTGAACTGTTATCATGTCTAAACTCCTCAGCACAGCTTATAATACATTTCATTGTCTAGTTCAAGTTCAATTGTGTCCCACCTTCTGTCCTCACCATTGAAAATCCAGCCACCAAACCACCTAAATCTCCAAATAACCCCATACTTTCTTTTAAATCTTCAGATGAAGAGGCTCCAGTGAGTCACAGGGAAGTCACAAAATCAACCTAACAAGAGTCAACAGAGAATTCTATTTTTAAGCTCCATTAAAATAGAAATGGAAGGGAGGTTGCATGGTCAGGACACTCAAGATGACTGCTCTTGCTCTTGGTAATCTGCTCGACCGGACCCTGCTTCACCTACTCCCTACTCACCTGAACCTGCTCACCCTCTGCCCCAGCTAGTGACTTTCTAATATTTGGGCCAGAACAGCTCCACCTGCTGGTTTATTAAAGGGGACCATCTGCCCTTGTGACAGTGGTTAACCTGAGGGGCGGTGAGGGATGTGCCCAGCTGCCGGTTGCCCTAATAACAGATGAGCCAACCCAAGGGCAATTTCCCCTGCAAATAGTAGCCCTTTGCTTCTCCCCCGAGGAGCAAAGATTACTGCCACATCCTGTCTGCTGGGGTAGGGTGCCTTTTGTTTCAGACGTGTAAGATCCCCTCTCCATTAAACCACTGGTGTCTCTGTGCTGGCTCTGGGCTCCTTCTTCAGGCTGGAGGACGGGCAACTACAAGGCTTGCAGGCCTGTGGGGTGCAGCCCAACAGAGGTCCTTTGTGTCCATATTCCTTATACTCACATTTCACTAGCTATTTCTGTTTGGCTCCTGCACGTGTGTAACAGCATGCACCGAAGTCATGGTGACTTCTCCACTCAGCTTGGGCTTCCCTGGTGGCTCAGATGGGAAGGAATCCACCTGCAATGCCGGAGACCTGGGTTCGATCCCTGGGTTGGGAAGATCCCCTGGAGGAGGGCATGGCAACCCACTCCAGTATTCTTGCCTGGAGAGTCCGTCATGGACAGAGGCGCCTGGGGTCACAAAAGAGTCAGACACGACTAAGCACTACTCAGCTTTGAGAGCTCTCAGGGCTTAGTCCTTGCCTGTGTTTTTACATTTCACTTCACATACCCACTTTTACACTTTCTCTTGTTTGTCTTTTCCATCTTTGGTCTTCAAATCCTGCCTATAATGTGACATCTCACAGAATGATGTCTCCAGCTCAGGCATCTCCTGTGAGGCCAGACTCCCGTCCAAAGGGGATCTAAGATGTGTGCAGCAATCTCAAACTTGTGTCTAAATCTGAACTCTGAGCTTCACTCTGCCAAAACCTCTTCCTCTGCGAGTCTTTCCCATCTCAGTAAACATCACCCATACTACTTCATTGCTTAAAATCAGAGACCTGAAAATTTACCTCTTTCTTAGTTTGTAATAAAACCTAATCACATGCCAGGCAATGTCCAAAATGTTTTATATGTAATAACTCTTTCTTTTAACAAATCTGCAAGGCAGCTATTATCACTTACATCGTTGATGAGGAAACTAAGGCACAGAGAGGTTAAGTAATTTTCCCAAGGTCACACAGCTTACTAAATAGTGGAACTGAGATTTAAACTCAGATGATATGGCTTCAGAGTCCATGTGCTTAAATTAACTTCTAGGCAAACTGTTATTCTTGGAATCTCTTTCTGATTCACTCCTGATAAGCTCACATCCAACTTACCAGAAGTGGAAACACTTCAACTTCTAAAAATGCCCTGAATCCATCATTTACTATCACAGTTGCCATCACCCTAGCCTTTTGCCAAGACCTTCATAATATTTCCTCGGAGATCTCCAATTCTGCTCTTGTCCTTCCCACTTCCCTCAGCTCAGCACCCCCAGCCATTCTTTCCAAAGAAGTCAAGTCTTAGCTTGAATGTAATTTTTCTTTTCTGAGAAGCATACATTGATTGCAATAAATGAACTAATCCTCCCAATTATTCTTTCTCTTATCACCCTACTCATTTCTTTCATGGTAAATTTCATAATTGATAATTATAAATGTGTCTTTATTTTTACACACCCCTGAAAACAAGGGCTTTGTTTTATTTTCCACTATCTCTCCAGTACCTAGCAGAAAGCTTAGCCCATAGTGGGCACTTAGTAATATTTGTGAACGATTGGATGGATGAGTGGCTAATATTGAGTAAGCAGTGACTATAATTTTTATTTTATGTGTTATTATGAAAATACAGTTTCACTTCTTTATAGCGGACCAATGCGAGGAAGGTGTATGATTTACTGAAAAATATACAAAGTATGATTTAAAAAAAAAATAGTTTTATTATTTCAGTGAAGGACTTTGTATAGTTCTGGTAAGCAGGCCCTCCACTGCTTTCACCCCAACACTCCTTTCTAAGAGATTCCATCCCTGCCCTCACACCCTAACTCAGCTCACTGGACCAGGGACAGAAACGGACCCAAGCTGAGCTAATGAGAAGATTCTCCTTGCTCAGACTTCAGAGTCAAGAAACTAAGGAACAGATTTTCGAGGCAACTGCATTCATTCTGGCTTCAAATATTCATCGAGCATCTGGAATAAATGATCATTGGGGATATAATGAACAAGATACTTCTCTCCTTGAAGGCATTTACAGTTCAGAGGAAAAAACCTGCTGCTGCAATTCAGTGAGTTATGTGCCATGACATGGGGATTGCACAGGAGTGCCGAGGAGAGGGACCTTAGGCAGTACTAAAAAGGCAGAGAAAGCTTCCCAGCAAACGGGATGTCTCAGCCAAAAGAAGGCATCAGAGATCCAGAAGAGAGTTGGCATGAGGGGAAAGGGTATTTATTCTAAGCAGAGGGAACAGAAAATGCCAACATAGTACATTCAGTCTGCTGTGCAACGATAGGGGAGATTTTCCTCAGAGGGGAAAGTGGTCTCCATCATGAAGGCCCTTGTTCGTCTATACAAAGTGTGGGCTCTGTGCTGAGGGCCATGAGAGTCCTGGACGAGAGTTTTCAGCAGAGGAGTATCACATTCAAATGTGTACTCTAGAAAAATCCCTGTGGTCTCAGTCAGAGGGAACATGTTGGAAGGAGATATCCCAGTTAGGACACTGTGAAAGAAATCCAGACACAAAATGATGTTGGCAAGAATAAATCAGTGACAGCGGGAAGAGACAGAGTGGATGGTTCACGTGTGTTTAGGGGGATGATGGATGGGGAGAGAGGAATTAAGGACAATGTCCAAGCTTGCAACTTGGGCTCGAAGGAGACTGTGAGGTCATCCTCAGAGACAGGAGACACATGAGGGACCTCAACAGAAAGGTCAGGGCTGGAGCCATAAATGGGAGTGTTGTCTCTGAAGAATTATTGAAGCCTTTGGACTGACTTTACCCAGTGAGTTTGTGGAGAAGAAGAACAGAAGAGCCCATGGGTGGAATCCCATGTAACTCCAGCATTTAAGAAGGTGAATGAGGCAGAAGAGCTTACAGAAGAGTTGGAGAAGATATATTCTGAGAGCCAGTTGGAAACCCAAGGAAGAGTGATACTGGGGAAACCAATGGATGAGACCCTCTGCAGAAGGGTCTGATGAATGTCAGCGTTCTAATGAAAACAAGGACAAACTTCACAGTAACTAAATGCTTGGTGATCTCTAACAGACACGAACATTTCTCTTGATTACCTAAACGTCATTCTTAACAATCAATGGCGGTATTCATCTCTTTGTCCCTAAGAAGATTCCCAATAGTCCCCTCACCCTCACTCTCTGCGGTTTCTCTAAGAGCGGAGTCTGCATTCATGAGGGTTTTCTGAATTTGGTTTTCAAATGTTATTACATGTCAGTTCATGAAGTACACTTGAATGTCAGAGTTGAGAGTGTGGAAAAAAGGAGACATAAGGAAATTTTATTTAAAAAATGTTTTTCAACTTTAAGCAAAGCATCTAACAGCCCACTAAGTTTAGCATTTCATGTGTGTTTATGACCTGTCAAAAACTGCCAGAACTTGACTTGGGAGCAAGAAGAAAAAGATGTTGCCTGTTTGTCATCTCTCAGAGCATCCAACTTCTGAAGGCCACTCTGCAACCAAAAAAGAACTTCCTCCATCAGGGGACATTTGTCGAAGGAGAGGAACATTAGTAATAGGATCCAGGCCGTGTTATGTTCATTAAACAATTAGATGCTGATGCCAGTCGGTAATCGCTTTTTTCCATTTTATTTTCAATAATGTGAGTGTTCCTAGGAGACTTGCATGGGATTGGACCTGGTATTTTAATCAGAATGTTAGTATATTTTCAGTATTGGTAACATCTCCCTCCCTCCTACTTACACTGAGCAATAGACTCTCCTGGGCCTGGTTTGTGCTCCTTCTTCTGAATGTGTAGTCAATTTAATATACACAGTGGACATATTCTGGGGAAAATATGCTAGACTTCCCAGCAGAGTTATTTTAGAGATTAGGTGTTGTTTAAAAACAAAGCCATACCATTCATCACAATTATAAGGCAGGGAATACAGCACTCTGCAATGTTTGATAAGAATTTTCCTTTAAGGACAATTGTTTTCCTGGCCTCACAGGCACTCCACTTCTCTGAAGGTGATTTTGTGACATCCCTCTGAAGTTTCATGTCCTGGAAAAACTCAATCCTGTTTACTGAATGCTTTCCACTTAAAACTGTTCCACTGAATGATTGGTGGAATGGAAAAAAAAAAGCACAATAGGAAAGCAAGGCTACCTATTCTCAGGTCCACGACGGAAGGTCTGAATCTCACCAAAGCCCTGGGCCAGACCATGAGAACCGTCTTTTCTCTCCTGGGTTCACACGAGAGGTGCAAACACGGGTGAGAGGGCTCTAATCGCAGCCCACCGACTCTAGGTTTAGGAATAACTTGCTTCATTTTCTCTAATGGCTAAATTTTCAATGCCAAGCTCTTACTTCTCCTGGCTAGCAGAAAAAACAAAGAAAGAAAAAAAAACTAAACAAACAGAAAATGCATAACCCCAGTCTTTCCTGGGGACCCCTCCCTACAACTATTTGTGCCAGTCTTTCTGTTAGGCGGCGCCAAGGCCTTGGCGTGGGGCCCACCTGCCCTCATCTATACAGCCCACCTCTGAGCCAGCCCCTGCCCCCGCCCACCTGCACTGACCCTCAGGCCAAGCCCCTCTGTGCCTCTGGCTGCATCTGACTCCCTCCCCACCTAACTCTGCCCCCAAGCACCTCGGTACCCAGCTGACAGCACTCGCCCAAGAAGCAGAGCTTACCCATCCTTCTCCCTGTCACCTCCCTCCTCACTTCCTCCTAGACGAACAGAATATCATCCTAGTCTAGGGAAATCGCTTCTTCTTTCCCTGTTAAGTACAATCTGCCTCCCCACTCCCACCTCTTTTCTCTTTCAACTGAGTCTTCTTCTGCCAAGGGGTTTGGCTTTTGTTCCCAAAGCTTGGAAGCAATGTCTGTGCTTTATGCCCTGCCACAAACCTCCTGTGAAGCGGAAGCACAGAGTCAGCTGGTATCTGCTTGAACAGAAAGGAAGGGACAGAGGAAACACAGGACTGCCATCTTGGTAGATAGATGGCTCAGCATCTTATCCCACCCGAACAAACCTCTCCCCTGACCACCTCTCCTGACACCCGGACACCCAGTGTTTGTTAGAAGGTATCACTTGTGGCTCAGACGGTAAAGAATCTGCCTGCAGTGCAGGAGACCTGGGTTCAATCCCTGGGTCAGGAAGATCCCCTGGAGAAGGAAATGGCAACCCACTCCAGTATTCTTACCTGGAGAATTCCATGGAGGGAGGAGCCTGGTGGGCTACAGTCCACGGGGTCGCAGAGAGTCCAAGACTGAGCAACTTTCACTTTCACTGTACCCCCGCTGGCCACATTTCCTGACATCTAAGGGCCCAGGAGCCTAGGAGACTCGTACACAGACACGCGCGCCAAATAGCAGGGAAGAACAGCCTGGGAGAAACCCTTTCCTTCGGCACAGGAGGGAGCGCTGGCCCAGGCCACTGCGCATAGCACCCGCTCCGTGAACCGCTCGGATCCAGCCCTGGAGGCCACCACGCCTTGAGGGGGAGGACCATGTGGAGAGACAGAAAGAACTGTAACGCCAGGTAAGGCTGCGACCGGTCTGCATCCTCCCGCCCTGGCCACACAGATGCCAGATGAAGCACAGAAGAGCGGGACACGGAAGGCAGAGTCCTTTCGCCGCTGACCAGAGGCCGGGGGGTAAGCAGAGACATCAAGGACCCCAAGAGCAGCCGGAGAAGGAGGGTGGATGGTGCAAGATGTCCTAGAGGTCCCGGGTGGTTCCGCACCACTGGGAGCTTCAGCAGGTGGTTGGAAGTCACAGCGAGAGCACCATGCAGCTGGTCAGAAGGCCAGCAGAGAGAAAGAGTAATGCAAACAGCGGCCTGAGTTCTGGGGCCAAGACTTCCAGTGCTGTGACTCGCATGTGCTCAGAGCCACAGGAGAGATTACGAGGAAGTTCTGTCACGGTGCAGGTGGGAACAGGCCCGGGAGGGGGCTGCCATTTCAGCAGAGCTAAGGACAAGCTGTTAAAGAACCTTAACAAGGATCTGTAAGCTGAAAGGAGTCAGGAGTTACACAAAGCCACCACCCCCATGTCTCTATATCAGTATTTTAATCTGAGCACCGGAGTGGAATGGGATGAACCTTTCTTCCGGGAGGGACCTGAGTTTAAATTCCAGGCTTGTTTCTTAGCTATCAAGTTCTTTGGCAAATTGCAGGATCTCTTTTCCCTCATCTGTAAATGGGCACAATAGTCTTATAAAGTACACCTAGTATATTACCTGCTGTATAATGAGGACCAAATAAATGAGAGTTGCTACTGTTGTTATTATTATTACTATCACTGTTTTCATCTGATCCCTTGATTTCTCTAGTGAAAAACCAGAGCAAGCACCTAAGGGTTTTAGACTGTCTTTGGATTTTTGCATTTAGGTCAGGTAAGAGACCAGAGCATGTAATCAAATGTCCAGTGGGTGACATCTGAGAGATCTTAGACTCACTCTATTCACTCATTAAGGTCACACACTTGGATTGTCATAATTCCCTGGGGGTTTGGGGGCTGAGTCTGCCAAATAAGATGGCATTTGCTGAACCTAAGCCGTGAACAGCTGTGCTGGGCTAGAAATAGCTTCCCAAGCAATGGCTTTCTTTGCCAAGTCCAAGGCACAGCTTCCAGTGGGCTTGGAACCACAGAACATCTAACAGAAGAGGTCCCTTTCTCAAGGTGACACCCAGCAATCTTGCACCTTCAGGACAGGGCAATGACCAATTTCTAGAGCACATTCTTTGGCCTGATTTGGTACAAAGACACAAGAAAAGACTCAGAGGCAAGAGAAGGCTCAGTGATTTATTATAGGGAAGTAGGTTCATTAAATCAAAACCCCAGCAGGAACTGTAAGTTAGAGAACTTCCAAAGCTTCTGACTCCCACATCTTCTGTTGCCTGTTGTCAAGCGCATTTGTGGATGTAGTAGCCAAGTCTGTGTCCCCAAAATCCAAGCCAGCTGAAGAAAGCAATGCATTTGGTGGAAAAGTCATAAAAAATAAAGACATCCTAATAAAGCAGTTGGACTCTTCCCACTGCATTTTGACCAGAAAGGGGAGCTATGGAAAGATTCTGTCACCATCTGTGCTCTACTTGCCATAAAATCATAAATCGGAGAAGGCTGGCAATGGAAGGACTTCAGAGGTATAACCCAGCCACTCATCCGTGCCCAGTCTTATAGCTAACGTGAGGCAGCTTCGGGACTAGAACCCAGGGCTTCGAGTCCCAGCCAGGGCCCTTTCTACCCTTCAGGCAGCTGTCCCAGAGGTGGCAAGAGCTTATGTTTTCGGAAAGTACTCCAAGCTCATTAACGAAAAGGTGCCACTTAATCGCCAGTTCATACTTGCATCTGGGGATCAGGGACAAGAATAACACTGCATGTTGAATCCAAAGGGACCAGGAGGCCAACAGGTACACAGGCTGCCTTTTGATCAGACTGTGTTCCAAGTTCATTTCCAAGCCATTTGGTTGGACATCACAGCGTACTTCCAGATAGAAACAACTGCATAAATGGTTAACTTCCCAGGTCAGTCTAGAGAAGCTTATTTAATATATAACTTTATTGTGGTACCTGACTACTCCTGATATTCCAACTCTAACAAGCCATGATTTATGTATGTTTCATAAATAGAAAAGACAAATTTCAGGCTCCAGCTTGGAAGGCAGCAACATCGTGCCCATTTTGTCCTCCACTGGGAGTGGTTTCCCTTGCAGTCGCCTGGGACTCTAGGGGCTGGGGGACAAGGGGAGAAGCAGAAACTCTTCCCTAGGCTCTGGGAACTTGCTGTTATACTGACCCTTGGGAGGCGCTGGTCACCAGCAAAGGTCTCAATGGCCTAAGGTAAAATACAAGAATAAAGTTCCAGGGCAGAAAGTTTTTCACAAAGCGAAGTGTATTTGATTTAAAGAACCACCCTTGTATTCTTGAGATGACTCTGATCAATTCTGGGTGTTGAATTATCTTTTTGGAAATGACTGTAGTCAATGGTACTTGTTTTCTTAATATTCTTTCTCAGAAAAAACCTATGGGCAACCCTGTGTTGATGGTCTCCAGAACTGCATTCCAAAATTCGGAGAACCCCAATTCTGAGAACCACTGCTCAACACGTCCCCACTTCTCGGGTGAGCTGGGGGAGGTTTTTGCTGTGCTGTCCATCCCTCAGGGCTCTGGGAGAGGTGAGCCAAGCCAAAGTGAGCTCATGAAGCTGGGGTATCCCTCGTCCTTTACCATTAGCCCGTGGAGCCATATGGCTCTCTCATGAATTAAATGTCCCAAAAGAAGGTCTGGTTGGGATTAACTTTCTCTAATGATTTAGAAGACAAATCCTGCATGGGCCCGGGTACCTCTCTTAGGCTTTATTCATTGAGACTGTGGCGGGAGATAGATAGAACTCAGATTGAGCAGCTGGAGTCTGTCCCCATGTGGACAGATCCTCCAAGATAAAGACAATGGCAGGAACGAGGAGGAGCTGAGTCCTGCCTAGACAAGAGAGAGAGACCACATATTTCTCATTCTTGACGTCAAGGAGACCTTCCTGACTACACCAGCAGAGAAAGGCCTCTGGGGTCAAAAAGAGGGGGCGCCACCCTATAGCGGGTGATGTCGGCCTACTCACAGGCCTCTTCGCTAGAATCCATCTTGGCTAGGAAATGCATGCGCATACATGGGAGGACCCTGATTTAAACCAAATGTAGACTCAGAGTCGGGCAAAGCAGGATGGCCAGAGGAAAGAAATGGAAGAAATACCCCATGTAAGTGAGTGAAGCTACCACGAGGGTGCGGCTCTTTCTCCGAGCCTGCCTGTGAGCGTCTGTTCTCACAAACTCTTTTTTCCCCTAGAAAACACTTAACCTGTTTCACTACTTGCTATCTCTTTGTGAAAATTCATTTTCTACAAAGCCAGGCAGGCCAGGGTCCTGTCGCTGGTCTAGTGTTTAGGATTTAGCTCTTTCACTGCCATAGCTTGACTTCACTCCTGGCCAGGAACTGAAGTCCTGCTTCAAGTTGCTGCAGGCTGAGGCCACCTGCGATCAAGACCGACTAGAAACCTATGATATTTCAGGTGGAGACTAGTCATTCAGTTAGGAGTTAGCTGCCACATCATGAGGAGTGTGTGAAGAGATGACCGAGCAAATCAAACCACACGTTTTCAGGGGAACATTTAATGTACCCTGGAGTGGGGTCCTTAAAATAACATTAAAACATCAATCTGGATAAAATATTAATTTAAAAACCTATTATCAGATTTTTGGAGACAGATTTGGTAGGCCTTGTTAAGTAAGCACCTTCTGTTTGTGTTGTTCTGTTCTTGAAAGCAAAGCAAAACCAAATGAAAGCAAAAGCCACATTCACATCCTGTTGTTCTCCTTTCTGTGCTCGTGGGAATCGCGCCGAAACAGCCCCTTACTTCTTTCCTCTCTTGGATGCTGCCTTAATTCAGGCTCTCGTCGTTTCCTGCCCAAAACCTGGTTTTCAGACTTCCATTTTAAAATCGCAGCATACTTTCCTCAAAGTCTATATGGAAATCCAGTTCATAAACAGAAAACTGCTCTACCTGGACCAGGGTGAGGACTGGTTCCCAGTGGCCTCACCCCTTGCCTCCATCATTCATCCATTCAATATATTAATTGAAAACCACTGGTCTAGTCTGTCAACTTAACTTCCTAATTGGGCCTCCTGCTTGTAGTCATTTGTCTGTATCATATTCTGTCCATCCTGGTAGTAGGAATACTTTTCTAAAACTCAGACCTGATCTTGTCACTGCCCTTCTCAGAAACTTTCAATTCTGTCCTTCCTGTGTGTGATGTCTTGACTCTATGGTGTCAGCCACATCTGAGCCTTTACCGAGGAAAAGAATCTAGATAGAAGCTATAAGAGTTGATTTTATATTTGCAAATGATGCAACCATCAAGGGCTTAATTTTCAAAATAAACAAACAGCTCATACAACTCAATAACAAAATAAAAATGAGCAGAAGACCTAGATAGATATTTCTCCAAAAATGACATACAGATGGCCAATAGGCACAGGAAAAGATGCTTACCATCACTAACTTTGGAGAAATGCAGATCAAAACTACAATGAGGTGCCACCTCACACTGGTTAGAATGGCCATCACTAACAAGTCTACAAACAATAAATGCTCTGGAGAGGGTGTGGAGAAAAGGGAACCCTCCTACACTGTTGATGGGGATATAAGTTGGTGCAGTTACTATGGAGAACAGTGTGGAGGTTCCTTAAAAGAACTAAAAATAGAGCTACCCTATCACCCAGCAATTCCACTCCTGGGCACACACCTAGACAAAACCATAACTAGAAAAGATACGTGCACTCCTAGGTTTATAGCAGCATTATTCACAGTAGCCAAGACATGGAAATAACCTAAATGTCCATCGACAGATGAGTGGATAAAGAAAACGTGGTACATGTTTACAGTAGAATATTACTCAGCCATAAAAAAGAATGAAATACAGCCATGCCATTTACAGCAACATGGATAGACTGAGAGATTTTCATACTAAGTGAAGTCAGAAAGAGAAACACAAATGCCATATGATATCACTCATATGTGGAATCTAAAATAAAACACAAGTGAACTTATCCATGAAACAGACTCAGACATAGAGAATAGATTTGTGATTGCCGAAGGAGAGGGGAGAGTCAGGGAGGGAAGGACTGGGAGTTTGGGATCGGCAGATGCAAACTATTACACAGAGAATGGATGAACAACAAGGTCCTACTGTAAGCACAGGGGACTATATTCAATATCCTGTGATAAAGCATAATGGAAAAGAATATAAAAAAAGAATATATGCATATATATATATGAATAATTAAATCATCTTGCGGTATAGCAGAAATTAACACAACACTGTAGATCAACTCTACTGCAGTAAAATTTTAAAAACGAGTTGATTTTATTAAAGGCTCAGTGAGACATGGGGGTACCATGGGAGACAGTGCACTGGGGGTAGTAAAGTAAGACACACGGTCAGGGGCGGCCTCCTCATCAGCTCCAGACAGGAACCAGCTCTGCTGCATCCTGGCTGGATGTACTGGAGTGTGTACCCCTGCTGGACTGAGCAGGGGACCACTAATGCCCCGGGGTCCCAGGGTCCAAGGAGGATGTGTGCGGGGTGGGGGGTGGGCCCTTGGCAGAGTGGGGGCAGTTGCACCAGCAGTGGCAGAGGTCTTTTTCTGGAGCATGAGCGAGCCTCTGGGGAATGCCAGCACTGTTTGTAGGACACTCATTTGGAGCAGGTCAGGAATGAATAACAGCCGGGGTAATCCCAGTTAGTGCCATCACTTTGCCACCTTTATTCCTATATTCTGATGACAGCTGAGGTTGTCTTGGGTCATATAGGCTTTAAGAAAACAGTTCCTGAGAAAGTTAATGAGAAAGAGTTGTCAAGGTTAAAACATATCCTTCCATCACCCTTTCTCAAAGAACTGAGTTCATATCGTATAGAAGATGTTCTGTACCGGGGACATTTTGACTGAAGTAGCTAATTATGGGCTGACACGGAGAACTGGAGTCCTGGGCCCGTCACAAATCTCCCCAAGGCCTTGGCTGTGGTGTCAGCAGATTTATGCTTTGTAAGCAGTTTGCCCCCTTATCTGGTTTGCAGCAACGGGATGGGGTAAAGGTGAACAAGACAAGTCATCTTACAGCAGTGACTTCTGAAATGGAATATGGCTTGGGGTTCCTTAGGGGATTAGAGGTGACCTGTGTTTAAATCTCATGTGAATTGAGTGGGGTGTCGCCCCAACTAAGAGCTGTTTGACATATGAGGCAAGGATGCCTTCAAAGTGTCCTGGATGGGTCAGAGCAGGACTAGCATTGTCTTAACCAAGAGACAGGCCCACATTTTAACCTGCTGTTCCTTGGGGTCCTTCTCTGACTTCAGCACCAACGTGATCAGGGCCTCCCAGCTGCCTAGGGGGTGTGCACGGGCTTCCTCCTTTAGCTGCTGGTTGGAGAAGGAAATGGCAACCCACTCCAGTGTTCTTGCCTGGAGAATCCCAGGGACGGTGGAGCCTGGTGGGCTGCCGTCTGTGGGGTCACACAGAGTTGGATATGACTGAAGCGACTTAGTAGCAGCAGCAGCAGGCAGAAGTTCAGTTCCCCCCAGGTCTGCTTGTTAAACCCAGATCACGAACCATCTGTTCTCAGGGTTTTCCCAGGTTGCCGGCGGAATGCAGGGAGGATGGAGTGTTTTGCAAACTCTGCAGCTATTAGCTTCCCTGCTGATCACACTTCAGGGCAATGGGACACTTTTCTTATGGTAAACTCTCCTTAAGCTTGAGTCATTTAAAATGCTTGAGATCAGCAATGTTCAGTTCAGTTCAGAGGAAGCATATTACAGCTGACCAAGCAGAAAGGCCTCTGTAAGTCTCTGCCCCTGCTCTGTGATCCCACGGTCCAATTCTCCTTTCTCAAAGAAAGAATTTAACCTTCAGGAAGGATGGGCTGGAAATTTTCTCTGTATCTCATCAGTGATTTCATCAGATGTGATCTGGCCTCCCTGGCTTGCTAAATGGCAGAGGATACATTTGTAACCCGTATCTGAAGGCTCCAAGGAGGGTCTTGGGTGCTCTCTGTGTAAATAAAGGACAGGGACTGTCCCTCATTCTGAGTGGGCAGAGCTTCCCCAAGGTGCTCTCACCACTCGTCTCATTCCTACAGCTGGCTCCTGCCCTCTTGGGAGAGGTACCTGAAGACCTCCTGGGCTGTGTCAGGAGGGAACCTGATCACTAGCTCTCTGGTAACTTGAGAGACTGAATTGTTCGTGTCATTATCAGCTGATGGCACATTATCTTCTATATATTGCCTGTTCAGATCTTGCTTATTTTTTTGACTGTGCTGGGCTTTATCGCTTAGTGTCTAACTCTTTGTGACCCCACAGCCTGCAGCCCACCAGGCTCCTCTCTCCGTCCACGGGGATTCTCCAGGCAAAAATACTGGAGTGGGTTGCCATACCCTCCTCCAGGGGATCTTTCCAATCCAGGGATCGAACCCAGGTCTCCCACATTGCAGGCAGATCCTTTACCAGCTAAGCTACCAGGGAAGCCCAAGAATAATTGGAGCGAGTAGCCTATCCCTTCTCCAGCGGATCTTCTTGACCCAGGAATTAAACTGGGGTCTCCTGCATTGCAGGCAGATTCTTTCAGCTGACTAGTTTGTGTTTTTCAGAGAGTATCTCTTGTGAAAAGGAAATATCTCCTGCCATATTAATAAACAAGACATGTCACAGCCATCAGCGATTTCTGGCCCTCAAATGTGAATGAGGGCTCCCAAAACTGTGATCCAGCAGATGCTGCCACACCCCAGGGTGATGGCTGAGGAGCTGGGGGAATGCAAGAAGCGGGGTGAACAAGGAAACAAACAGGATTGGCCCTAGATAGCTCAGGTGCATATGAAAGGAATGAATGCAGTGAGCCCAGAGGCTTGACTCTTTCCATACACTGAATGCTAAAGTCCTTAACTTGATACCTGATATTTGATGTTCAGACTGCCTGCTCCCTTTATTGAAAATTTGTATATAGCCTGACTCCCTCTCCTGCCTCCTTGAAGCAGTTTTCTCAGAGCTTCTGAGATGCTGTCTCCTAGGCTCCGAGTCCTAAACATTCCCACCAAATAAAATAACGTTCTACTTTCAAGTTGTGACCGTAGTTTTTAGTCAACACTCTTGAACAAGGATCAGAAGGCTATAGCCTACTGGTTGGCTGCTTATTTTTGTAAATAATATTGAATCAAAAGATGTCCATTAAGAACCTTCCTACATTGTTGATGGGAATGTAAACTGGTGCAGTCACTATGGAAAACAGTGTGGAGGCTCCCCAGAAAACTAAAAATAGAGTTCCCATATGATCCAGCAATCCCATTCCTAGGCATATATCTGCATAAAACTATAATTCAAAAATATACATGCACTCCAATGTTCATAGTGGCGTTATTTACAATAGTTAAGACATGGAAACAACATAACTGTCCATTGACAGAGGGAAGAATAAGGAAGATGTGATATATATACAATGGAATACTACTCGACCATAAAAAAGAATGAAATACTGCCATTTACAGCAATACAATGGACCTAGAGATTTTCATACTAAGTGAAGTCAGCCAGATAAATACCCTATGAGATCACTTATATGTGGAATCTAAAATATAACATAAATAAACCTATCTAGGAACCTGAAACAGAATCATGGACATAGAGAATGGACTTGTGACTACCAAGGGGGAGGGGACATGGAGAAGGGATGGACTGGGACTTTGGGATTAGAAGATGCAAACTATTATGTACACAGTGGATAAACAAGTCCTTGTAGAGCACAGGGACTATATTCAATATCCTGTGAGAAAATATGATGGGAAAAATATGGAAAAGAACGTGTGTGTGTATATGTGAGCCCAGCTGCTTCAGTTGTGTCCGACTCTTTGCAACCCTATGAACTGTAGCCCGCCAGGCTCCTCTGTCCATGGGATTCTCCAGCCAAGAATACCAGAGTGGGTTGCCATGCCCTCCTCCAGGGGATCTTCCCCACCCAGGGATTGAACCTGGGTCTCCTGCATTGCAGGCGGATTCTTTACCCCTGAGCCACCAGGGAAGCCCGTGTGTGTGTGTGTGTGTGTGTGTGTGTGTGTGTGTGTGTGCGTGTGCGTGTGTGTGTGTGTGTGTGTGTGTGTGTGTGTGTGTGTAACTGAAACAGTTTGCTGTACAATAGAAATTAACACAACGCTGTAAATCAACTATACTTCAGTTGGAATACATTTTTTAAAAAAGAGGCTTGATAACTTTTGAATGAGCATCCGTACTTTTAGGGCAGAGTCACATAGGAAACAGGATGATTCGTCTAAAATATTTACTCTCTAGCCCTTCACAGAAAAAGTTAGCCGAGCCCTGCCTCCATGGTGCACCTCCTTCTAGTAATAAAACAGTACAAATTGTAACCACAAGGAGATACCAGTTCACATACTCATCAGATTATCAGAAATCTTGAAGTGAGAAATGAAACACACATATTAACAAAGAGACATGTGTGAGTATGTTTACTGTGGCCTGTTGGTCAGAATTCTTAAACTGGGCAATTTTTCACCAGGAAAAAAAGATTTTGCTATATGCATATAGTGGAATACGTTTTTGAGATTTTCAGTTCAGTTCAGTCGCTCAGTCATGTCCAACTCTTTGCAACCACATGCAACCCCTTTGCAGCACGCCAGGCCTCCCTGTCCATCACCAGCTCCCGGAGTTTACTCAAACTCATGCCCATCGAGTCGGTGATGCCATCCAGCCATCTCAACCTCTGTTGTCCCCTTCTCCTCCTGCCCCCAACCCCTCCCATCAGGGTCTTTTCCAATGAGTCAACTCTTTGAGATTTTAACTTGGCTATAAACCTTCAAAACACCAAGTTGAGTGGAAAAAAAAAAAAACTAAAGCAATTTGCAGAATGATGCAAAGCTTCAATACTTTGGTCACCTGATGCAAAGAGCCAACTCATTGGAAAAGACCCTGATGCTGGGAAAGATTGAGGGCAAGAGAAGAAGGGGGTGACAGAGGATGAGGTAGTTGGATGGCATCACCAATTCAATGGACATGAGCTTAAGCAAAATCCGGGAGTTAGTGAAGGACAGGGAAGCCTGGCGTGTTGCAGTCCATGGAGTCGCAAAGAATTGAACATGACTGAACAACAGCAGTTTTCATAAAATTTGTAAATATGCAAACATAATCTGCTCCTGTGGGTGAAGGATACATAATGAGCTAGATGAGTCTACAAAGGCTGGTCTAGGCCCATGGGTGGAGGGCTAGGCTGAGATCCAGGTTGTGTGGAGGGGAGAGGGGACTCCTCCCCAGGCTTGAAGCTCCAGGTTTCAACAGCTTCCATGCAGTGAAGAAACCCTGGGCGAGAGACCTCTTAACTGTGGACTCACTAACCGTCAAGCCCTTTTAGTATGGAAGTCAGTGTACCCTCATATGGGAATTTCCTGCCCAGTTATAAATGCCCACATTTTATTTGCTGAATCATCAACCTCTTCAAGGTCCTAGTAAAAGCACTGACCATATGTAGGATAAATCCATATAAAATACATAAATATCAAATTCAAGAAAAGAGTTGTCCCTGAGATGAGGCCGTGGAGGACAGAAGAGAAGGGGTTAAGAAGACATCCCAGTGGCTATAAGTTGTCTATAACGATTTGTCTCTTTATAGCATAGGAATCAGTATGACAAAGTGTTATGATCTGATTAAGCTGGGAGAAGGCATGTGAATGGGATCTACAGGGTGAATGGAAGTTGGCAGACAGAGGCAGCTGGAGGATTGAGCTTCTTGGTAGAAAATAAGAAATATCTATTTTGAAGGAGAAGAGGATGGTCAGAACTGGTACCCAATCTAGGCCGATATGCTAACTGTTCTATACTCTACCAACATTTGTTGAAGGGAGGAATTTAGCACATTCTTAATAAGCAGCATGTGCTAGGCGCAGTAGGTGGCGGGGGTCCAGTGCTAGGATGAGACACAGCTCCTGCCTTGAAGGCACGTACAGTCAGAGAGGGGAGTCTACCACGCGCCGAGACTGGAGATCCTGGTGGGGGGTGGTGTACACCCCACACCTGCCTGAGCGCACGGCTGTGGGCAGGGGGACCACCGATCTGGGGAGAGGAGGGAGGGCAGAGAGAATTCTTCAAGCAGGGAGCAGGAACTCAGCTCCTGAGACACAAAAGCACCTCCTGAGGAGGAGAAAGGGCCCAACATGCTGAGGGAAGGGGGGAGCTCAGCTGGATGCGTGTGCCAAGTGTGTGCATGTGCATGCACGTGCAGCATCATTGAGTAAAAACTAAGGCCAGATAGAAGGGGTTGGGAAGGCTCTGACTGCCTTTCTAGCTTATACTTCCTTCCCAGGCATGAGAGCTACTGAGGCTGGAAAGCTTGGAGTGTTAGAAAGGGCAGTGTGACAAGACCTGTCCTCAGAAGTATTTCCCAAAACCGGAGGGAGGAGTGATGAGAACAGGAGGCAGGGAGGCGCGGTGGAAGGTGCTGAAACACGTCCAGGCAGATGACAGGAGCCTATATTCAAAGAGTGGCTGCGGGGATGGAGAGGCAGGGGACGAGCGATGGCCCCGTGGAGGCGAGGCCAGGGGGGTGTCATAGTCACCCTGAAGGTGCTGACCCTCCAACCCTCACGGTATAGCTGGATCTCCACAGGAGATGTCCTTGGACAGAGGCAGATGGGCACCAGCTGGTCCGGGGTCTCTGGGGCCGAGATTGCATTTCCCCTCAGCACAGCTCCCCCACTTCCCCACAGAGGCTGGTACAGAGCTATTTGCTTAGTAGGTGCTCAGTTACTCAGGAGAGCAGAAGGAAGTGATAGGCTGTGTCAGAAACACTGGAGGGTTTTCTTAGCTCTGGGCACTTGAGATGGAAGGAGGCAAGCTTCCAAAGCCTCGGGGTCACCATCACCCAGTCACAGAGGGGCAGCGCTGTGACCTTGATCACCAAAGAGGCACAGACCACCCGGTGAAGCAGAGGGAGCCCCAGGGGGCTTCAGGGAACCTGAGCTCTCTGTCTTGCTCTGCTTCCTCTGGACAAGACCCACTCTGGCCCTCAGTTTCCTCATAAATTGAAGGGGGCGGGGATCAGAGGATCTTGACAAATCCTCTGTCACGATGATTTGTCTGCAGGAAACAAGAGCTGACTTTAGCAAACTGAGGCACAAAAGGAAATCTATTACTAGGATATGTAATAGCTCTCAGAATTGAAGGGCAGACTGGAGAACAAGGTTTGGGAGAGGATAGGAAGCAGGACAGCTGCGGAGTCCCGCTGGAAGGACTGCATCCCTGGTCTGTCAGGTGGAGGAAGTGGGGAGTGGGAGCCTCTCAAACGCTGGAGCTCAGACAGCCTCCCCATCCTTATTTCACTCAGACCAATATCCGTGCCTAACTGGTCTCCCCAGATCACAAGCCCATCCCCACTTGGCGAAGGTAAATAAGGGTGTATGGACTGACACTTCTTCTAAGCCACATGCTGCAAGGAAAAGATAATTCCCTAAAGAAAATGCGGTTGTTGTAACCCCAAGAAACTAAAACGGATACCGACTGCCAACAGTGCTTTACACGTTCAGGGTTTCCATGGGGCTCTAAAATTCAATGACCCATAGCATGTGGTGGGACATGGGCTGTAGATGGAACCTCAGAATTGAGGGGCCAGAGACCCTTTGCTCTCTCCAGCGGGGTGAAGGGGTGGTGGGGGGTGAAGAGTAAGTAGAGGTGGGGAGAGGGGCCTCAAAAGGAGGGGCTGCAGCTTGGGGGTTCTGGGAACTCTTTCCTCTCCTGAGGGCACCTTTCTTTAATCAAGAGCTACAGCTTCCCTGGGGGCATCGTGAAATTGCTTGCTGGATCCTTCTCAAGTCAGAGGATTAGAGGTAATTCCAAAAAGCCTCCTTGGAGTCCCTGCCTCAAACAGCCCCGACTAAGCCTAATGAGGAAAAGGGGCCAAGGAGCTAATATTTTCAGAGGACGCTGGGGAGGATCCCCCAGAAAATGTTCTCAAATTCTGGGGAAAAAAAGTTCTAAAAAAATAACTAAAATTGGAACCTATGACACATCAGCCAATGGAAGCTGAGTTCTCGTGAGGACAACCATGAAATCAGGAATTATTCACAGTGAAAGGAAGAGCATTTGTGGGTTTTCAGGGAGCTTCAACCAGGACTGAAATGCAGGTTCTGGTGCCAGGCGTGTCTAGGGACACGGAGAGGGTCATTTTAATCATTACATGTCACTCAATCCAGGGTTGCACTTTCAAGGTCTGGAGGCAGGTCAGCATCATAACCTGAGTCCCACAGACTCAGTTTCTGAGGAGGCTCTGAAGGCTATAAGTGGTCCAGCACAACCCAGGCCTAACAACAGACTCAAGCGAAGGCATGAGTGGGGAAATGGGGGAAGAGAGAGCTTAGGAGGTGGTGACTCCAAGTGCAGTCACTTGAAGGAGGGGCAAGGATTGAACTGAGGAGTTCCAGTGCATCCAGCCTGGGCTACCCCTCCTTGCCAAGGAGCTAAATGTGGAGTCGCCTAAATGTGATGTCACCACGGCAGACGGGCTCCATCTGCACATTCTTCTCATCCGGGAAGCGGGAGATCTTCTCTGCCCTCAACTGATAAACCTCACCCACATCTTTGTCCAACAAGTGATCCAACTTGGTCTACAGACACTACAACTTGAGCCAACCCCTAAGAATGGTCTTTGGGTGCCTGAGATCAGTCAGAATGAAGAGAGAGAATAAAAGAGGTGGGGCTTGAAACTTCATTCGGAGGAGAGAAGTGGAATGAAGCTGAAAGGCTGGCTCGTGTTGCGGAAGCAGTGAACACCCCTTGCACATGTAAGAGTTTGGGTGGCTGACAGCAAGAACTCTGGGCTGCTCATGGTCCTCCTCCAGGAACTCTAAGTAAGTATACGCCTGGGAGAGCATTTCACAAAGGGGTAGGCTCCCTGGAAGCCTTTTTGCTTGATTTTTTCTGCTTGTGTGTGTAGTTATCATTTACTTATGTCATTCCCTCTGTATTAGAGTCTGTTTCACATCTGTCTGACAGTTCTTTGAGGTCATGGATGGCGTCTCAGTGATCTTGGCATCCCAGAATCTGGCACCATCCTCCATATGTCATCAGACCTGTCACTGTGGTTTGTATTGAATGAAAAGCACCAAGGACACGGGGTTGCTTACAAAAGACACTGTGTTATCCACTTGTGCTGATTTAGACTCCAAAAAAAAATCCATCATGACCACCTGGTGTTAATTACAGCCAGCTCCTTACTGAGTTTCCCCATCCTATAGGTCCTCAGAAATGCGGCTCTATCTGGACACACTGACTCAGACTGGTGACCATCTGGGTGGCCCTCTGTCTTTCTGAAGAGGAGGGAGAGGCACCTGCCCTAAGTGGAGGCTACTTGGGCAGACCCAGTGCCTGCCTCTAAACATTCCAGGTCCTCCTATCCTCCTCGTAAGCTACTGCACATATTTATCTCTTGTTGACAAGCATCTGGCCAAAAAAGGGCATATGAATTATCAATGAGAATGAAGAAAAGTGCTTTCCAATCCAAGCATTTCAAACTCAGCTGCCTTTGCTCTATTGGTCCAGGACTTTGGGGATGATTTTGAGGATAAGGAACCCTGGACTCTTACCCTCCTGGGAAACAGTGCCAACAGGGGATTTTTTGGGTAGTCTCTTGCTGACTGGCAATATGAGCTGGACATTGTAATGGGGGGTAAACGATAGTTTTGATGAAAAGGTATTTCTTCTACTTTTTTAAAAAAACTAAATAACATTTATCCTTGTCTAGAAGGTTGCTGTTGTCCAGTAGCTCAGCATGTCCAACGCTTTGTGACCCCGTGGACTGCAGCACGCCAGGCTTCCCTGTCCTTCACTATCTCCCAGATCCTGCTCAAACTCATGTCCATTGAGTCATTGATGCCATCCAAACATCTCATCCTCTGTCGCCCCCTTCTCCTCCTCCCTTCAATCTTTCCCAGCCTCAGGATCTTTTCTAATGAGTCAGCTCTTCACATCAGGTGGCCAAAAAAGATATTTGTACCATTTCACTTTCCTCACGAGGCCTGTGAATATTCAGGTAAGCCCTTCATCAATGGGGCCTAATCAGGGGTGTGGACAAAGACGCACTTAGCCTGGGTGAGCCTGGGGTGAGTTCCCAGGGCCACGGAGGGCGAGAGGCATCGGCTGACGGGCACTGTCTGTGCATGGGAACCAAGGAGCAGTCAAGAGAAATGTGCACACCTACGTCTTTATGGGGCTTATCTCTGGAAGGTGAAATAGCTGGTGATATTTATTTATTCTCTAATGTTTTTCTGTATCAGTTGGGTTTGGGGGTAATAAGCATGGAATACTTAACAAGCAGAAAAATTAAACAGCCATTTTTGAAAGGGATATTGTGTGTTCTCCAAACATATCCTGCTCAAGGCAGCCCCCTCCCCAGCCTGCTCCTTCTTGCCCTGCTGGGGCTGCTCCTCGTGTGTGCTCTCGTTCTCAGGGGCTCCCCAGCCCCATATCTCAAGACCTGCTCCTTTGCGGAGCACTCCTGACAAGCCCCCAAAGATATCCCTCCCTCACACGAAGCTCAGCAATACCTTCAGGCTGAGACTTTCTCATATCTTTGTATCGATCTCTTCCCAATTTTTATAATTGATTTCAGTATATTTGTAATTGATTTTTAAATGCTCAAGTAATGTGGAATAATTCTCCTTGTAAAAATAAAATTACCCCTGGCTTCTTCCCTCCAGAGAATTTAATAGGGTTAAATAACTATTATCAATTTGTGTGTTTCCTTCCAGTTTTCTCTGTTATGTACTTACTTAAATGCACTCATAGATACTATATCATGTTTTTATTTGTTTTCTATTTTCATAAATAGTACATTTTCGGGTATTCTAATTTCCTTTTTTTGCTCAACAATATGTCTTGAAGATCCATCCATTCAATATTTCTTTCAATGCTACATAGTATTCTAAGATATATTTAGTAATTTTAGATTGTTTCCAGATTTTCATTGTTAAAAGCACTGAATGTCTTCGGAATGCCTCTTTGTGCATAAGGATAAGTGTTGCTTGAGGAGAGTTACTAAGAAATTTTGACTTCTGAGTAAGATGATATGTGATTTTTTTTTTAATTTTTTTGTTGCTGTTGTTCAGTCAGTTAGTAGTGTCCAGCTCTTTGCAACCCCATGGACTGCAGTGCCCCAGGCTTCCCTGTCCTTTACCATCTCCCCGAACTTGCTCAAAATCACACCCATTGAGTCAGTGATACCATCCAGCCTTCTTGTCTTCTGTCATCCCCTTCTCTTCTTGCCCTCAATCTTTCCCAGCATCAGGGTCTTTTCTAAGGAGTCGGCTTTTTGCATCAGGTGGCCAAAGCTTCAGCTTCAGCATCAGTCCTCCCGATGAATGAATATTCAGGACTGATTTCCTTTAGGATGGACTGGTTTGATCTCCTTGCAGCCCAAGGGACTCTCAAGAGCCTTCTCCAACACCACAGTTCAGAAGCATCAATTCTTTGGCTCATAGCTTTCTTTATGGTCCAACTCTCATATCCATACATGACCACTGGATAAACCATAGTGTTGACTATACGGACCTCTGTTGGCAAAGTAATGTCTCTGCTTTTTAATACACTGTCCAGGTTGTCTAGGTTGGTCTGTCTAGGTTGGTCATAGCTTGTCTTTCAAGGAGCAAGCATCTTTTAATTTCATGGCTGCAGTCACCATCTGCAGTGATTTTGGAGCCCAAGAAAACAAAGTCTGTCACTATTTCCATTGTTTCCCCATCTATTTGCCATGATGTGATGGGACCAGATGCTATGATCTTAGTTTTCTGAATGTTGAGTTTTAAGCCAGTTTTTTCACTTTCCTCTTTCACTTTTATCAAGAGGCTCTTTAGTTCCTCTTTGTTTTCTGCCATAAAGTTGGTGTCATCTGCATATCTGAGGTTATTGATATTTCTCCCAGCAATCTTTTTTTTTTTAATTTTGTTTGTTTGTTTTCTATTTATTTTTATTAGTTGGAGGCTAATTACTTTACAATATTGTAGTGGTTTTTGCCATACATTGACATGAACATCCATGGATACAGTATCCCATCCCGATCCCCCTCCCACCTCCCTCTCCACCTGATCCCTCTGGGCTTGCCCAGTGCACCAAGCCCTGAGCACTTGTCTCATGCATCCAACCTGGCTGGTGATCTGTTTCACCCTTGATAATATACATGTTTCGATGCTGTTCTCAGTCGAAACATCCCACCCTCTGCCTTCTCCACCAGCAGAGTCCAGTCTGGTTCTGTACATCTGTGTCTCTTTTTCTGTTTGCCATATAGGGGTTATCTTACTATCTTTCTAAATTCCATATATATGTGTTAATATGCTGTAATGTTCTTTATCTTTCTGGCTTACTTCACTCTGTATAATGGGCTCCAGTTTCATCCATCTCATTAGAACTGATTCAAATGAATTCTCTTTAATGGCTGAGTAATATTCCATGGTGTATATGTACCACAGCTTCCTATCCATTCATCTGCTGATGGGCATCTAGGTTGCTTCCATGTCCTGGCTATTATAAACAGTGCTGCGATGAACATTGGGGTGCACGTGTCTCTTTCAGATCTGGTTTCCTCAGTGTGTATGCCCAGAAGTGGGATTGCTGGTCATATGGCAGTTCTATTTCCAGTTTTTTAAGAAATCTCCACACTGTTTTCCATAGTGGCTGTACTAGTTTGCATTCCCACCAACAGTGTAAGAGGGTTCCCTTTTCTCCACACCCTCTCCAGCATTTATTGCTTGTAGACTTTTGGATAGCAGCCATCCTGACTGGCGTGTAATGGTACCTCATTGTGGTTTTGATTTGCATTTCTCTGATAATGAGTGATGTTGAGCATCTTTTCATGTGTTTGTTAGCCATCTGTATGTCTTCTTTGGAGAAATGTCTGTTTAGTTCTTTGGCCCATTTTTTGATTGGGTCATTTATTTTTCTGGAATTGAGCTTCAGGAGTTGCTTGTATATTTTTGAGATAATCCTTTGTCTGTTGCTCGTTTGCTATTATTTTCTCCCAATCTGAGGGCTGTCTTTCACCTTGCTTATAGATAAATCCACGAACCTATGGACACCTTATCTTTGACAAAGGAGGCAAGAATATACAATGGAAAAAAGACAACCTCTTTAACAAGTGGTGCTGGGAAAACTGGTCAACCACTTGTAAAAGAATGAAACTAGAACACTTTCTAACACCATACACAAAAATAAACTCAAAATGGATTAAAGATCTAAATGTAAGACCAGAAACTATAAAACTCCTAGACGAGAACATAGGTAAAACACTCTCCGACATAAATCACAGCAAGATCCTCTATGACCCACCTCCCAGAATATTGGAAATAAAAGCAAAAATAAATAAATGGGACCTAATTAAACTTAAAAGCTTTTGCACAACAAAGGAAATTATAAGCAAGGTGAAAAGACAGCTCTCCCGGCAGTCTTGATTCCGGCTTGTGCTTCATCCAGCCTGGCATTTCTCATGATGTACTCTGCATATAAGTTAAATAAGCAAGGTGACAATATACAGCCTTGACATACTCCTTTCCCAATTTGGAACCTGTTCATTTCTCCACGTCCGGTTCTAACTGTTGCTTCTTGATCTGCATACAGGTTTCTCAGGAGGCAAGTAAGGTGGTCTGGTATTCTCATCTTTTTAAGAATTTTCCAGTTTGTTGTGATCCATACAAAGGCTTGAGCGTAGTCGGTGAGGCAGAAATAGATGTTTTTCTGGAATTCTTTTGCTTTTTCTATGATCCAACAGATGTTGGCAATTTGACCTCTGGTTCCTCTGCCTTTTCTAAATCCAGCTTGAACATCTGGAAGTTCTCAGTTCACGTACTACTGAAGCCTGGCTTGGAGAATTTTGAGCATTACTTCGCTGGTGTGTGAGATGCGTGCAACTGTGCAGTAGTTTGAGCATTTTTGGCCTTGCCTTTTTTTGGGATTGGACTATTATTAATAGTTTGCTTTCCAAAGTGTTGTGCTAATTTTATTCCCACTAGAATCATGTGAGTATACCTGCTGCCCCACACCCTTGCCAAGTCTGAACAGAATCAAATATTTTAATTATTGCCAATCTCATGCTTATAGTATATGATTGTTCAAAAATTTCCCTAATTATTAAAGAGACTGAGCATATTTTCTTCAGTTTATTTGTACTTTTTTTATATAAGCTGTTTGATCATACTTTTTCATTTTACTTCTCTTAGGTGGAGGAAAATCTTTTGGAAGAAGAAATTTGTATGGGCTGTTTATATGTTCTAGATAATAATCCTTTGTCATTTACATCATTGCAGACATTTCCCTCAGATTTCATCTTTTCTTTTTTAAACTTTGTGAATGGTGCCTTTTGGACAGAAGGTTTTTTGTTTGTTTTTTTAATAGGGTCACATTTATCCATTGTTTCTCTTATGTTTTACTTTCTATTGGTTCAAAATGACAAACTCCATTCCTGAGTTTGCATTATATATTTTGTTTTTCTTTTCTCAACTTCCTGTGCCTACTCCATCTTGCTAATCTTGGCATGCAAGTGCAGGGAAGACTGTCTGAGCCCACCACTGCCATAATACATACCACTGAAGTATTCTGAAACCAGCTCCAATGACCTGCACCAATTTGTCCCTTGCTAGAGAATTATAAAAAATCAACTTGTTGGATAGACATAAGCCTTTGGCTGCAGTTTGGAATTATTCATGGTTGTAGACATTTGTCTTTGTGAGGTCTTAGTTATCTTTAACTCCCCACTTCAGAAAAATAAATATTATTATTAGACAATCAAGTACACATGGGGTCCAGAAGGTAGAGGGAACATAGAAGGAAAATAAAAATATTTTAATCCTGCTGGAGCTTGGCTTCACTTACTTGAAACCAAGGAGTCCCAGACCCTGAGTCAGCAAATGACAGAAGTGACAGAAAGTGAAAGTGAAGTCGCTCAGTTGTGTCTGACTCTTTGCGACCCCATGGACAGTAGCCTGCACCAGGCTCCTCCGTCCATGGGGTTTTCTAGGCAATAGTACTGGAGTGGGTTGCCATTTCCTTCTCCAGGGAATCTACCTGACCCAGGGATCGAACCCAGGTCTCCCACATTGTAGACCGACGCTTTACCGTCTGAGCCACAAGGGAAGTGAAGTGACAGAACCAGAGATCAAATCCAAATCACCTCCAGATAAGTCACCCCCTCCCCACTAGGTCCTGTGCCCTCCACCACTGCAGCAGTATCGCCATTTACAGAGGCTGTCACTAAATCTCAAGGATTCTCCTGAGGGTGGTGTGGAAACAGGAGAGGAAAACTGTTTTGCTACAATAACACGGCTGCAGAAGATGGATGACAGATGTGCTGCGTGAATCAGATTTATTTGCCTATAAACACTTCACAACTTTGTGTGTCTGGGTATGGGAAATACACCTTCGTTTCATACAAACAGTAACACCAGGTGGCATCCCCTTCTCCATAGCTTGAGGGATTCTAGAGAGGTATTGGATTATAACAAACTGGAAAATTCTTAGATGGGAATACCAGACCACCCTACCTGTCTCCTGAGAAACCTGATGTCAGAAGCAACACTTAGAATCAGACATGGAACAACAGACTGGTTCAAAATTGGGAAAGGAGTACATCAAGGTGACATATATTTTCACCCTGTTTAACTTTTATGCAGATTACATCACGTGAAATGCCAGGCTGGATGACTCACAAGCTGGAATCAAGATTGCTGGAAGAAATATCAACGACCTCAGATATGCACCACTCAAATGGCAGAAATCGAAGAGGAACTACAGAGGCTCTTGATTAAAGTGAAAGAGGAGAGTGAAAAAGCTGGCTTGAAACTCAACATTCAAAAAAACTAAGATCATGGCATCCAAACCCATCACTTCATGGCAAATAGAAGGGGGAAAAGTAGAAACAGTGACAGATTTTATTTTCTTGGGCTCCAAAATCACTGCAGATGGTGACTGCAGTCATTAAATTAAAAGATGCTTGCTCCTAGGAAGAAATGCTATGTCAAACCTAGACAGCGTATTAAAAAGCAGAGACATCACTCTGCTGACAAAGGTCTGTATATTCAAAGCTATGGCTTTTCCAATAGTCATGTATGGATGTGAGAGTTGGACCATAAAAGAAGACTAAGCATCGAAGAATTGATGCTTTTGAACTGTGGTGCTGGAGAAGTCTTTTGAGAGTCCCTTTAATTGCAAGGAGATCAAACCTGTCAATCCTAAAGGAAATCAACCCTGAATATTCATTAGGACTGATGCTAAAGCTGAAGCTCCAATACTTTGGTCCCCTGATGTAAAGAGTTGACTCATTTGAAATGACCCTGATGCTGAGAAAGATAGAAGACAGGAGGAGAAGGGGACAACAGAGAATGAGATGGTTGGATGGCATCACCGACCCAATGAACGTGAGTTTGAGTAAACTCCAGGAGAGAGTTAAGGACAGGGAAGCCTGGCATGACTTAGTGACAACAAATTAATAACGATCCACAAGCACATCCATTGCATTTTGCAAGTTTCATGGGCAAGCCTTTTGGGGGTCACAGGTGTTTGGTCAGGAAATGAAAGGAAGAAAGGTGCTGGTTTTAAGACGCATCTACCTTCCCTTCTCTACTTTCTCCAAATTCAGATTCACTCTTAAGAGAAACCTAAAAGTGTGGTAGACTGGCTGCTTTAAGAGTCCCAACCCATCACCCCTCCCTGCATCCAGATCTTCCACCAGGTAACTTTGCAAAACTGCCCCCACCCCACAAACACACACACACTCTGAGTCTGAGCCAGGTTGTGTATTTTGATTTAACTAATGGGATGTCGGCAAATGAAATGCGAGGTCAGCTGAGGCTTGAAAAAACGTTTTGCCTTTCCACCCTCTTGCTTCTCTGCGGTCACCATGAGAACATGCCTGAACTAGCCTAGTGGGGTTAAGGGCTACAGAGCTGAGTGACCTCAGTCAAAGCCATCCTGGACCAGCCAGCATCTGTCTCAGCCCTTCCCTCACAAGCACAGCAAAGACCACAGTAGTCGACAGTTGTTGCTTAGTCCTTAAGTCATATCCAACTCTGTGCAAACCCATTGGCTGAACCCACCAGGTTCCTCTGTCCATTGGATTTCCCAGGCAAGAATACTGGAGCGGGTTGCCATTTCCTTCTTCAGGGGATCTTCCTGACCCAGGGATCAAACTGTGTCTCCTGCATTAGCAGGCAGATTCTTTACCACTGAGCCATCTGGGAAGCCCAGAGTTGACAGAGCCCAGGCTAAATCAGCTACCTGCAGACTTTGAGCTAAATAAATGCTTACCAGTATATGCTCATCAAGGTTTTGTGTTGTTTTTTTGCAGTATTATTGCAGAAATTGATAATGGAATCATCTGACAAAAGATGTATCTGCATAGGCCACTGTGGTACAGTCCTTGGGCACTCATCTGGTTAAATTTTCAAACATTTTAGATCATCCCAAAGCAACTCACTATAAACCTGTCCTCATCATCATTGCTTAAGAAAGAGAAATTGCTGTATCTCCACTTTCCTCTGCAACTGTGTGTGGAGCAGAAGTGTTTAACCGTGGCTTTGTTGTTGAAGTCTGTCCACTTCCCTAGAGCTCAATGAGTCTTTCCATAAACTCCAGTTTCAAAGGAGGTCCAATGGCTCCCCTCTCACAGCAGAAAGACAAAGCTCGCTTGGTCTCCTGCGGAGTGCGTTTACGGCAGTGTGGTGAGAACAGCCGCGGGCACTGGGGCTGACCAGGGCTCTCCTAGAGCAGGAGCGCGGACAGCAGTGGTGTTCTCAGGGCCGCAGCACGGGGAGCCGGCGAGGCCGGGCCAGTCCCACCAGGCGTGCAGAGTGGGCAGGAGCGCTTCCTGCGGGAGGGGGAGCTACGGAGAAAAGGGGAGATGAGGGGGTACAGAGCACGGGGTCCAGAAGAACTGCTCTCCCAATAGGACACCACCAGGTCCCTCGGGCAGGGGCTCCTCACCCAGACCGGACACCATGTCCGTCCTGAGGTGGGAGGTCTGGACCGTGGAAACTTCCCTTGCCCGAGAGGGATCTCCCCGACTCTGCAATGCTTGGTTCAACTCGGGAGGGGCCCTGGAAGAGTGAGAGGACTGAGAAGAAGAGGTTGACAGAAAATGAGAAAGGCAAAGAGGAGAAGGCGCCTTAGATTCTTTCCAACACTGGTCTGACCCTGGTCTTGAACTCAAGGACCAAGGACGAAGGCTGTGGGGACACTTAGAGAGGTGTCAACTTTTAATTTTGTCAAATGACAGATTAATCAAAAACACATCTCCAAATCTACCATCTTTTGTCATACCTTTTTTAGAACAGGACTTCTTGACCCCGAATAAATGGTAAAAGCATAATCTCAGTATAGAAGAATGGCCTTTACCCCAAAATGAGCTAGTAATCTCATACCATCTCATATGTATATGATGGTATGTATATATATGATAATATGATAACATATATGACTATAATTGTATATTTAATTTTTCTTGTTTTTCTCATTTCACGTTAGACTTGTGAAGATTTCGTCACCGCTCCTGGCCTCTCTCTTTGCTGGGTGCATGTTCCTGCAGGACTAGTGGTGAAAGGCAAATTATTTCATGGGCCTTTGGGAGATCCGGAAGATGGAGGACCCCTCCATGCCAAAGGAAGTCTGAACTCTGTGCTGGGTAAGGCGGTGAGGGGCGCGGTCAGAGGCACAGGCTGTAAACTGCACTCACGGTGCTAAACAATCAGGCTGGTTGGAGAGGCTCCACCCCCGGTGCTTGCCTGCAGTCTAAAACCGCCCACATCTTCCTCTTTTTCTCCCACCTACTTCCCAGTTTTCTCCTATCCATCTCCCCACTTCTTCCTGCTCCCACCAGGACAGTGATTCACAGTGTGGTACTGATACTTAATGTGTTAAAGTGAAAGTCCTCAGTCGTGTCCAACTCTTTGTGACCCCACTGACTATACATTTCATGGAATTCTCCAGGCCAGAATACTGGAATGGGTAGCCTTTCCCTTCTCCAGGGGATCTTCCCGACCCAGGAATTGAACCCGGGTCTCCCGCACCGCAGGTGGATTCTCTACCAGCTGAGCCACCAGGGGAACCCAAGAATACTGGAGTGGGTACCCTATCCCTTCTCCAGGGGATCTTCCCGACCCAGAAACTGAATCGGGGTCTCCTGCACTGCAGGCGGATTTTTTACCAACTGAGCTATCAGGGAAGACCACTGAATGTATTCAGTCATTAAAAAAAATCCTCTACCATCTCGGCTTTTGCTTTTAAAGTTCAAAACGTAAGGAATGCATGACCTGCTTAGAGAGAAGGATAAGCTGAAATCATTTTCTGTACTGGCAGAGCAGGCAACTTCTATGCATGGGCTTTGTGCTCCTGGTTTGTCTGTGGAGGGGCAAGTGTCATTCCAGAATGGCAACTGTGAGCACAAAACCATTTAGCTTCTGAAGGGGTTAACTCTGCTCTGATTAGCAGATGGGAGAAGCTGAAAATGCTAGTGATGAGATAATTGGAATAGATAGGGACTCTGGGGAGGGGGGGGGGGAGGTTTGCAGGTGTTGAGACATGAACAATGTAACCATTTAAAAGGAAAGAAACCATGATATAACTTCCAACCCAAATTAATGAGGAAAGACGGATAAGGCTACGGAAGGCAGCTGGAAGGGAAGGTGGAGCAGAAGGAAGCCTGCAAACCCTGCCCCTTCCGTGTGCCTATGGAAAGTGATGAACCAACCTGGGCTTGGCAGCCAGGGAGCAGCTTGGAGTCCAATGTGAATCAGAAAACACCCTCCCATCCCAGCACCTTTGAGGGCTTGATTTAACACAAGGCTTGGGATGGAAGTCATAATAGGAAAACATCACTTTTCTTTCTTTCTCTTTTTCCATTTTTTCGTTTTTTAGAGACCATAATTAACATTAAAGATTCAGTTTGTTTAAAAATAGAAACAGATTAAGTCTTTTCACTAGCAACTTTGAGTTAAGGCTGCTTGAATTGGCAGCCTTCCTACTCCTACTCAAGCCCAGTTTGTCTTGTTTTAAAACCCTCCTTTGCTTCTTTGGAGGTCAAGAGGCGTGCAATGCTGGTGACTTGCTGATACACAACTTCCCATCTGTATCTCAAGTCAGCACGTGCTGGAAGGCCTGGGGCTCACAGTGGGTGAGGCTGGGCTGGGCTGGGCTGGTGGGAAGGGCTGCACCTCCAGGCAGGGTGAGCTGAGCTGAGCTGCGAACTGGGCGGAGGGTGGAGGTAGCTAAACCATAAGGAATGCCAGCGCATTAGAATGGAACAGGATGGAAGAAGTGTGTCTACTGGAGCTATTTTCAGGAAGAGGATTGGAAAGACTCGTTTGATAAGCTGCTTTAGGGTAAAGGGGAGACGCGGAGACTGCTAAGGGACATGTTCAAATAAAAGTTATGCGGGGCTTTGTTTGCCTGGGCAGAGGATGCAGGCTGGGGTCAGAGCTGAACTGCCTAACCCAACAGAAGTGAGGGAGAATGCTGCCACCAGGACGCCCTCATGTTAATCCTCAGCATTAATTGCTGAATTAACAGAAAGCTGACAATTCAGCCTGTTCTCTAAGTAGTTGCTGAATAAACCTTTCACCGTTTTGAAGGATTTCAGACTACTCAGGATGCCCACAGCCCTGAGGTTCTGCGGTCGGGGAGGCTGCTGAATGCCTTGAATGGCTGCCAGGAGCTCCAGGACGCGCTGCTCCAGGGGACAGACTAGCAGGTCAGTCACTCACCAGGGGCCAGACCACATGGGCCTGAGAACTGCCCCCTTTCTGGAGGAGACGAAACGGAAGGGAAGAGGGCAGGGCACAAGCTTTAAAAGAATGGCATGGTCATAGGACTTGATGAACACTGGTTAGAACCAGTTAGGTCCAAGATGGCAGAACATTCAACTTCCAGTAGACGTTGAGCCTCCTAACACGCTCTTTGTAACACATTAGCAAGCTAAATGACGCACCCGCCTGCACCATGACCGTTCCAAGGCCAACCATAAAAGGTCAAAAAATGGGTAGTGGCGCAATTCCCGGAAATCTTCAGCCATTCCCTGAAATAGTTGGAATAATCTTCCCACTCATTAGCCTATGAAATGATCCAGCCCATAAAAACTAACCAAGCCATATTTTGAAGCGCTCTCTCATCTTTTAAGATGGCCCACACTCTGCCTGTGGAGTGTTTCTCTCTAAATATGCCTACTTTTTACCTATCGCTTTGTCTTCAGATTCTTTTAGCACCAAGCAAGGACCTCAAATTAACCAGACACAGGGAGAAGCCTTCCTGTGGATGGGCAGCCCAGCAACTTCTTTGGGCTTGTGGTATGTATGGTAGCTCAATCAGATTATGATCATATCAGACAGGGTTCTTCAGAGAAATGAAACCTATAGGACATTAGCTATCGATAGCTGTGGCTATGAAAAGTGAAAGCATTAGTAACTCAGTCATGTCTGACTCTTTGTGACCCCATTGACTGTAGCCTGCTAGGCTCCTCTGTCCATGGAATTCTCCAGGCAAGAATACTGGAGTGGGTTCCCCTTCCCTTCTCCAAGCCATGGCTATAGACATAAAGGTATAGATGAGGAGATTTATTCTAGGAGTTGACTGCGAGCTGGAGACCTAGGAAAGCCAGTGGTGTATTCCATCTGAGTCTCAAGCCTGAGAACCAAGAGCACCCATGTCCAAGGGCAAGAGAAGATGGATGTCCCAGCACAAGCAAGGGAAGAAAATTTGTCCTTCATCTGCCTTTTTGTTTGATACAGGCCCTCAGTGACTTGGATGGCACCCATGCATTGGTAAAGGTGATCTTTTTTGGCTCAGTCTGCTGATTCAAATGCTAATCTTCTCCAGAAGCATCCTTATAGACAGACCCAGAAATAATGTTTTACCAGCTATCTGGACCTCTCTTAGCCCAGTCAAGTTGGCACATAAAATTAACCATCGTAGTGATAATGTGAACTGAAAACTCTCTTAGTTATTCCTCCAACATGCTTACCTGGATTCTCAGAAGCAACCCTGAGTATAGGAGGGCCAGGGAAGGGAGTCTATGTTTGATGGACGAGGGGGGCTTTCCTCAGATGATGAGTCCTAAGAAATAAGGGCTGTGACCCAGTCTGCTTAGTTCAACCCAAACTCTGTGTGCCTGGGCCTGGTTGGGTGCTGAGGATATGCGATAGAGAAGACAGACTTGGTCCCTGACTGGATTCACGATTGAGCAACAGAGCAGACAAAGTGAATGATGACATAGCCGAGCAAATGCCATGGTGGGGAAGACACTCTGGCAACTGGGCCCTGCCCTCCCACACCTTCACCAGGACCCAGGAACATGATTTCAAAACTCGTTAAACACTCTGATGGAGGAAATGGTTAAAGGAACTTGTTTGGATATTGAAGTGGTTCTCACGGCAGAGCATGACATAGCTCCGTTTGGCAGAAGCAAGGGGAGGAAGGAAAGGGGGATGTTTTTTGGGAAATGAAGTAAGAGCAGAGTACGGCAGGTCTTAGACGCCTGGAGAGAAGATCCATCTTCACTCTATACGCTATCAGTTAACCTTGAGGATGAAAGCTGTGTGTACGGTCTCCCTTAATACCCAGCATGCTGTGGGTGAGGCTGTCCGTCATCCTCTGATGCCCATTCCTCCCACCCTACAGGTGCTAGATGCCTGCAGAGACTCCGTCTCCCAGCCTCCTCCACAGCTCGGTGTGGCCACGGGGCTAAGCTCTGGCCAGTTGTAAGATAAAGTGCTGCATGCAACCTTCAGACCAGATCCTTGAAAGCGTGAAAGGGAAGCTTTCCCTTCTTCCTGTGATCAGGACACAGACAGGACACAGTTTGTTCCCTGTACACCTCAGGCGACAGAAGAGCAACAAAAAACAGGGAGTCTGGGTCCCTGCGTGGTCTCAAGGAACAGTTTCCTGCCCGTTCTCAACCAGCCCTACGACAGGCAGGTATTGCTAAATCATGTCTTTGCAACTCCATAACTGCAGCATGTCAGGCCTCCCTGACCTTCACTGTCTCCCGGAGTTTGTTCAAACTTATGTCTATTGAGTCAGTGATGCCATCCAACCATCTCATCCTCTGCCCCTTCTCTTCCTGCCTTCAATCTTTCCCAGCATCAGGGTCTTTTCCAATGAATCAGCTCTTCACATCAGGTGGCCAAAGCACTGGAGCTTCAGCTTTAGCATCAGTCCTTCCAATGAGTATTCAGGGTTGATTTTCTTTTGGATTGACTGGTTTGATCTCCTTGCTGTCCAAGGAGCTCTCCAGAGTCTTCTTCAGCACGACAATTTGAAAGCATTAATTCTCCAGTGCTCAGCCTTCCTTATGGTCCACCTCATAGCTTTGAGTATATGGACCTTTGTTGGCAAAGTGATGTCTCTGCTTTTTAATATGAGAAATGAACATCTGTTACATTTGGACCCTAGTATTTTGGGGGTCTCTTGTTATAACAAGTTAATTTGTACCCTAACTATTACACTGGGCTCAGTGTGGTTGAGCTCTATTAAATTATTTTTGGAAATTCATAAAGAAAAAGTCAATAAATGGCTATGGAAATAAACAAAGACCAACTGAATGGAAAAGCGAAAACTATTCAAAGCTTGCTCTTCAGCAGGGAGTCACACTGTCTTTGTATCTAGCAGAGACCCAAAGGCAGGCAGAAAAGTAGGAAAGCTTTACAGTGGGAAAAAGGGAAGGTTTCAGGGAAAAGGGAAGCTGGCGGCAGGCTAACTAGAAGCCAGCATCCTATGTGACGGTTGGGGGACATGTTTGATTTTTTTTTCTGACAAAAATTAGGGAGGCTGGAAGTTATTATTCCAGTCCTGGCCATTTGGGGCTGACTGTGAGAGAAGTTACTATATGGCTTCCTGGATTGTCATCAGAGACAGCAATCTGGCTTGCTCCAAGTCCGACTTACAGCAAGCTGGCTTCCTGGGCTATTTATTGCAGATGAAGAGGTTGGTTTTCTGGGCAGGCTGCTCCAGGCTGTGGGTTAGAGTTGTCTTTTTATGTAAGGTCTGGTCATTATCTGTTTGCATCTTCAGTTTCTCGGGGCTGATGAGAACAGCCCTATCACAGAGGAGAAATGATGTTGACAGGGTAGTGTTTTCAAATAATCTCCCTGGCACAGAACAGTGGGAGGAAGAAGGAGATTTCATTTATTCCTGATGGATAGACAGAGTGCTGCACTGAGAAGGGGCCAAATCACAGAGACAAAAAGAGAGGCCTCCGGGCTGAGGAACGGGAGCGCTATGGCCCAGCAAGGCTTCGGGATTTCACTGGTGCTCACAGCCAAAGGGCGTTAGGACTTGAGCTGCTCCTGACACTTGCCTGGGGGAAAAAAAGTGGCCTGTGAGCTCAGCGCTGTTGGGTTCCCCTGGGGCTTGGGCTGGAGGACAAGGCTCCAGGCCACCCTCCTCATCATTATGACTCCCAGAAGCCCAGCGAGCCCCAAAGCACGCTTGGCGGACGTGACAGACCACTGGTCACAGGAGAGGTTTGCTTTTCTTAGCATGAAGCCAGGCGTGAGCGGGCCGGCACTGAGGAGGCCCCTGATTGCCCGCAGATGTCTGAACGGCGCCCAGCTGGCAGGCCCGTCCACTTTCAGGTCTGGTTTCCATTCCAGTGGCGAGTGGATGAGGGGACCCGTCTCATGGAGCCGAAGGCAGCTGCTGGGAGCCCACCGTGGGCCGCGTCCCTGACTGGGGACACCTCTCCTCTGGTCACGAGCTGCACACACTCAAATCAGTGCACTTTTGGGTCCAAGAACACTGAGGGTTGATGTTTGCTGGAGACAAACGCTGCTTTATGCTTTGTTCTCTCCATGGTTACTCAGCCTCAGCCTCACAGGCTGCTTCTTCTGCAGGCACTTCAGGGACCCCAGGAACCTCAGGCGATCCCCAGGGAGGAGGCTGGGCTCTGTTCTCATATGGAGCAGGCCTAGGGAGGGCGTTGGCCATCCCGAGGCAGGCTCCTGAGTTTCCAAACGTAGCATTTGTTAAAGGAAACTCTCGGTTCTCTCCTAAAATCCTGCCCCTTCCCTCAGTCTTCCTCGTGTCCGTAACTGGCATTACCATCTGCTCAGTGGGTCAAGCCCCAAGCCTAAGAGCCAGGCCTGATGCTTTCCTTTCCCTTGCCTCCCATTTTGGTCAGTCCCAGCAAGGCTCCCTTCAAAGTGCATCTGGAAGAGACTTCCTTCTCTCCATCTCCCCTATTTCCCTTTCCTCCTACAATCCATTCTCCTGCTAACAAGAATGATTCTCCCCCTCGTGGAAAGGCATCTGGACAAACAATAATTCACAAAAACACATGCACCGTGGTGCTCATAGCAGCACTAGATTCACAGCAGCCAAGACATGGAGACAAACTAAACATCCATCAACAGACGAGCCGATGAAGAAGATGTGGTACATACACTCAATGGAACACTGCTCAGCCTGAAAAAGAACTAGATAATGCCATCTGCAGCAATATGGCTGGACCTAGAGATGACCATACTAAGTGGAGTAAGTCAGACAGAGAAAGGCAATACCATATGATGTCACTTACATGCAAAATCTAAAAAATAATACAAATAAATCTCTACATGAAACAGAAAAAGACTCACACACATAAAAACAAGTTTATGGTTACTAAAGGGAAAAGGGAAGGGGGAGGGATAAATTAGGAGCTTGGGATTAACAAACTCCTATAATTAATATAGACAACCAACAAGAGTTTATTGTACAGTACAAAATACTATATTCAACATCTTGGAATAAACCACACTGGAAACATTTTTTAAAAGATTGTATATGTGTGTATAATGGAGTCACTTTGCTGTATAACAGAAATTAAATACAGCATTGTCAATCAACTATGCATCAATAAAATTTAAAATGAATAGATACAAAATAAAAACAAAGAAAAAAGATTCTCTCAAGCTGGGCAGTGCTCTGCAGGAACTGCTTCCACCCTCCTCGCTCTGCTCTCTTCACACTGGTTTTCTTTCCTTTCTTCTGCATATCGAGCTCTTTCCCCTCTTTAGGACCTTTCTTGGTCTGAAATATTCCCACCATTCCCACAGCTGACATCTACTCGTTAATAATTTTTGAGTTAAGCCATATGACCCAGCAATCCCACTGCTGGGAATACCAACCAAGGAAACCAGAATTGAAACAGACATGTGTACCCCAATGTTCATCACAGCACTGTTTACAATAGCTAGGACATGGAAGCAACCTAGATGTCCATCGGCAGACAAATGGATAAGAAAGCTGTGGTACATATACACAATGGAATATTACTCAGCTATTTAAAAGAATGCATTTGAATCAGTTCTAATGAGGTGGTGAAACTGGAGCCCATTATACAAAGTGAAGTAAGCCAGAAAGAAAAACACCAATACAGTATATTAACGCATATATATGGAATTTAGGAAGATGGTAACGATGACCCTATATGCGAGACAGCAAAAGAGACACAGATGTAAAGAACAGACTCTTGGACTCTGTGGGAGAAGGTGAGCGTGGGATGATGTGAGAGAATAGCATTGGAACATGTATATTATCATATGTGAAATAGATCGCCAGTCCAGGTTCAACGCATGAGACAGGGCGCTCGGGGCTGGTGCAGTGGGACAGCTCTGAGAGGAGGGATGGGATGGGGAGGGAGGTGGGAGCAGAGTTCAGGATGGGGGACACAGGTATACCCATGGCTGATTCATGTGATTTTATGGCAAAAACCACTACAATATTGTAAAGAAATTAGCCTTCAATTAAAATTAATTAATTTACAAAAAATTTTTTGAGTTAATGGTAGATGGATGACTGGATTGGTAGATGGATAGTCTTTTTGGAGCAGCATAGGACCAGACCAAATTCCTCATAAAGGTCACTTGGCTCTGTAATTCCCCAAACTGAGCCAAACTGTGCCTGGCCTTAGTCCATAAGTTTAGACAGGTGTCGATTCAATTCAATACATATTTATGGAGTGCGTACAATGTGCTAGTCCCTGGAGATACAATCAGGAACAAGACACAGAGCTTACAGGAAAGAGGAGTGGGAGAAAATTAAATATGCAATTATAAAGTAGAATAGTGCAATCTATAATTATGAGATGAGAAGGAGGGTGCTGTCAGAGCATACAAAAGAAGCAGGTGAGTGTAGTCTGAGGAGTTCCGGGAGAAGACAAGACAGCCTTTCTGAGCACGATGATGGCTCATCATTCTAGGCACTTCACAAATAATGTTTCCTCTCCCTACAGCCGTCCTGCCAGGGAGGTATAATTATCACCATACTACAAACGTGGAAACTGCAGAAGCAAGCTCTATGCCCAGAGTCACTGTGTTAGGACAGATCCCCTGGGACACTGGCTGAAGTGGACACATTTGCACACAGGGGTGCCCTTAGAAATGCCACCTTGAAGGGATACAGCCATTAGGGTCAGGCAGGGGGCAGCGGAGCAGAGAAGCAGATCCCACAGCAGCTGCTGTTGATCCTGTGGGGGCTCTAGAGCTGGGAGGATTGCTCTGAATCAAGGCCTGGGCTTTGAGCTCTGCACTGACCAGTCATTGAATCCAGCCTGTTCCTGAGAGAAGGGTGTAGGCCTGGGTATGGTAGCCCCCTACATCTGATGGCAATTCCTGGAATGGCTGGGGGAGGTTGTTAACTGTCAGCCCTTGGGAGAATGAGAACGTGGTCCTAACCCTGGTGCCCCCACAGCCCCTCAGCCCCTGCGTGGGTGGCTTGCACTTTCAATGTTGATGTCATGTTGATATGATGCCTTAACATGAGGTAACATTGACATGTTAACGTTAATATGATTTCCGTCTCTTTCCTGTCTACCATCACTCTTAATGACATCATAGATCTGCACAATTTTAAACACCATTTATAAGAGTCCACACTTAGATCCTTAGTTTAGGCCTCTCT
This sequence comes from Cervus canadensis, assembly GCF_019320065.1. Lineage (NCBI taxonomy): Eukaryota > Metazoa > Chordata > Mammalia > Artiodactyla > Cervidae > Cervus > Cervus canadensis. The sequence continues at coordinate 9,981,908 of NC_057391.1, read as the reverse complement.
CATGTGCTTCAGACTCACATACCACTCTTGACTTATCATCCTCACCTAACATCTTCACCTAACATTTCTGAAAGCAACTTCTGAATTGTTTGGGGTTTTTTTGGCCATGGCTTTTGGGATCTGGGTTCGCCAACCAGGGAGCAAACCCAGGCCCATGGCAATGAAAGCGTGGAGTCCTAACCACTGGACCACCAGGTAATCCCCCAACCTCTGAATTCTTGCCCTCCCCGCTGTCAGCTCCCCCAGCCCTTCCTATCTCAGTTAACAGAACCTCCACTCTTCCCAGCTGCTCAAGCCAAAAGCCTTGGATCACTCTTTTCCTCTGCGCCCTCAATTCAATCCATTCTTCAAAATATACCCTACAGCGTCTGCCCATTTCACTCAAGGTAAGTGCCCACAGAGGCCTGGTCTCCCGTTCTCACCCCTGACAACTTACTTCCTGCCAGCCCACCCCGTTCCATCCAGACAGGAATGAGGGGGGATGGAGCCCCACCCCCATACATCTTTCTAGGTCACTCCTTTATCCCCTTCAAGTCTTATGTCCACCTGTTCAGCAAGGCTTCCCTGAGCACATTATTTAAAGTACACTCTCCATTCTCATCCCAGTTTAATTTTTTCATGAGCACCCATCACCTTTTAACAGATAACTATTTATTTCCTGCCAATCCTCCCCCCTCCCCACACCCCAACTACACTGTAAACTTCATGAAGGCAGGGACTTTCCTGTTTGTTCACCATGGTCCCCTGGGGGCTAGAACAGAGCCTGACACACAGGGGCATTCGCGAAGTGTCTGTTGACTGAGTGATTGACTGAAGCAGGGCAGAGGGTATTCAAGCAGGCCTGCCTGGTTCCAAATGCATGATGCTACACACACACCACACTGTAAGTCTCCCACACAATACAACTCCCTCAAGATAGACGTAATGCCATTAAGAGGCCAAAAGCAAATCTTGGCCTTGCACGAAGTCACACACATAGAGGGCTGGGGTCTACATGTCAAAAGTGATTCCAGCTGGGCTGTATTTGCTGAGCCAAAAGAAATTCTCAGGGCGCTTCAGAGGTGAAAACCTGGCCCTCAGGGCCCCTGTGACTGGAAAGAGAAGCTATCAGGGCCTCTGGAGTCCCCTGTGAGTGAAGCAGGTGTCGATTCTGATGTGTTCAGTGACCTGCAGGGCTTTCTGTGGCCATCCACAGAAACGGATGGTTCACCGCTGACATGGGGAAACCTGAGCCGTACACTCCTGCAACACTCCTCAAGCTTTTTCTTTCTGCCTGTCTGCTCAGACTTTGACCCACTGTCCACATTCCGATGTCATTCAGAATTTGTTGTCAACGGAAATCTGAGGACAATGGGTTTGGCCACGTTATTTTAATCAGACCGACATGTAAGTGGGTCGTCTTTATTTTTAAAAGAACCAGAGCCAGCATGGGGTAGGGGGAAAGGCTGTGGCTTTAGGCTCTGCTCTGAGGCCAAGTTTACATTCTTATCAACAGTGTAAGAGAGTTTCCTTTTCTCCACAACCTCTCTAGCATTTACTATTTCTAATTTTTTTTTTAAATGATGGCCATTCTAACTGGTGGGAGGTGGTACCTAATTGTAGTTTTGATTTGCATTTCTCTAATAATTAGTAATGCTGAGCATCTTTTAATGTGCATGTTAGTCATCTATGTCTTTTTCAGAGAAATGTCTATGTAAGTGTGATGCCCCTTTTTTAATTTTCTTTTTACATTAATTATATGAACTATTTATAGTTTGGACAATAACCCCTAGTAAATGGCTTCGTTGAAACTATTTTCTCCCATTCCATAGGTTGCCTCTTTGTTTTGTTGATGGTTTCCTTTGCTGTGGAAAAGCTTTTAAGCATCATTAGGTCCTATTGGTTTACTTTTGCTTTTATTTCTTTTGTCTTGGGTAACTGATCTAAGAAAACATTGGTATGACTTATGTCAGAGAATATTTTGCTTATGTCCTCTTCTAGGAGTTCTATGGTATCATGTCTAATATTTACATCTTTAAACTATTTTGTCCATGGTGTGAGGGAAAGTTCTAGCATTATTAATTTCATATAGCCTGGACCTTGGCAGTTTTTTAAAATGGAATCTGACTGCCTCTAGATGGGGTTTGAGGTCTCCATTTTACTACAGTTTACATCACTCCCTGTTGTCTTTCACCAGAGTCACTCAACTGTGTTACCTGCCTGGACTTGAAGGCAGCTGAATTTTCTTTCCAGTGATAAAACTCCAGTGATTCTAAGAAATATAATTAGTCATACCCAATGGGTGATGACTGTGTGGGGAAAATTCTTAAAGAGATGAGAATACCAGACCATCTTACCTGCCTCCTGAGAAATCTGTATGCAGGTCAGGAAGCAATAGTTAGAACTGGACAGGGAACAACAGACTGGTTCCAAATAGGAAAAGGAGTACATCAAGGCTGTATATTGTCACCCTGCTTATTTAACTTATATGCAGAGTACATCATGAGAAACACTGGGCTGGATGAAGCACAAGCTGGAATCAAGATTGCCGGAAGAAATATCAATAATCTCAGATATGCAGATGACACCACCCTTATGGCAGAAAGCAAAGAAGAACTAAAAAGCCTCTTGATGAAAGTGAAAGAGGAGGGTGAAAAAGCTGGCTTAGAACTCAATTCAAAAAACTAAGATCATGGCATCTGGTCCCATCACTTCATGGCAAATAGATGGGGAAACAATGGAAACTGTGACAGACTTTATTTTGGGGGGCTCCAAAACCACTGCAGATGGTGACTGCAACCTTGAAATTAAAAGACACTTGCTCCTTGGAAGAAAAGCTATGACAAACCTAGACAGCATATTAAAAAGCAGAGACATTACTTTGCCATGAAGGTCCATCTAGTCAAAGCTATGGTTTATCCAGTAGTCAGGTATGGATGTGAGAGTTGGACCATAAGGAAAGGTGAGCACTAAAGAACTGACGCTTTTGAACTGTGGTGTTGGAGAAGACTCTTGAGAGTCCCCTGGGCTGCAAGGAGATCAAACCAGTTCATCCTAAAGGAAATCAACCCTGAATATTCATTGGAAGGACTGATGCTAAAGCTGTAGCTCCTATACTTTGGCCACCTGATGCGAAGAGCCAACTCATTGGAAAAGACCCAGATGCTGGGAAAGATTGAAGGCAGGAGGAGAGGAAGACAGAGGATGAGATGGTTGGATGGGATCACTGACTCAATAGATACGAGTTTGAGCAAACTCTGGGAGATGGTGAAGGACGGGGAACCCTGGCATGCTGCAGTCCATGGGGTCGCAAAGAGAAAGACTCGACTGAGCGAATGAACAACAACAATGGGTGATGCTAGGGGAGGGAGCAATAGCTTTTGAATTCTAGAATGAAAAAACAAAATTTATATATTGATCATAAAATCTCATTCTGTTATGCTTTAAGCTACATTAATTTCATTGCAATTCATTCCTCAAAGATCAGACATTATTATCCTTTAAAGGTCTCTAAACATAAGAGAGTGTATTTCCACCATGTAGAGGAAATGGAAGGAAATTGCTCCAATAAGGGACCTTAGCTGATGGAGATATGCCCCTTCCCTCAAAACAGGTATAGAAGCACTAGAATCTAAGCAAGAAGGAAAATGAGTTTCAAGGGGAAAAAAGTATAACTCTTTGGGTGCCAGAGATAGAGAAATAAAAGCCAGTGCCACATGCATGAGCTGGTGTGGCGGTAGCCCTGGGAAGCTCTCTACCCAGACATGGATTTAGGAGTGAGAGACATGGTCTGAGCAAAGCCAGGATGCTAAATGGAGCCTTCTAGGTAAGCCTCAACGAGGACTCCTGTTCAAACGATTAAGGCATTGCAAGGAGAAATAGAAGCCGTTTAAAAAAAAAAAAGAACAGTATGTTTGAAACAGGCATGTTTGAAAAAGAACAGAGCTTTGCTTGCCTTAAACAACCTCCTCTGCTACAAGAATACTCCAGCTCTGACTCCTCTGAGCCAGTGCACGAAGGGATGGGTCAGATCTTATAGCCAGTAAAGTGCATTTCGATCCCTCAGATCTTGAGATTTCAGATCCTGAGATACTTACCGGAACATCTAACACTTACTGACCACCTGCCTCTTGGCAGGCGCTGGTGGTCTCTGTGCTCGAAATCTTTCATGACTACCTGGACCTGGGAAGTCACACGATCAGGCTTCTCTGGGGGTCCCTAACACCAGCCAGATGCCCACACACGCTGCCAGGACTGGGCCATGAGAATCTGCCCCGTCGTGAGAAAGACTGACTGCACTTTCTGCTCCCAGCCCAGTGTGCGGGTGGCCAAGCCCAAATAGAAACATTATTTTCTTATTTAATGGGAGAAGTTGTTTTTTAAGATTCTTAGCATCAAAAGCTATTTTGTCGGTGGCAAGGGGAGGGATTTCAGGATGCATTCTTGGTATAACCGCACCACTTGAGTCTGCTGGATTAAATGGTAACTCAGTGTTGGTGCTGTCCCGTCAAGATCGTCTAAGACATTTGGGCTAAGAAGAGGCTTGGCAGGAACCAAGGCATGTATAATGGGAAAAACAGAATATTTTCTTTCATGAAAGATAAAATTTCATCACATATTCTCCAAATCAGATTTTCTGACACATGTGCTTTAATCATATTCCAGCTCTTTTTTAATTTTTTTAAAGAGGCAATGGTTGCGGTAGGTTTTAAAGATGAGGGAGGTCTACCTCCTTGTTCTAGTCTTAGCAAAGATGAGTCCCCTTAGGACCAAAAACTTTGGTACTTCAAACCCTGACAAGACCATTATCCCTCACAAGGTATAATTCCTTTAACAGGACAATCATGGTAGTTCACCTCTCCAAGGGTTTTTACTTTGTGAAATCCAGGCAGCCCCTGGATTCCTCCTTTTTCCTGGAGAAAAGGAAGTGGGAAAGAGTGGGCCCTACAACTCAGAAAACCCAGAGTCTTCTGGGAATGCCTTGCACAGGTATTCAGGAATCCAGGATGAAGTTGTTTTGTTCATTGCAACTGCCTCTGTGACCAACGCCAACTGTCCCAGTCCACAGGACCTGTGTGGGGAAGGCTAGGGGCAGGAGGGGATGGTCAGAGGGTGGAAGTCTGTTTCTTTGGCTGGCTCAAGGGTTTTTTTTTCAAGTAGGGGATAGAGCTGTCTTATTTTTCAGTCTTTCAATTTTCTGACGTCTACAAGTTACATATATTATCACATATTTGTTTCTGAAGGCGATGTTGTTTTTCTGACCCAGTTAAGACAACTGGACTTCACATCACTCATTCCAGCCTTTGACATGTGGAAAACACATCATCACCATCTTTTATGAAACCAGTGAGCGTTAACCTCTGTTCCCCAAACCCACAGCTTGGTCCCCACTCCACTCTCTCATTCAGCTCCTCTTCGTCTCATTCCTGTTTGGAATGATATCTAGGCCTTGTGAAATGCATTCCTCTCACCAATCCACAAAGCATTAAAATACAAGTTTCCCTGGGCCATTTTCAAAGGAAAAACTTCTAAAATAGTCTTTCTGCAGAAGTCACCAAAAAAAAATAGAAAACAGGAAATTAAATGAGTTACCAAGGAAGTCTGCATGTGAATCTAATCTTGTCCTTGCAACTAATGAAGATTACATGCCCTGAATATAACACAACATTATTAAAACAATAAAGTAACAGGGAACAGTCATGTTTTCCCCTGTAATTGATTTAGTCTCCAGATTCAGATTGTAAATATTCTTTTTTTCCTCTCTCAACACATGGGGGAAAATGTCTTCTTTTCTCTTATAAAAAGAAATTAGGAATTTGTATTTTTGTTTCTATCACAGGAACAAGCTTTAAAAAATTTGTTGTGACCTTACTGAATAGCTTCTAAGTGTCTTTGATTTTTTAGGGAAAAAATGCACAAACTAGCAAAATCAAATAGAAATCTGTTTTGACCAGATTTATATTGACCCAAATGCTGCTGTTGGATCCACACACACTGTGCTTTTCAAAGCTACAGGACCCCTCTCCCCCACCACACATAGGCATTAATAATAAAATCCCAATCCCAACATAGTTCTCAACTGGAGAAGCTTTGATTTATGGCAAATATAAGCTCCCTAGATAAATAGGAAATGATTAAACTCAGCATCCCAGGGAAAGATAACTGATGAACTCTGAGACCCCCTACTCCCAAGTGCGATTTCAGGGGTTTCTGAGAACACTGCAGGTACCACCATGGGGTCAGGTATCTCTGTCTGCATTGGGAGTTCTTGAGAAGCCCACAGCAATCCCCGTGAGGCCTTTCTGAGCAGACCCATTTATTACTTTCTGTTTACAGGCTGAAGGAAGCCCAGAACCTCCCTGCAGCCAGAAGGCACATCCCTGCCTCATGGTCAAGGGCTTCAGGAACGCAGAGCTGGGGCGGGGGAGGGCGGGGGTGGGCGGGGGAGGGGGGAGGGTTGCCATCCCTTGAGACACACTCCAGGGAGGCTCCCTGAACCCAGCATCCTTTGTTCCTAAAGCTGCTCCTTGTAAGGAGATAAATCACGGCTGCCCTTGAATGGCCAGCAGAACTAAAGACAACTGGTTTCATTAGCGGTTTTCAGAAAGCACAGTTAACTTGGTTGTGCCAACTCTCATCACTAGATCTTGATTACAGTTGTTTGTTGGGGTCTACCCAGTTTAGGATTCTTTCCAATAAGGAGATGTTATTTTAATGCAAGACTTAAAAACTAAAGTGACTGAGACTGACTGTGCCTACCAGCTGGAAGGAGAAATGGGCAAAGCTTCTCTAAGTCATTAAGCTAGCTCACATGGTAGCGTGCTATTAGCAATAAAAAAAAAAATCGTAATTTAGGGCAGTTATTTTTTACCTGTAAAGATGCTCGCCCCATATTGCTGAGTACAATGTACAGCAGCAAGTACTGTATGATCCACATTTTATAAAAAGCAAATTGCTTACATTCTGGACTTCCCTGGTGGTCCAGTGGTTAAGAATCCACTGACCAATGCAGGGGAGTGGGTTGATCCCTGGTCTGGGAAGATTCCACGTGTTAAGGGACAGCTACACCTGTGCACCACGGCTACTAAGCCTGTGCTCCAGAGCCCATGCTTGGCAACCGGAGAAACACGGCAACAAGAGAACTCCACGCAAACACGGCAACAAGTGAACTCCACGCAAACACAGCAACAAAAGGACTCCATGCAAACACGGCAACAAGAGAACTCCACGCACTGCAACTAGAGAGTAGCTCCTGCTCATTGCAACTAGAGAAAGCACAGCAACGGAGACGCAGTGTAGCCAAAAATAAAAATAATGATTTTTTTATAAAGCAAATTACTTACATGCTGCAGCTCAGACCTCTTCTTAGAACCTGCCAGTTTCCGAGCTCTTTGGCTTCCCTCTGACTCTTCCCCACCTCTCCCAGTTCAGAGTACCTTCATCTAATCTGGGGAGGAAGGCCAAGAGAAACAACTTTTCGTTACTGAGCACTATTCTTCCAGACTTTTCATTAATGGTGAAAAAGCACAATTCTCAAACTATTAAAGAAAACATAAATTCCATACGTACAGGTGGCCAACTCATGCCAAAGTTTTATTAATTCATTAATGAAGAAACCAGCAGTAAGAAGAGAGCTGGTTTGGAGAAAATTTGAGAAACAGGGATTATAGAGTTAGTGGGGAAAGGAATACTGAAGTAAGATTCAGTTTAGCTAAATAGATGCTAAACAAGTTAATGGTCTGTAGATAAGTATGTGGGTAACTTTTCTACCAGAGGGCCCCTCGCAATATATGATGAACCTTATTATTTTTCTAAAAGTTAATCTCTTAATATACCAGGGTTGCAAAATGTCTGGGCCACAACCAAAGGGTCATTCCCTGGATAAGTCAGATGACTCTCCAAAGACTTTTTAGAAAGGTCACAAAGCCATTATTTTTGCCTTATTTTCAAGTTTTAGATAGCTTTTCTTCCACAATGACAAAGTTTTATGCCCTAGGTCCTTTGGAGTTTATACTTTGGAACTGTCAAAGCTAAAGATACAGTTCTTGATCTCAGTTTTCCTGCCATAAAGAACTTTCCACCCTAGAACTAGGAAAGAACAATCTTAAACCAGTATAGGGTAAGCTAAGAACCAGACCCAAAGTCTCAGGGTCAGCTTCCTCTGGAACCAGAGCTGTTCGTGGATTGACAGGCACAGTGAATACCTCACTCAGTTCCAGAACAATGACACCCAGTCCTTCACCCTCTTGGAAGGAGACAGGAAGAAAATTCTCTGCTTTATTTGACTAGTCCAAAGAAAAGACCTTAGCAAATGTCTTTGCCAGTAAATGGGAATCACCCTACAGTGAAGCTCAGTAAATGGGGATCACCCTATAGTACAGCTCCTCCGTAAATGGGGATCACTCTACAGTATAGCTCAGTAAATGGGGATCACCCTACAGTGAAGCTCAGTGAATGGGAATCACCCTACAGTGAAGCTCAGTAAAGCCAGACCTACATATTCAGAGCTTATGAGCAGCCTGTTAGCTCCATATCTTAATCATGAGCAGTCAGTCGAAGAAAACCAAACATCTGAAGAAAATTTCTAATTTGGAAGATAGAGATGTAAACAAAGAAAAAGCAACTTCGAGGAAATAAGGAGAAGCACATTAAAAAAATAAGCCAATTATGAGTAATATATTGGAGAGCTAAGAGAAGATACTTCATCCACGAAATAAGAACAGGACATCATATACCCATCCCTCCCTCATGTATGAAGGAGCACTTAGGGGTTAAAAGTGCTCCTTATATTAAAAATGTGATAGCAAAATGAAGAAGTGATGGAAGATAAAGTTGAATCATTTTCCTTAAGAAGTAAAGCAAAAATACAGAGAAATAGAAGAAAAGCAGGATTATGCTAAGAAGTTCAAAAGCCAAATAGCAGAAATTCCAGAAAGAGAAAATGGAGGGAAAAAATTACAAATGAAATGACTTAAAAATGTTCCCCAGAGTGAAGACTGGAGAGAGAGGTGAATGTACAGAGTCATGGGTTACTGGAACAGTTTTATGAGAGGAAACCACTGTGGGAATTGATGCCAGGGCAGGAGAGCCTGCATTATAATTGACAAATTGCTGGGAGTTTAGAGTGGACAAGTCTGAGAGTTAAAAACTCCAGGGGGACCCAGTTATAGGGTGGACTTCACAATTCTGTGAAATTTACCACCAGGAGCTAGATCAGATTCTCACACTGAATATCAGAGATAAATCTCCTTGTGCTTCCCATCAGGGGGAGAAAGGAAAAAAAAAATTTTTTTAAATACAACAGAACACTAACTAACCAGAGCCTTACCTCATGGGGGTATTATCAGAGCCTAACTTACCTGGAGAAAGGGAAACATCCAACTCCAGTCCACTCTAGCCATTGTCTCTCACCTAAGGGAGGAAAAAAATTTCCCTGAGTTGCACTGAAAGTTCCCGTAGGCTCACTAAAAGACTAAGACCTAGTCCTAGGACTACAGAATGCTTCCCCTTGTCCCATACCTCCTTACAATATTATTAAAGTTCTGCTTATAGCAGTTGGTTTTACCTTGTACATTATGTCCAGCTATCAGAAAAAATTTACAAGGCATATTGAAAGACAAAAACCACAGAGCAAGCATCAAAACCAAACGCAGCAATGATGTTGGAATTATCAGACCAGGAATTCAAAAACAACTATGATTAATATGCTAAGGTCTCCAATGGATGAAGTGGACAGCACAGATGAAGAATACAAGTAGAGAGATGTAAATTCTAAGAACGAACCAAAAAGAAATGCTAGAGATCAAAAGCGCTGAAACAAAAATGAAGAATGCTTTTGACAGGCCTGTTAGTAGATTAACAGATGACCTGGCTAAGGAAAGAATCTCTGAGTTTGAGGATATCTCAAAAGAAACCTTCCAAACTGAAAAGCAAAGAGAACAATATTTTGTAGTTTGGGACAACTACAAAAAGTGTAATATACACATAATGGAAATACCAGAAGGAGAAGAAAGGGAGAAAGGAAGAGAAGAAATAGTTGAAATAATAATGATTGAGAATGTCACCAATTAATGTCAGACACCAAACCACTGACTGAGGAAGCTCAAAAGACACCAAGTAGCATAAATGAAGAAAAATACACTGAGGTATATGATTTGCAGACTACAAAAAATAAAAAATAAAGAAAAAAAAATCCTGAAAGAAGCTAGAGCAGAAAAATATCATGTCTATGGAAAAACAAAGAAAAGAGTTACATCTAACTTCTCAGAAACCATGCAAATAAGAAGAGAGTGATGTGAAATATTTAAATTATTGAAAGCAAAAAAAAGAAAAAAAAACCCCACCTATCTAGAATTCTATACCAGAGAAATTATCCTTCAAAAATGAAGGAGAAATAAAAATTTACTTAAACAAAAATTGAGGGACTAAGTTGCCAGTATACATGTCTTGCAAGAAATTTAAAAGAAATTCTTTAGAGAGAAGGAAAATGATATAAATAAGAAGCTCAAAATAAATAAATAAATAAGAAGCTCAGATCTACATAAAGAAAAGAAGAGCTATGAAGAAGGAATAAGTGAAGGTAAAATAAAAACATATTTTCTTATTCTTAATTGATCTAACAGGAAACAGTTTGTTCAAAATAATAATAGCAATAATGTATTCAATTATGTATGCTTCTATACAACTTATGTGCACATATATAATATATATATAAATGAAATGAATGACAGCAATACAAGGGAAAGGAGAAAAGAATCAGAATTATTTTGTTACTAAAAGGTTTTTACACTATGTATGAGGCAGTATAGGGGTTTTTAAAAGTGGACTTGGATTAGTTGTAAATGTATATCATAAACAAAAAGACCACCACTAAAACAAGTGGGAAAAAAAAAACAAGAAAAAGAATTATAGCTGATCTGTTAAGACAGGAGAGAAAATGGAATCATATAAAATGCTCAATTAAGATTACAAAAGGCAGTAAAAGAGAATAAGACCAAAATAGGAACAAAAAACAAGGGCAACAAGTAGAAAACAGTACACTCACTGGAGATTTGAATACCACTATATTGATAATCACTATGAATGTCAACATCTAAATCTAACAATGAAAAGACAGGGACTGTCAGAGGGTATGAAAGAATAAGACCCAACTACATGTTGTATACAAGAAACCCACTTTACACATAAAGACAGACACAGTTCAAAAGTAAATGGATAGAGAAATATATACCATGCTAAACATTTCAAAACTTCAAAAGAAGGCAGGAGTAGCTATATTAATTTCAGACAAGGTAGACTTCAAAACAAGAAAAGTTATCAGGGATAAATAAGGACATTACATAATGATAAAGGGGCCAATTCTCCAAGAAAATATAACAATCTTTAACATGTGTGGGCTGGATGAAGCACAAGCTGGAATCAAGATTGCAGGGAGAAATACCAACAACCTCAGATATGCAGATGACACCACCCTTATGGCAGAAAGTGAAGAAGAACTAAAGAGCCTCTTGATGAAAGTGAAAGAGGAGAGTGAAAAAGTTGGCTTAAAGATCAACATTCAGAAAACTAAGATCATGGCATCCAGTCCCATTACTTCATGACAAATAGATGGAGAAACAGTGGAAACAGTGACAGACTTTATTTTGGGGGGGCTCCAAAATCACTGCAGATGGTGACTGCCACCATGAAATTAAAAGACATTCGCTCCTTGGAAGAAAAGCTATGACCAACCTAGACAGCATGTTAAAAAGCAGAGACATTACTTTGCCAACATAGGTCTGTCTAGTCAAACCTATGGTTTTTCCAGTAGTCATCTATGGATGTGAGACTTGGACTATAAAGAAAGCTGAGCACTGAAGAATTGATGCTTTTGAACTGTGGTGTGGGAGAAGACTCTTGACAGTCCCCTGGACTGCAAGGAGATCCAACCAGTCCATCCTAAAGGGAATCAGTTCTGAATATTCACTGGAAGGACAGGTGTTGAAGCTGAAACTCCAATACTTTGACCACCTGATGCAAAGAGCTGACTCATTTGAAAAGACCCTGATGCTGGGAAATATTGAAGGTGGGAGGAGAAGGGGACAACAGAGGATGAGATGGTTGGATGGCATCACCAACTCAATGGACAAGAGTTTGAGTAAACTCCAGGAGTTGGTGATGAACAGGGAGGCCTGGTGTGCTGCAGTCCGTGGGGCCGCAAAGAGTTGGACACGACTGAGCAACTGAACTGAACTGAACTGAACATGTGTGTGTCTAACAATAAAGTGTCAGACTTTCATGGGGCAAAAACTGATAGAAACGCAAGGAGAGTAGACAAATAGACAAATCCACTATCATAGTTGGAGACTTCAACCTCCTCTAGTTGAAATGGACAAATTCAGCAGACAGAAATTTAGGAAAGACATATTGAACTCAGCAATACCATCAATCAATCAGATCTAATTTATATCCACAGTCTACTTCATGCAACAATAGCAGAATAGTATTCTTTCAAGTTAACATGAAACATCCATCAAAACTGACAATACTCTGTGCCCTAAAATACACTTTAACAAATTTAAATGGATAGAAATTACACAATGTCTGCTTCTAGACCACAGTAGATTTAAACTAGATATCAATAACAGAAAGATAATTGGAAAATTCCCAAATGAGTGGAGAGTAAACAACACACTTCCTAATAATGCACAGGTCAAAGAAAACATTTCAAGAAAAATTTTAAAATATTTTGAACAAAATGAAAATAAAAATACAACTTATCAAAATTTGTGGGAGGCAGTAAAAGTACTGCTTAGAGGGAAATTTATAGCACTGAATATGTGAGTCTGTTGGACAGCAAGGAGATCAAACCAGCCAATCTTAAAGGAAATCATCAACCCTGAATATTCATTGGAAGGACTGATGCTAAAGCTAAAGCTCCAATACTGTGGCCACGTGATACAAAGAGCCGACTCCTTGGAAAAGACCCTGATGCTGGGAAAGACTGAGTGCAGGAGGAGAAGATGGTGACAGAGAATGAGATGGTTGAATGGCATCGTCAACACAATGGACATGAGTTTGAGCAACCTCTGGGAGATAATGAGTGACAGGGACGCCCAGAATGCTGCAGTCCATGGGGCTGCAAAGAGTTGGACAAGAGGGACTGAACAACATATATTAGAAAAGAAGAAATATCTAAAATCAATAATCTGTTTACACTTTAGGAAACTAGAAAAAGAAGAGCAAATTAAATCCAAAGTAAGTGGAAAAAAAGAAACAATAAGGATTAGAACAGAAATCAATCAACAAAACCAAAATTTTATTTGAACAAAAATAAAAAGCAATAAAATCGTAAGCTCTAGCCAGACTAACTGAGGAAAAAAAGAGAATGCAAATTACTAGTATATGAAATGATAGAGGGAAGATCATTACACATCCCGCCAACACTGAAAGAATAATAATGGAATATTTTAAACTACTCTATGCCCCTAAATTTGATAGCTTAGATGAACTGAATCAATTCCTTGAAAGATATAATCTACCAAAACTCACACAAGAAGAAATAGACAAACTGAATAAGCCTATATCTGTTAAAGAAATTGCATAATAATTGACTTCTACACCAGAATGCACCAGGCCCCAGAAAGTTCACTGGTGAATTCTACCAAACATTTAAGGAAGAAATTGTACCAATTCTCTACAACCACTTTTGGAGGACAGAAGCAGGGGAATACTTCCTAATTCAGTCAAAGAGGACGGCATTACCCTAATAATAAAACCAGACAAATGCATTATAAGAAAACTACAGAACAGTATCTCTCATGAACATAGATGCAAAAGTCCTCAACGAAACATTAACAAATCAAATTGAAAAACAGATAAGAAGAATTATACACCACAACCAAGTGGGATTTAACCCAGGTATGCAAATCTGGTTTGACTGTCAAAAATCAAATACATCAATAAGCTAAAGAAGAAAACTTATATGATTATATCAATAGATGCAAAAAAAGCATTTAACAAAATCCAACACCCACTCACAATAAAAACTCCTCAAAAACTAGGAATAGAGGGGAAACTATTCAAAAACTCAATTAGAAAGTGGACCAAAAACTTAAACAGACACCCCACCAGTGAAGATATACAAATGGCAAACAGCATATGGAAAAGATGCTCCACATCATATATCAGCAGAAAAATACAAAATAAGAAAGCAGTGAAATACAGCCGCACACCTATTAGAATGACCTAAAATCTGGAATACTAACACTCAAACACTGATGACAAAGGAGAACTCCTGGTTCTCCACAAGGGATATGTTGCTCCCACCTCTGTGGAACAACGGGAGCTCTCGTTCACTGCAAAATTGTACAGTAACTTCGGAGGACAGTTTGGCAGTTTCTTGCAAAACTAAACATACTCCTACTATATGATTCAGCAATCACACTCCTTGCTAACGTTTGGACTGTAGCCCCGGGCTAGCTCGGCTTCTCTGTCCATGGGATTTGCCAGACAAGAATACTGGAGTGGGTTGCCATTTCCTCCTCCAGGGGATCTTCCTAACACAGGGATCGAACCCAGGTCTCCTGCCTTGCAGGTGGATTCTCTACTATTTGAGCCACCTGGAAAGTCAAACAGATGTTTACAGACACTTAATTCATTCATAACTGCCAAAACTTGGAAGCATTGAAGATGTCCTTCGGCAGGTGAATGGATCAACACACTGTAATATATCCAGACAGTGGAATATTATTCAGCACTAAAAAGAAATGAGTGTTTATGCCATGAAAAGTGATGAAGGAAATGTAAGTGCATATTAACAAGGGAAAGAAGTCAATCTGAAAGTGCTGTATACTTTGTGATTCTAACTATACGACTTCCTGGAAAAGGCAAAACCTTAGAAACAGTAAAAGACCAGTGGTTGCCAGTGGCTGGTGAAGGTGGTGGAGAGGGATAAGCAGAGGGCTTTATTCGTCTCTGTGAGGACCACAGAGGACTTTTGGGACAGTGAGAATACTCTGTACACCACAATGGTAGGTACGTTATTATACATTTGTTCAAATGCATAGAATGCACAACATCAAGAGTAAACCTTAAGATAAACTACGGACTTTGGGTGATTAAGAAAAATCAATATAGGTTTACCAATTATAACAAATATTCTGCTTTGGTGGGGGATGTCGATAATGGAGGAGACTATGAATGTGGTGAGGGAAGAGGTATATAAGAAATCTCCGCACCTTCCTCTCCATTTTGCTATGAACCTAAAACTGCTGTAGGAAAAAAAACTAAAATACATTCAAACAACAAAAAAGTTAAAATCACCTGTAATTCCCCCTCATGAATAGAATAATTGCTAGTATTTGTGCATTCACACAATTAAAATGGAAATATTCTATGGGTGGTTTTTTAACTCCTGCACTTGCTTTCTTATTCAACAATGTATTGTAGCCACAAATAATATGGATCAACATCTTGATTTTTAATGGTTGTATATTATTCTGCATGTGGGGAACATACCATAATCTGTTTTAACTCTCCACTAATAGATATATTGCATCCATGTATATATGTGTGTGTGAGTGTGTGTATATGTGTATGTATATACTTGATTATCAACATATTATAAATTTCTGGAAATGGAATTGGTAAAAAGAAGTGCCCATGTGCCATTTTTATACATAATGCTGTATTTCCCACCAGAAAGACTGTGTCATTTACACATCCAACATGTTAATAAGAGAGTTCACTTTTCCAATACTAGGTACTGAAAGTCTTTTTTATCTTTGCCAATCTTTCAGGCAAAGAAATGACATCTCATTATTTTTAACTGGCATTTTTTCATTTCCCGAAACGTTGCACGTATTTCCATGTACACTGGCCGTTTTGTGTCGCCTCTTGAAATCTGCTTCCCTGTGTGCCCTGCCATTTTTTGTAGGGATGTCAGTCTTTTCTCACTGATTTATTAGAACCCCTTAAAGATTGGGAATACTGATTCTTTGACCTGAATAATGCACAATGATCTCATTTAAATATGGTTTTCAGGAAGTTGGTTTATAACTTTATTTGTTCTCTTCCCACTAGATTGCTTCAATCCTGGAACAGTCCCATGCAAGTTCTGGAAAATGCCTGTTACCCTGGGCATAATTTCTTTCTGTATATAGCATTGTGTTCTTAATTTTAAGTTTGCTTACATCCTGGGGTGCTCCTCAATGATGAGAAGGAATTTATGGACTTAGACTTTTTGGCTAAAAGAGAACATCTTACAGGTTTATAACTACCTGGAAAAACATTCTATTCCCTACCTGTGCTCAAAGCCTACTCTCTAATCACATCATCAGTCTTCCTGGCACAGCCAGCCTCCATCCTGAGCAACCTTGTTAGTGTAAATTTAATTGTGGTCTGAGGAATCTACCATGAGTAACAGAAATATTTCTATTCCTAGGGAAATTTCAAAAAATTTAGAGATTATGTCCCAGGAACTAAGGAGAAAGGCCATTTTTCAAAATATATATACAACAATGGTGACGATGATGATATAATTTCTAGTGTACCTTATTCCTCCCACTTGAGAAACAAAATGTCCTAACCTAGTGAAACTGCTGTCTTTTAAGAGAATGCTTATAAATTAAGTCTCATGGGGAAACTGAGGTTCACCTGCAGATCTGCGCTTCAGTTCCTCCTTTGGTAGAGAAGAGATACATGGCTTCAGGTAAGAGGCTTCTGTTGGTTGATCCTCCCTAGCACACACTCTGAAATCTCATCAAACTGTTAATTTCCTTTCCTGTGACCATTCCTCTTGTTAACCAGCCCCTGGGCATTTTCCAATGGAAAATGGAGTTGTTGGCTTTCCCTGGCTCCTGTTTATAGTCCAGTGAATTAAAAGATGAATTCAAGTAATTACCATATTCCAGACTTGATAGAATACAGGTGGAGGATGGAAAGCAGGAGAATGTCAAGTAGTCCGTTTGGGTCCATGGGGACCCATGGAGAGAAAGAAAACTGAGAAGGAGAAATACACAGAATCAGAACAGCGGAAGACACAACATTGAAATAGGAGCCGTCTTCATGAGACTGTGTCACCTCAGAGCCAACAGATGTCAGCGGATGGGATGCACCTGTCCCCGGAGAACTTCACAAAACAAAATCAAGTACCAGAGCCCAGAATGGAAACAGGAAGACCAAGTCACACTCCCAGCTACCTGTTAGCAAATAAAGTCTCATCTCCCCAAACAGCAGGTGTGCTCAGAGGGGGTGCCTCTAACATCCCCCCACTGCTCTGCAGCTTCTGAGAGAAGAGCACTCTTCAGGTGACTATAGAGCCTGCTTCTGTGGTCATTCTTGGAGTGATTTTCACCATCAACACTCACTCACCTGTGAAAATTAAGTCAGGTTGCTTTGCAATAAACAGCAGCTGAAGTGAGGCCAGCACAAGTCTCTGGGGTCTGTTTTGCAAGAGGGTAATTTGAACTCAGGTAATGAATTAGCTAGGAGTTTGGAGGATGGCAGCAGGAAACCTGGTAGAGTTTTTTTTTTTTTCTAGCTATTGCTCAAGGCAGGACGCTAGAGCTCTTGGAACAAAGGACAATCAGGAGATGGACTGGCTGGTATTCCATGGCGACTATGTCAGCTAAACTTAACCCTCACTGTGCAGTGCGAATACTGATCGAGTTTTTGTTAACTGAGGAAGGCACATGGCTGAGGACAAGTCTCTACAAGAGGCTCACCTGACATCCAGACCTCCCCCTTCCTCCCCAGTATGTTTTGTTAATTCTCTGCTTGTTTCAGGGAGGAGCGTTTTAGAAGGCTCCCTAATATAGGTTGTGGCCTCGGTTTCCACTCCTCTCTTGCAGAATTGCTGGTTCTGGGGCTGTGTACAGACATGAGGAGAAAGGTTATTCCAGAAATATTCCATTTCAGCCTCTAAAGGATGACGTTCCAGGGACAGGTTTATGCTGTGTTGCTGCTCATCAAGACAGAAGCCAAAAGTGACTTAAGGAGAGAAGAAGCTGAACCATAATAATAAGCAGAGGCCAAAATCAGAGTGAAGGGTGGGGGCAGGCTTCCTACCCAAGTTTCTAACTCCTTTCCCTCCAACTGGGTGAGGGCCTTGCCTTTGTTAATATCTTTGTGGCTGAAACAAAGGCTCTCCTTTCCCCAACACTCCTGCATCTCCACTTTCCTCTCCCTGCAGAGATGTGGTCTCTTACAAACCCCAGCATTGCAACTTGAGTCTCCAAAGAGGGCTCAGAATTACTGTTGGGGGAGACACATTGTTCCTTGGCTTTTCAAGTTGCTATTTAGTGGCAAAGATCAATGCTGTGAAGATTAGTGGAGGGGGGAGGTGGGCCTTCCGACTCTGTTGATATTCCTGGGGGTAGGTGGGAGTGCAGCAGCACATTTGAAAACAAGTAATGGAAAGGATGGACGGAAGGACAACTTGGTCCTTTAAGAGTGTCCTGGGTGGAGGGCCTCAGGCCTCCAGACCAGATCAGCCTCCAGAAAAGATCAGAAGGAAGCAGCCTGACCCCCATGACTCCCTTCTCCTTTCAGTCGCTCCCACTTTCCCCATCCTTGTTCCTTTTTCCAAAAATTATTCCAATGGGGAACTGTATGACCCATGGTTGTTGCTGATTACCCCTCCCAGAAGTACGTGGGGATGATCCTTTCATTAAAAAAGAAGCATTTCTAGCCTTTGCACTTCCAGTTTCATTGGATGATGACATATTTGAGGGCAGGTTATGGTTAATTGGGATATTTAACCATTTGTTTATTCAACAAATAATTACTGAGTACCTGTTATGTTCTGGACCCTGATGAGGGCAAGATGGAGGGCCCGTCATGCCCAACATCAATGCCATGGCTGGTTACTCAAGGGCAGTATTCACCACAGTGGATACTGATTTTCTTTCAAAGTCAACCTTTTCTGTTCTCAGTGAGGAAAGCATTAAGTTAGTAAGAACTGTTTGACCTTTCCTGGGTCTAATTACAAGGGTCCCGAACTTAGCTGAGAATGGCTCTCTATGAGTCATGTGCACTTGGCTTCAAATTAAAATGTCTAAATCTCTATCTTGAGTTCCATACACATACCTCATTCGCCTGTTACTCAGCTCTGTTAGTTTTTCCTACAGGCACCTCTGTTTCCACGTCCAGAGTCAGACACCCTGTCTTCCTGAAAAATTTGCTCTCCTCCTCCTCCTGTGACCCCTGTGTCACCAAACATCTTCTTCCCCTACTGGTTACCCAAGGGCTCTACCCTTATGACCTGGGCATCATTCCTGAAGATTCTTTTGTGCCCAGTCTATCAAACCAGTCAGAAAGTCCTGACTATCCTACCACTTATAGAAGAACAAAGCTTTATTATGCATTTAGATCAGAATTGGCTGAAGGCATACTTTAATTTCAAGCACCTTTCAGACAGAAAATTAGACTAAGCAGTCAGGTGCTTTCTGTCTAATATAATACATTGAGTGGTAAATTAATAAATAGTTACTGAGATCACTTGCAAATTAAGTAAATTGACTTTCATATAACAAACACATTTGTGACTTAAGCAAATAACTTCTTGAAAGAATGCACTTTCCTCTGAGGTTTTCACAAGACCTTAATGGTTATTCTGACAGAATAAATAAGAGCTTTGTAAATAGTTGCAAATCTTGGCAAAATCCTTTCTCTTGCTTACTGAAAATCTTAACTGTAGAGAGGAGCTGGAATCTTGATTCAAGATGTAGAACATGTACACATTAACCCTATTTAAGACTTTTGCCCCATGTGGATTATTTTTTAATTATGCTCTGTTGTCACTAGAAGGTAAATATGGAATATACTATAAATTTTTCTTCCTTATTTTGTGGAGAAGGGCAGTAAATAGCACAGCACTTAATTTCTTAAAGTACGTATGTCAACAATATGATTTTTTTTTTCTTGTCTGTCTTGTCAGTCTGTTTGGGCTGCTATAACAGAATACCCTAGACTTGGTGGCTTAAACGACAAGCATTTGCTCCTTACAGTTCTGAGAAGTTCAGGATCAAAGTATGGTGATTCAGTGTCTGATGAGAGCCCATTTCCGGGTCCATAGATGGTCACCTCACTATTTCCTCACTTGGTGGAAGTGGGGAGGAAGCTCTCTGGGGTCTCTTATGAGGGCACTGATCCCATGCATGAGGGTCCCACCCTCACGACCCAATCACCTCCCAATGGCCCCCTTCCAAATACTGTCACACTGAGGAATAGCTTTCAACATGTGACTATTAGGGGGGGACACAAACCCTTAGTCTATAGCGCTTTTCTTTACACAACTTCTCAGAAAATATCACGGTGACCCAAGTCTTCAATTTTTAACTGCGCCTAATCAATGTTTGCAGACATCCCTGGTGACTTAGTGGTAAAGAATCCACCTGCCAGTGCAGAAGACGTGGGTTTGACCTGGGGTTGGGAAGATTCCTTGGGGAAGAAAATGGCAGCCCATCCCAGTGCCCTTGCCTGGGAAATCCCAGGGAGAGAGGAGCGTGCTGGGCTACAGTCCATGGAATTGCAAAAGAATCAGACATGACTTAGCAACTAAACAACAACAACGAATCAGTGTTTGAGGCATAATTCTTCATTCCATATTCTTAAAATTCTCTTGTACCCATCCTCTTCCTCACCATCTCTACTGCCATCACCCTAGTTTAGGCCCCATCATGGTTTGCCTATAATACCAACCAACAATCCCGAATGGATGCCCTCTTTCTAGCCCTGATATCTCCCCACTCATTCCCTAGACTGAATGATGTTTCCAAACTGTGCAGATACGCTCTTGTAAATCTTCTGTTAAAACTATTCATGGGCTTCCCTTTGCTCATGGATTAAATAAAAACTTTTTAGAGTGGCATAATAGATCCTTTTAGGGAAATAAATGAAGGTCTGTGATATTGTGATTCATAATAAGAAATATATATTTGGTCTTTGTCCCTGTTTCTGGCACAGAGCTTTTAGGAGCAGGAACAACCCCTGGACTCTTCTAAGTGATAAGAGCAATAAAGGTGTCTTGACAGTTGTAACAAACTCCTTTCATTCACATCTGAGTTTATGGTAACGAGGTAACTTTTGGTGAGCAGGAAGGATGGGCACCAACCCTGTGCCTGCAGGTTGGACGTTTCAGTCCCACCCTTGGTCTCCAAGGAGAGTTAAGAGGCTGAATCAATCTCCAGTGGCCAATGGCCATGATTTGATCAATCGTGTCTGGGTAATGAAACCTCCATAAAGACCTCAAAGAACCATTTCTGACAGATTCTGGTTGGTGAACACATGGAGATTTCACATGGGATTTGGGGACTGTGGTATGCTCAGAGAGGGTGTGGAAGTTCTGCTCTCCTTCTCACTTAATTTGCCTTTGCATCTCCTCCATCTGGTTGGTCCTAAGTCATATTCTCTTATAACAAACTTATAAACCTAAGTAAAATATTTTTCTGAGTTCTGTGAGACACCCTATCAAATTAATTAAACCTGAGACAAGGATCGTGGGAACCTGCAATTTACAGCAATATTCAGAAGACCAGGTGGGAACCTGGACTTGAAACTGCTGTCTGAAGGGGAGGCAGTCTCGTAGGACTGAGCCCTTAGCCTGTGAGATTAATAATACTATCACCATGTGAATAGTGTCAGAATTGAATTGAGTTTATTACTCGGTGATGTGGGAAAAAACAAACACACAGGATTCCTCCCAGAAATAGTCCTTTCATTCTGCAAAGATTCAAAAAGAATAAAAGAAACCACTCTAGAGATGTTAAGCAAAAAAGGATTCAGTTCAGTCCAGTCACTCCATTGTGTCCGACTCTTTGTGATCCCATAGACTGAAGCACGCCAGGCTTCCCTGTGCAACTCCCGGAGCTTGCTCAAATTCATGTCCATTGAGTCAGTTATATCATCCAACCATCTCATCCTCTGTCGTCCCCTTCTCCTCCTGCCTTCAATCTTTCCCAACATCAGAAAAGGATTAGTATAGAAATTAGGTGTTTAATAAAATTTTGGATGAGCTTTGGGTATACTCAGACCTCCAAGAATGCCATCACAACTGGCCTGCCAGGGGAGATGGTACCTTTGCCAAAATTAGGAAGGTAGAGAATCAGAACACACTATACTTGTATGGCTACAGTCCGGGTGTTAGAAAGCTGCTACCACCACCAAGACAACTGACTAAGCACAAAGCTAGCAACTAGACACTGGAGCACTGCTGCAGAAAACTTCCACAACTTCAACAGGAATCAGTCAAGAGAATCGGGACTGTACAGCCTCTGTCTCAGTTCTCAGTCTTCTAGAATAAATCTTGAGTAATACATGGAATTGCTGGAAACCAATATGCATCCATCCCTCTGATTGCAAGAGAATCTTGGAAAATTAGTCTTTAACTGTCCAGAAAGACAAATAGAACAGAAGGTAGGAAAGGCTGCTAAGTGCCCACTGACCACACCCAACACACCTTCCTCTTGCCTTCTGCTTTGACACAATATTCTGGCTTTCCTCATAACTTTGTAGTGCTTCATCTTCTTCCTGTATGTTTTTCTTTTTTTTTTTTGAAGCTGCAATGCCTTTTATTACCTGACATAGGAAGTCACACAAAGCTATTTTTACCTTATTTTCTCTCTTTTAAAAAAAATTTTTGTTGGAGGTATAGCTGATTTATAATGTGTTCGTTTTAGGTGTACAGCAAAGTAAACTGGTTATACACACACCTGTATGTACTCTTTTTAAGGATTCTTTTCCCACATGGGCCATCACAGAGTACTGAGTCAGTTCCTTCTGCTCTGCCACAGGTTCTGGCTGGTTACTGACTTTAGACGAGTGTGTCTCTGTCAATCCCAATCTTGCAACTTATCCCTCCTCTCTTACCCGCTGGGAACTGTAAGTTTGTTCTCTACATCTTTGATTCTACTTCTGTTTTGTAAATAAGTTCCCTTTTACCCTATTTTTTTAAGATTCTACATATAAGTGGTATCATACGACATTCATCCTTCTGTGTCAGACTTACTTCACTCAGTATGACGGTCTCTAGGTTCATCCAGGTTTGCAGATGTCGTTTTTTATGGCTGAGTAGTATTCCATTGTATATGTGTACCATATCTTTATCCACTCCTCTGTTGATGGACATTTAGGTTGAGTCCATGTCCACATTCCCACCAACAGTATAGGAGGGTTCCCTTCTCTCCACACCCTCTCCAGCATTTATTATTTGTAGTTTTTTTTTTTTTTTTTATGATGGCCATTCTAACCACTCTGAGGTGATACTTCATTGTTCTACCCATTTCTTACATATTGCTGTTACTTGGGACTCAGACCTATCCTTTGCTCACTCTATAGTCTCTTTCTGGGCAATTTTATGTACTCAGTATGTAACGATTCCAAAATCATCATCTCCAGCTAGCTTTCTTTCACACATGGTACCCACATCTCCAGCTGCCTACTGGATCTCTGCCTAGAAATGTCATAGGCACTTCAAGCTGAACATGTCCAAAATTAAACTGATCCTGTGCCTTCCTCAGACCTCCTCTGTCCCCTGATGTCCCTATCTTAATAAATGGCAAGATAAACCATCTCATTTCCCAAGCAAGACACCCAGAAGTCATCCTTGACTCCTCCTCTTTACCTTCTAGCCCTTGCCTATCTTTCAAACCTTCTTTTACAATTCTTTCTCTCTCCCTGTGCTCCAGCACTTCTGGAATCTTCAGCCACTAGGAGCCCTCCCCTCTTCTCAGAACATCCTTCTCCCTAAAACCTCAGTTCTGAGCACCAGCTTAAGTATCACTTTCTCTGAGCTCTTCCTGGCTCTGAAGCCCCTGGACCATACTTCTAGCAGAACCCGCTAGAATTCCCTCAGCAAAGCCTCATCAGCTATTACTGTGATCACTTATCCTGGCCTGTCCTTGTCAGGCTATAAGTCCAGCGAGGGCAGGGCAGTCTCCATCTTGCCTGCTACATCTCAAAGGTCTGCCAGGTGGCCCTAAACGTAATAGTTGTCCAACAATTTTTTGTTGAATGAATGAACACCTCAGTGTGGTCCCTCAAAGCACTTTGTATTTACCTATAATTTAACAGATGATACCGATGTTTATTTTTTAATTGACTACTGAAACTTTGGGCCTCCAGGTGGCACAAGTGGTAAAGAACTGCCTGCCAATGCAAGAGACAGAAGAGACATGGGTTCAGTCCCTGGGTCAGGAAGATCCCCTGGATGAGGGTATGGCAACCCACTCCAGTATTCTTGCCTGGAGAATCCCAGGGACAGAGGAGCCTGGTGGGCTATAGTTCATAGAGTTGCAAAGAGTTGGACATGACAGAAGCAACTACACACACAGAAACGCAGAAATTTTACAGAAAGTTAAATTCATATAATTTTGTAAGGGGGTTAAAATTGGGACTGGAACCCAAGGCTCTTGACTGCCAGGGTTCTTTCTCGTGGGCTGTTTAACTGACTGAGCAAGATGTCTCATCACTCTTAGATTTTCCTTTGTTATCCAAGGTGCCTCTGCCCACAATTCATCACCCTCAGAACCTCCATATTTGAGCCTGGGCGGGCCCCTCATGTTGGTTTGACTTGGATGCCATTTTGACCACTAGACTTTTGCTTGCTGGGTTCTTTTTTAACATGCAAATGTTACATTTGGTTGATCTGTAGTTAAACACTTCTTGAAAATTTCAGACGTCAGCTTCTTGGTGATCTCATAAAGTTTCCACAGACTGTGTGTCATTCACAACCTAAGTATCTGGAAGGAAACCCAACTTTAAAATGCAGTTCCCAGTGATTTCAGCCTGAAAGGTGATATGTCTGTTTTTCTAACATCTCCAAGTCACTGGAATGTGCATTGGCAATATTTCTAGACCAAATTTCTGGGGAGCCAGCTCACTTGTCCAAGAGACACACTTAAGTTAAAGATACTAAAATCTCAACAAGCCTCTTGGCTATTCCATTGTAACTACACAGATGGCTGATCTGGAGACTAACATATATATTAGCTGAGACAAATAAGCATATGTCCTGAAAGAAGAGTATTGTCTGATATTAGAAGCAAAGCTTCTACGAATACCATTGAGAATATCATAAAAGCTGTATGTGGTCAAACCATTGGTTAATACAGCTCATTCATTCATTCATTTGACATATACTTTCTGCATGGGGACTCTGGGCCAGGCTCTGTGCTAGGTCTGTATGAAATCTATACAACCTCTGTCCAGTTGGGCAAGCAATTACAGTGCACTGTGGAGGTGTTCCACTGGTGGAAGAGTGGTCAGCCTTGCCCTGGAAGAGCTGGGGGGTACTTCCTAGGAGAGGGTCCATTTGAATTGGATCTGGAAGATGAGGTAGTCTTAGAAGTGAGTAGCAAGGGAACCTCAAGGAAGTAAGTGTGGCAAAGATACAGTGTAGAGAAAGAGCACTTTGTGGTTTCAGGAACTTGGGGAGCCCAGAACACAGATGCTTTGAGAGGGGCACCAGGAATGTTTCTGTGGGAACACAGTGACTTGGTCTTCCTAGGTTGATCTTCACAACTGTTCTGTCTAATATCCAGGAATTTATCTGACCTCTCCTTGGACCCATTTTAAATTTTCATCTTGAACACCTTATAAGGGTAACAAGGTTCATTTATGCTCACAGGCTGTTAAATATGTACTTCCTTTTATTTGTCCTAAATACTTACCTAAATGATCACCAGCAGGGTCATTTTTTTCCCCTCTTTTAAAAATTGCAGTGTGTGGATACTCCTACCTAATCCCCGGGAGTCACACAGATAAAGAATGGATATGAAAGGCACTGCTGGAATCCTGATTGGGGTAACTATGGCCACCTAAAAGCTCAGATCCACCCTCCTCGCCTTCCCCATCACTCCCACATGTTGCTTCTTTGTACTGTGTCCCCTGTTTGGTGACCTCCCTTGATGCTATTGTTCTTCATCTGCTTTTAAAATAAAACCAGAAAATCAATTTATTAATGGCAGCGAGAACTCGATCTGCTGGGTGACTCACGGTAGTCAGAGCAGGACGTTCTCCCCGAGCAGCCGGGCGGACAGTGAGCCTGGGCTGCTGACTGGAAGGGCCTGGCAGCAGGTGCGGACAGCCTGCGGTGTCCACCTCCCCAGCAAGGGCTCACCCAGGCCAGACTGGCCAAGTCTGAGGCCTGGGCTGGCCCCCTCAAGGTGAGACTCGGGAGGGCTGCTCCTTTCTGATACCATATAGTTAAAAGTGTTCCCGGAAAAGTCCTTACAAATGGAATACAAGCTGGCTTTGCAAACAATGTCCCTCATACCTCAGCACGCTATGGAATGCTGTCCTGAAACAAGATGCTATTAGCCACCGCCACTTGGGAAGTTTTGAAGGAAGGAGCAGATTTCTGGTCTCGAACAACCCTTGTTCGTTAATAACAAGTAATAAACCGTTATTAATGATAACAGTAATAAGCTGCTAGCTCCTTGTGTGTGACTTTTCCTCCTCCTACCGAGAACACCAGACTCGCAAGGCTCTGCCCTGGCCCTCTGCCCTTGCTTTCTTCTTGCTTCTCACGCTGGTCCTGCAGTGTTACCCGCTTGCAGGGCAGGCAGGAGGAGGAGCGGCGGGATAAAGAGCACTGCATTGAGTCTGAACCCAAGTGGAAAAGAGTGGGGAGGAAGGGTGGGTGCAAGCACCTCGGGCCACCAGCCATCTAAGGAGTTTGACAAGGCTGTGGGGGCATCCTCAAGGCAAAGTGCCATCAGAAGAGTCCTGGCCTCCGAGGAAGAGGCCGCCTTAACAGCCCTGCCCTGCGGGGTCGTGACCGGAAGTGCCTGCGGGAAGCGCAGCCTCCGCATGGGTGATGGATTCTAGAGGCAGCTTCTGGGTCTTGGGCAATGCAGTTCCTTTAACTTGGAGGGCTGCGAGGTTCACGCTCATAGCTGCCACACTTGTGGTCCTCCTCATCTCCTCCTCACCCAGCCAGCTTCTATCACCCTTCAGATCTTAGGTTAAACATCACTTTCCCAGGGAAACCATCCCAAACCTTTGGATTGACCAGGCTTCCCTCCTCTCTGTTCCCACACCACGTAACTTTACTGTAAGTTGCTGTTTGATTACCTGACTCCCCAGAGGCACTCTGAACTCAGAACTGTGTCTATGTTGTTCCCCACTGAATCTGTACTACTTGGCAGCACCTGACACCTGCAAGACAATAAGTGTCTGTTGAATGAATGAATGACTAGTCACTGATATAGCTGTGATAGCTCACATTGTATAATAATCTTGGCTTCAGGGAATATACTTATGAAATGGATCGTTCTAGGTGCAAGCTTCACCTTTACGGGGTATTTTCAATGTTCAGGCTGAGCTTTCAGAACAATTTAAGAAACCCCTTGAAGGAAACATTTCAAGCTAGAGCAATCCCCTGGGTCACAATTGTTATTTCCCAGTTCCACCTTGGAATAGAGTCTGGGACAAGAGAGACAGAGACAGCAGGATTCAGAAGCTTACTTCCTAGAGCTGCTTTGATCACTAACAGGATCTTAAATCTCTCCTCTGGAAACCTATGTTCATACTTCTTGTCCTTCTTGAGCTAGTAAGAGCCCTGTGGGAGAATGTGTTGGCTAGTTCTAATGCCAGCCCAACCTGGATTGTATTACTATTGCTATTGCTTCTGGGACTACAGGTCAGGGTAAGGGGAGACAGGGGCAGGTGAGGGAAGGGAAGATGCAGGTCAGGACACCAAGGCTCCCCAAGATGTTTTGGGGAGAAGCTGTGCCTTAGAAAATAGCCCAAGGGCTCAGAGAAGACAGTTTCTTAAAAGGACACCAGACCTGCCTGGAAAGTCAGGAGGGATCTATAAGCCATGGGGACCCATTCACATGATTGTGCATTGACTGTAAAAATAGGACCCTGAGGCTGCCAGACTCTGAAGTGATTCCTGACAAAGAAGTCTGTGGAACCATTTAAGATGTTCTGAACAGTGTCCCTCAAGATGTCTAAAGTGCCTCAGCCAGGTTGGAAAGGAGCCCTAGAAAACATTACATGCTGCTGAGAAGCACGTGGGTTGGCAGAAGTTGCTCTGCACAAACCAGTTCAACCTCAGCCCACTGGAGAGGACCTGCTGGGTCCCTCCCTGCTCCCAGAGCACCCAGAGACAAGAGCGCCTCTGCCTCCTGAAGTTGCATGGCATGCTCAGAAAGAATTCTAGCTTCAGAGAACCCCAAGATCTGAGGTCAAGACTTGATTTCACCAGACCAACATCTGGGACCTTAGGCTATTTCCTTAATGATGACTTTTTCATCTACAAAATGGAGTTATAGCTGCAGCCTTCCTCACAGAGTTGGTATAAGAATTTCAGATAATATATGTCAAGTATCTGGCACACAGTAAATGTTCAGTAAATGAGAATTATTTTTATTTGACTTAGTTGAGAGCAGAAAACAGACCTAGATTTGGGTGCTGGTTTTGCTGCTTACTAAGAGGTGAAGAATCTGCCTGCCAATGCAGGAGATGCAAGAGATGTGGGTTCAATCTCTGGGTTGGGAAGATTCCCCAGAGGAGGAAATGACAACCCACTCCAGTATTCTTGCCTGCGAAATCCCCCATCCCATAGGACAGAAATACCTAGGGGACTACAGTCCATGGCATCGCGAACAGTCAGACATGACTGAGCGTGTGCACACACATACACACACTTGCTACTTACTAGCTGTGTGATTGTGGGCAGGTTACTTAACCTATTTGAGTCTCATTATTTTCCTTATTTGTAAATTAGGAAAATACTACATGACTTTCGGTGGTGTTGTAAGAATCAGAGTTAATTTAAGAAAGGTGCCTAATTAGGTGCCTGGCATGTAGTAGTACTCAATAACAGTTATCTGTTAGGATTATTTGTAGATCAAAGAAGGAATAAAAATTCTTGATTTGGCTTGCACAGACCAAGGGTGTATAAGGATCACAAGCCAATTTGAATTGTTCTGTGGGAAACAAATTGTCTTCTAAAACAAGCTGCCTTATTTCCCCAGTTAGACCAGTTCTGAACCTATGAGTAGCAGAGGCTGGGAACTGGCCCCGGGCCTGGAAGGGTCAGACCCCAGTCACCGTCCGATGGGGGCTTCCTTCATCTGTCCACTTTCCAGGAGACATTCTCGCCTCCAGCCTCAGGTCCCCTGAGGAGAGCTAGAGCAATAGGTCACCATTATTTATACTGCCACAGAATTTTCAGACCATGAGACTCCTGCCTCTCCCCCGGCTGGGCTGGCCCATCCCCAAGAAGGAAGGCAGCCAGGAGGTTACAAAACCGGTTTGCATCCATCCTGTTTTTAATTGATTTCACAGTAGGGGAACGAAAGTCGGAATCCTTCCTACATAGCCTTTCAACGCGGGAGTCCTCCTCTGGTTAGGAAATCCATCGGGAGGACCTGGAGTTGGTCTTTGGGAGCTCCGTTTTCGTCCCAGCGGCCTGAAAGCCCTGCTCTGTCATTCCCGCGGTGAGGGCTGCTCCTGGGGTCCCCTGTGCGCCACCCGCTTCACACACTGGCCTGGAGAGCGGGGTAGCCCTGCCTCCGCCCTCGGCTCCAAGAGGGCCCAGCTCTTTTCCATGTAGTGTACCCCCCTGTCAGCTGGGAGTCCCCCCAGGACCTCACATCCCAGGTATATCCCAGGCTCTGTGGGAGCCCAGGTCCTCTTGGGATTTTTGTGGATTCCTGGAGTCAGGGGGAGAGGCAGGGGTGATTGACTTCTTGCAAGTATCTTGGGCCCCTCAAATTTTCTGCACCCTGCGGCAAGACTGTGGCCCCCCAAATGGTGTGTGAAGAGTTGGCAGGATTTGGTGGTTGTAAAGAGTGGCCTCATACTGAGCTTCAGAGACATCAATGAACATATCCACATTTCAGACTTCTGTTCTTAGAACATGGCTCAGCCATCCAGCCATGGATGTGGGTACATCTGCATTTATCAAATACTTCTTAACATAAACTCTGCCTTTATGGAAGGAAACTGGGTGACTGAGGAACAGGAGGTGGGAGACTCTGCATATTGTTTTCACACACACATCCCTCATGCTCTCTCTCTGTGCCATTTAAAATGCTCCAGCCCCTTCTTTCTGCAGAGCCAACCTTTCAATCCCTGAAGAAGGAGATGGCAACCCACTCCAGTATTCTTGCCTGGAAAATCCCATGGACAGAGCAGCCTGGCTCTCTGAGCGACTAAACCACCAATCTTTCGATAGCTGATCTCAAAAGTCTCTTTTCTTCCCCCCAGCTACTCACGTCCTCAGCAGCCCCTTCCTCTCTCTGAACCCTGAGAGAATTTGCAGTCAGTCTTGCTAAGGTTGGGACCTAGGCACAAACCATCTCATAGTGTAATAGAGTATAATAACAGCATGTCTGCTTCCTGAGAGCTACGCTGGTCTCTGGTCAGTTCCTTAAAGAAAGAGACTGGCCACGGCTTGGTTTCTCTGCATCTCTCACAGCACACAGCTAAAAGAATGAATTAGAGACACAGGCAAAACTAGACAACCCTGAAGGAAAAGGGCATGGCTAAGACAAGATGCTCCCTGGAACCTCTCTCAAGTACCTGCTATAAGTTCTTGCTGCTCCCAGAACCAGCTGGAATGATGGGAGTGAGAAACTGCTGTTATTGGACCCATTGCCTGTCTCTCTCTCTGTCATAATGAGAAGAACAGTTGGTTCTTTTCCAGGGGATATGTTTTGGATGAAGACCCTGATATGGGAACATGTATACTTATACAACATATATTTCAGTAAGTAGTAATCTTTTGCGGATGGAAGGTCTTGCCTCCCTGTTAATGGCTGCTGACTGATCAGGATGGTGGTTGCTGAAGTTTGGGGTGACTCTAGCAATTTCTTAAAATAAGACAATGTTAAAGTTTGCTTCACTGACTGACTCTTTCATGAATGATTTCTCTGTCGCATACAATGCTGTTTGATAGCATTTACCCACAAAAGAACTGCTTTCAAAATTGGAGTCAGTCCTCTCAAACCCTGAAGTTGCTTTATCAACTAAGTTTATGTCATATTAATATTCTAAATCATTTGTGTCATTTCAACAATCTTCACAGCATCTTCATCAGGAGAAACTCCATCTCAAGAAATTACTTTCCTTGTAACTCCTCATCTGTTTAATATTTATCATGAGATTGTAGCAATTCAGTCACATCTTCAGATGCAAGTTTGATCCCTGCAGCAGGCAGATCCACTGGAGGAGGGCATGGCAACCCACTCCACTGTTCTTGCTTGGAATCCCATGGTCAGAGAAGCCTGGCAGGCTACAGTTCACAGGGTCACAAAGAGTCAGACATGACTGAAGCGACTTCGCAAGCACACAAGATTTTCAGAAATGGTCAATGAGCATTGGCTTCAACTTCAAGCCACCAGTGTATTACCTACCCCCTAACAAGAGAGTTAGATTGTCCTTTGATGCTTTAAGCCAGGCACTGATTTCTCCACTCCAGCTATGAACGTCCTAGATGGCATCTTCTTCCAATAGAAGGCTATTTTGCCTACACTGAAAAATCTGTCGTGTAGTGTAGTGATCTTAGCTAGATCCTCTGGATAACTTGCTGCAGCTTTTACATCAGTATTTACTGCTTCACTTTGCACTTTGCTGTTATGGTGATGCCTTCTGTCCTTCAACTTCATGAACCAACCTCTGCTAGCTTCAGACATTTCTTCTGCAGCTTTCTCACCTCTCTCAGCCTTCATAGAATTGAAGAGAGCTGGTACCTTAAGCTTTGGCTTAACAGAAAGTTGTGGCTGGTTTCATCTTCCATCCTGACCATAAAAACTTCCTCCATATCAGCAATAAGGCTGTTTCACCTCCTTATTTTTCATGTGTTTACCGGAGTAGTGATTTTTAATTTCCTTCAGGAATTTTCCCCTTTGTATTCACAACATGGCTGTTTAGTGCAGGAAGCCTAGCTTTGAGCTTATCTTTGCTATTCAATGTGCCTTCCTTCCTACGCTTAATTTTTTCTAGCTTCTGACTTAAAGTGAGGGATATAATACTCTTCCTTTCACCTAAACTGTTAGAAATTATTATGAGTGTTAGTCACTCAGTCATGTCCAACTCTCTGTGATCCGCCGGGCTCTGCTATCCATGGAATTCTCCAGGCAAAAATACTAGAGTGGGTTGCCATTTCCTTCTCCAGGGGATCTTCCCAACCCAGGGACTGAACCTGGTTCACTTGTGTCTCCTGCACCGGTGAGAAGGTTCTTTACCAACTGAGCCACCAGGGAAGCCATTATAGGATTATTAATTGGACTAATTTCAACACTGTTGTGTCTCAGGGAACAGGGAGGCCTCAGGCAAAGGGCTGGTTGGTGAAGCTGTCGGAACATACACACATTTATCAATTGAGTTTGCTGTCTTACTTCTCTAAAGATATACAAATGGCCAATAGGCACATGAGAAGATGCTCAACACCAATAATTATTATAGAAATGCAAATCAAAAATACAAGGTACCAGCTCATAGCAGTCAGAGTGGCCATCATTAAAAAATCTACAAATAATAAATGCTGGAGAGGGTGTGGAGAAAAGGGAACCCTCCTACACTGTTGGTGGGATTGTACATTGGTATAGCCACTGTGGAAACCCGTATGGAGGTTTCTCAGGAAACTAAAAATATAATTACTAAATGACCCAGCAATCCTACTCCTGGACACATATCCAGACAAAACTATAATTCAAAAAGATATATGTACCCTAAGTTCATAGCAGCATTATTTACAATAGCAAAGACATAGAAACAATCTACATGTCCATTGACAGATGAATAGATACAGAAGGTTTGGTCCATATACACAGTGGAATACTTGTTGTTGTTGTTTAGTTGCTAAAGTCGCGTCTAACTCTTTTGCAGCCTCCTGGATTGTAACCCACCAGGCCCCTCTGTCCACAGGATTTCTCAGGCAAGAACACTAGAGTGGGTGGCCATTTCCTCCTCCAGGGGGTCTTCCCGATTCAGGGATCAAACCCGCATCTCCTGCACTGGCAGGCAGATTCTTTACCACTGAGCCACCAGGGAAGACCATACAAGAGAACACTACTCGGCCATTAAAAAGAATGAAGTAATGCCATTTGCAGCAACACAGATACAACTGGAGATGATCACAGTAAGTAAAGGAAGTCAGAAAGAGAAAGACAAATACCATATGATACAACTTACACATGGAATCTAAAATATGACACAAATGAACTTTATCTATGAAATGGAAACAGAATCACAGACAGAGGGAGCAAACTGGTGGTGGCTAAGGGGGAGGAGGGATGGAGTGAGAAGTTGGGGCTAACGGGTATCAGCCTTTATATATATACAGATATAAGCTTTTATATATATACCGTTATATATACAGTGGGTCAACAAGACCCTACTGTATAGCATAGAGAACTATTTTCAATATCCTATGATAAACCATAATGGAAGGGAACATTAAAAAATAATACACATATACACATAATTGAATCACTTGGCTGTGTGGCAGTAATTAACACAACATCGAAAATGAAGTATACATCAATTAAAACAAAGTGTACTGTTTTCTCTGGGTGTAGTTTGCGGTACTCCAATACAATTTACCATAGTAACGTCAAAGATCAGTGGTCACAGATCACCAGAACAAATATAATAACAAAGAATAAGTTGGAAATATTGTAAGAACTACCAAGATATGATACAGAGTCAAATGTTGGAAAATGGAGCTGACAGATTTCCTTGATGCAGGGTTGCCACTAACCTTCAATTTGTAAAAATAAAAAAATGCACTATCTTTGAAGCACAATAAAGTCAAGTGCAATAAAATGAGCTATGTCTGTATAGACTATGTTTATCCCTGTATACACATACAACGTGTAAAAAACTATGGTAAAGTTTTTCACAAATTAAGCACAGTAAGAGAATTTCTGATTTGTCAGCATCACTCCTCTTCTTCTTTGAGGCCATTATTAAGTAAAAAAAAAGGCTCACTTGAACACAAGCAATACAGCGACAATTGATCTGATAGCCCAGATGGTTGCTAAGTGACCAACGGGCAGGATATGCTGGACAAAGGGATGATTCACTCCCCAGGCTGGAGGGAGTGGAATGGCACAAATCTTCATCATGCTGCTCAGAATGGCCTGCAATTTAAAACTTATCAACTGCTTCTGGAATTTTCCATTTAATATTTTTGTACTGGTTGACAGTGGATAACTACTGGGAAAGTGGGGACTACTGTACTCCTCACTTTTGAAATTGGAAGCCATACAGAATGCCTCCCTCCTGGAGCAAGCCCCACCTCCCCAGCAGGGACTGGAAGGACTGGGGTGGTCCCAAGTCTCAAAGCCCTAGAGGCTCTCACAGATCTTTCCCCTCCTCTGTTTAACGTGAATTGTCATGACCCTCAGCTGGTGCTCCCATCCCAGGAAGCTCAACCCCCAAAGACCCAGGCACGCCGTGGTTCCTCCCGGGCAGTCACAGCTCCATAAAACTCCAGGCACAGAAGACCAAAGGCTTCATACTTATGCTTTTGGCCTCCCAGAAATGTATCTCCCAAGGACCAAGACTTTGCAGCACTCTGTTATGCAGCTAAATGCCAGAGCCAGCCAGACTCCTCCCCCGCCATCACCTCCTACAGGCCCTTCATCTCTAAATCCTACAACCCGGACGTCTGCTTTGGGAGCCCAAAATAAAGTCCCATTTCTTTTAACGTTCAAACCGCATCTGCCTGGGATTAGCAGAACAGTCAGTCGCCACGTGGCGTCTCCCCCGACTTCTGAGAATGCCTGAAAGTTGAGCCTGGGGAGTGCCTGTCTCCCCATCCACCACTTGTGGTTCCAGGACAGCAGGCTGAGCCCCCAGTTCACAGCACACCCTCTGTAACTCACTGCTCCAGGCTGAGCTGGTTCACACTTGCCGACTCACTGCAGGCGGACACACTGCACCTCCCGCCCCCCACCCCAGCCTTGAGCCCACACAGTGCAACTCCCCAGTCTATTAATAGGACAAAGGGCAGTGTTCCCTGAATATGTGGAGCTAAGAAAAGTGGATTATTGTGTTCTTCTTGGCCTCAGGGGACCAAAAACCCCAACCTCAAGGCCATGGATATCTCCCAACAGGTTCTCCCATCCTCAAGAAGAATCTTTAGATCAGTACTGGGACTAGGTTCCCCAAGACTCCTTTCCTGAGAGCAGGGAGCACTGTCCCCTTCTCCTGGCCTATGGCTGGACCATGCTGACCCAGCACAGCTGGTCCTGGGAACCTCCATTTCCTTCAAGAGAAGCCCCATCCCTGATTCCCCAGGGCCAGATAAGACAGTTGCATTATTCAACCTTGCACGGTCTGTGTTACACTAATTTAAACACCATTTAAATTAGGTACACTACACAGGTTAATGCCACCGCCCCCAAAGACATACACATTTTCACCCCCAGATTCTGTGAATACCTCTGGTTACATGGTAAAGTGGAATTAAGGTTTCCAATGGAATTGTTTCTGAACCAGTTGACCTTGAAACAGGCCAATACTGCCATGCTGGCTTTGACGGTGGAGGAAGGAGCCATGAGCCAAGGAATGTGGGCGGCTTTGGAAGCAGAGAAAAGAGCTTTCCAGCCTCCAGAAAGGAACACAGCCCTGCCAACACCTTGACTTTAGCCACGTGAACCATGTTAGGTTTTGACTTAGAGTACAATGTGTGTGTCTGCATTAGTCGCTCAATCATGTCCAACTCTTTGCAACCCCATGGACTGTAGCCCGCCAGGCTCCTCTGTCCATGGGATTCTCCAGGCAAGAATACTGGAGTGGACTGCTATTCCCCTCTCCATACAGTACAATAAAATCATATAAATTTGTGTTGTTTTTAAGCTCCTAAGCTTGCGGTAGTTTATTATGGCAGCAACTAGGAAACCAATACATGGAAGATACCAAGAATTCAGTCTAAATTCTAACTTCAGGAAAAACTGTCCACTACTTAGCAATTAAATCTGCAGCTGTTATACTCAGATTTATGATATCTTTACCATTTGTTTCAGGAACAACTTGCTTTACTTTGGTGTAAACAGACAGTTTATCTTGGTGATTTCCTTGAAAACAAGAGAATCTGTTTCAAAGTTTCAAGTGCTTGTCTCCAGAAACCCAAATGGCAGTTATCTTTTACAACAGTCCTCAAATGGCAATTCCCTTACTGAAATAAAAGGTATTTTAAGTTCTTCTTCTCTATGAACCCTGATACGTAAACTGTAGGTATCCCTCCAAGTCGTATTTCCCCTCCATTTCAGTTGCTATTATTGAGGTTCAAAGCCAGCTCTACCACTTGCTTGGAAAACTGCAACAGCCTCACTCTGCCCCCATTCCATTTCTCAACACTGCGGTGGAGGGATCTTCCTAGAGTCTGGTCATCCTCCTGTTGGTAAACACTCCAAGGCTCCCCATCGCTCTCAGGAGACAGCACCTGGCCTCCAAGCACACAATTGGCCTCTGCCCATGTTTCTGGCCTAATTTCCAGCACATACAGAACCAATTCCAGGGTGGTTCTATCAAGCACGTAGTCACGGAGCACTGTGTCAAGCTATGGAATGGACAGTGCAAAGCAGATTCCCTCAGTTTGTGGAGTCAAGCTTGTACCACACAGCCACCCCTATGACGGTTTGAACTGTGTCTTCCCCAACCTCACATCTTGAAGTCCCAGCTTCCAGAACCTCAGAATGTGACCTTAGTTGGACATAGGGTCTTAGCAGCCATAATCAGTTAAAATGAGGTGATACTGCAGAAGGGTGGGCCCCTGTTCCAACACAACTGGTATTCTTATGAAAAGGGGCAAGTGGACATAAGCACACACACGGGGAGATTCACATGCCACGTGAAGGTGGTAGATTCGTGGCCAGGAGCCCAGGAAGCCCCAGAAGCTAGGAGAGAGGTCTGGAGGAAATCCTTCCCTGGCAGCTTCCGAGGGATCGTGGCCGGGTGATACCTTGAGTTTGGAATTCTAACCAATAAAACTGTGAGGCAATAAATTCCTGTTGTTCTACACCACCCTGGTAGTGGTATTTTATTACAACAGCCCTAGGAAGCTAACAGAATGGCCGCACTGGTACTTAGCTTCAGACTTCTCCATCATTTGGCCACAGTGCCCACAGCCATCTGCATGGAAACGTGGACACAGAAGGGCTGTGAAGTGGAGACATCACATTGTTCAAAGGCCCACGACGTTCATTATAATGAAAACTGAGAGGTCCCTGCCCTTGACTCTCTCGTTACTTCTCGACCTCATGGAAACCAGTGGCTGAGAAGAATTCATTACAGGAGAGCATTAGTCAGTTTGCCCTCAGTGGGTTGGTTTTGTTGTCTTCCTCCCTAGAGATAATGAGGAGTCAAGAACAATTCAGGATTCTCAAAACATCAAATGTTCCAGTGAGATCAGAGCGTGGCTTTCATCTCTTTCCTTTGCTCCCGTCTCATACTTCCGCACAGTTGACCCCAATCCCTGTCTTCTCTTGTGGCTGTGGTTGTTCAGTTGCTAGGTCGTGTCTGACTTTCCGGCCTCATGGACTGCGGCACGCCAGCCTTCCCTGTCCTTCACTATCTCCCAGAACTTGCTCACATTCATGTCCATGAGTCAGTGATTCTATCTAACCATCTCATCCTCTGCCTGTGTTCTCTTAATTAAAACCACAACGGACTTGACTTCTCAGCCCCGGTTAATAAGAGGTGAAGCCAGCTTGGCATGTCTGGGCTCCAGAAACTGCCCCAAGTAAGATATATATGAGAGAAAAGGCTGAGCCAGAAGAAGAGCAAGCAGACCCCTTCCTGGCAGGACGCCCATCTTCCGCGTGGGATGCAGGAGGCTGATTCTCAGGGAGGTCCCACCATCTCTGGGGAGGGAGGAGACTACTGCCACAAGGCTACACTTGGAGTGGACGAGGCTGGGCCACAGGGTCAGGAAGTGGATGGAGGACTCATGTCAGATCTGCTCCTAATCTCTACGTGGAGAAATGCCCACAGGCAAGGCTGAGGAGGTGAAGGCCAGGCTTGAGGGGGAGGAGGAGAAAGGAGGAAAGGAAAGGAGAGACTGAAAAGAAAATGGCATCAGGGCTGATGGAGGGAGAGAAACTGTGTCCTGGGCTCAGGCCCCATACACCGACCAGAGGCCACTTGGTCCAGTCCCAGCCAACCTGGTCAGTCAGCGGTGAGCCTGTGCCCCGGCAAGGCTGGCTTTCCACGTGGGAGGACCAGGCAGTGCCATGTAAAGGGCTTCCGCAAAGCTCAACCCACCCCCCCGAATGTCCTCCCCAAGAACCTGACCTTTGCTTCAACTTTCCTGGCCTGTGGATTAAATCTGTGTCTTGGAGTAAACAATCATAGCTAAGACTCCTGGGATGTTTACATGCTCCGGGCACTGTTCTAAGTGTTGTACTGTGTCAGCTGCCCTCATCTATAAAATATCTTCCTGAGATAGGTGCCATGATAGTCATCATTATCTCCACATTTCAGATGAGGAAACTGAGGCAGAGAGTGGTGGAGTGACTCACCTGATGTCGTCAAGCTGGGGAGCAGTAGAGCCAGGAGATGAACCCAGTCTGGCTGGCTCCATGGTCCACATTTTTTCCATCGCACTACACATTCCCCAAATGAAAACCATCAGGAACTCTCCCACCATGGCTTTCAAAGCCATGTGTTGCTCCCTAACTGGGTTTTTTAGGATGAGAGGTTGTTTTGAAGATAATTAATGAAAAACAGTTGGAACCATGGCCTCCGAGCGCCTCTCAGGAGTCCTCCAGCTGGGTTCACTAACCATCACTGTTCACACTCTCGAGCCTCCCCCCCGGCCCCCGCCACCTACACACACCCCTGAGCTGAGCCTGGAAATCAACAGGCAGATTCCACAAATCACAAAACTCAGACTCATTACCTCATGATGCCGTGTGTAAAGGCAGGTCATCGGGCTGGCAAAGCTGTTACATCAAGTACCATTACTTCATTTTTGGAAGCCAAATGACAACACTGGATGACAGGAAAACAAGTCTGCTTGTCAGTTGAGTTTACTGACACTTTGCTCTCAGGAAAAATACAACCTAAGCTTCTAAAGGCAGTGTAATTACGTAACAGTATTATTACCAAAACAATAATAACAGCCATCATGAAAATGAGTAGTGTCCTAGGCAACTTTTACCCACTAGACTAGAATGCTGGAAATGACTTGATTTTACAGTCGAGAACACTGAGGCACAGAAGGAATACAGGTTTAAATGATTTACTGAAGGTCAGATACGTCAGCAGTTTTGATCCTAAAAAGTGAGTGAGAGTCACTCAGTGGTGTCCAACTCTTTGTAACTCTGTGGACTGTGGCCCAGTAGTCCATGTCCGTGGACTGTCCATGGAATTCTCCAGGCAAGTGTACTGGAGATGGTAGCCATTCCCCTCTCAAGGGTATTTTCGCAACCCAGGAATTGAACTCTGGTCTCCTGCATGGCACACAGATTCTTTGCCATCTCAGCCACCAGGGAAGCCAGAACCATATGTCAAAATGACCGACAGAAGCATCTCAATATGCAGTTACTTGAGAACCACTTCAGACAGACTGAGTCAGGACCTCAGGTCGGTGGCATCAAAGGGCAGCTGGATGGTTTGATTAGCGACAGGAACCAATGGTCCTGCCCCCCAACATGCTCTCTCCCCCACTGTCTGCTGTCTGCTTTCTCACGCTCATTATTCCCAGGATATGTCAAAGAGAAAGACAGACACAGAGTCATCTCTGTTTCATTCATAAAACCTTTAGACATTTCACTGGAATTACATGGCCCCTACCTCTATTTTGGTACTTACAATAGTACATTAAAAGTATCCTCCGACCCTGTGCCATGGAGAGTGATGTCTGACAAGGAACTGACCTCATGTTAAGTTATACATACCCTGATAACAGGCTCACTTCTTAGCACAAAAGAGATGTTCAATAATGTTTTTATATAAAGGAGTAGAAAGGTGGACGCGGGGAAACTCAGTGATTAAGTGAACAGGAACAATGGGAGTCTTTCACCTCATGGGGCCCAAGATATTTTGAGAATAAGTATCCCTCTCTGTGACAGGAAAGGACATTTGTCAGAATTACTTAAAGCACCACGAGGAAATCTCGGTCAGCGACATAGATTGAGCCAGTGTGGGAAGTTTCTAATTGTGCTCCAAGCCCACATAAATTCTGGACAGAATACAGAAACAACAAAATGTTATTGTTGTTGTCACGATTACTGCTGTCATTTCATAGCCAAACTCAAAACTAAGCAAGGAACTCTCCCAGGTACCAGGAAGGAAGTAGAAACTTAAACTCATAAAGTTAAGCAGGAGCTAAAAGCAAACTGTCCACAGGGACATCGGAAACAGGAGCTGGCAGAGAAGACGTGTTTCAAGAAGCATGGGATTAGGCCTCAGGCCAGCAGGTGATAAGAAGTAGAAAGTAACATCTTTGAATAAAGCCGAAATCCACAAAGAGCTGTTCCTTCCATGAAATAAGGACAAGAAAACTTTGCCCACTGGTCTGAGGAACAGCAGGAAGCTGACCATCTGCCCAACATTGTGGGTGGTGAAAGAGTAGACCTCTAGAAATCAAGCTTCCAAAATTGTACCGTGTGTAGGTGTTAGTCAGAATTTCTCCAAACCATAACTAAAGGAAGTTAAACGCAAAAAATAAACATAAAAAGTATCCAGGAATGAACTCTGCAAAGGCAAATGTGAACCAAGAGATGCCTGCACAATACTGGTTCAAAGAGCTCTACAGGAAACTTGACCTGAAGAAGATGAGCTCATGGTAAATACGTCTAGTTCCATGAAGAAAGGAACTATCTGGAAATATAGTCAACAGATGAGACAGTTGAGAAAATCTGTACTCTGCCAATTACAGATAATGGAATAATATGAAAAAGATCCTTAAATGAGAATGCTTAAAATACTCAAAAAGAGAAAAGGATACAAAGAAAAGATACACATTACTTTTTCATAATATCAGGGCACTATAAAAAAGTCACATGCAAATTCAAGAAAGCATCATTTTCTGACACTGTTACATACACCTGAAAATAAAGCAAATGAATGGGAAATTATAATGGGAAACAGTAAGGTGTTTAGGACAAGGTTACTAGAGAAATCAATGGTCTTCTTATATAAAAGCAGTAACTCCTTAAAACATAAAGATCTCGTTTGTAACAGCCACAGTAACAAAAACATAAAATAGTTAGAAATAAATATGAAATATTTAAGATCTATATGAAGAAAACTTTAAATGTTATTGAGATATGCAAAAGATGATTTGATAAAATGTAATGAAGAACTCTACCCATGCATAGGAAGATGTGATATCGAAAATTGTTAATTATCCCTAAAGTTAATCTATTCTTGCTTATTTATTTTTCAGAAATAGAATATGAAGAAATAATGGCCAAATTTTTTCCAAACTTGATGAAAACTATGTATCCACAAATCCAAGAACAGCAAAACTCAAGCAGGTTAAAAACAAACCACATAAAAATGCATCATAATCAAATTGCTGGAAAGAAGAAACAAAGGCAAAATTTTAAAGACAGTCAGACCAAAATAAAGCACAGCACATTACATATAGGAGAACAGAATTTAAAACTCCATAGACTGATCATGAAAAACAATTGAAAGCTGAAAGAAAATACAATGACATCTTTAAAGTGCCGAAAGACAAAAAAAACCCCAAAATTATTAGTCTAGAATTTATATCCAGCAAATATGTTCCTAAAAAGCAAAAATAAAAATATTTCAGGCAAACAAAAGCTAGGTGAATTCACTGCCAGCAGACTTGCACTAACAGAAATGAAAGTAGATTTTTTTCAAGCTGAAAGAAATACCAGACAGAAATGTGCATCTGTACAAAGGAATAAAGAAAAGGTTGTAAATACTTAGTATAAAGTAAAATTAAATATAAAATACTGATATCTAATTTTTTAGCTTCTTTAAAAAGATATTTGATTGTTTAAAGCAAAAATAACAATCTTCTGTGGGATTTACAATATATGTAGAGGTAAAATGTATGACAAGGATAATACAAAGGTTGGAAGGAAGAAGTAGAAACATACAGGTGTCATGTGATATGAGAAGACAGGTTGTTGAGAAGGTGCAAATATTGTGAACTGTAGAATAACCACTATGAAAATAAGTTAATAAAGAGCTATAGTCAATAAATTAATAGGAGAGATATAACAGAATATAAAAAATACTCAATAAATCAAAAAGAGGATAGGACAAAATGAAAAGAAGGAACAGAGATCAATTGGGACAAACAGAAAACAAATAGCAAATTATTATATTTAAACCCAAGTGTATCAATAATGACATTAAATATAAATTGTCAAACACTCTAAGTCAGAAATTGACAAACTAGATAAATCCAACAACTGTTATCTTCAAGAAAACCCACTTTAAAGATAAAAACTCAAAAAAGTTAAAGGCTGGATGAGAAAACATGTACTGGGAAAATAATCCTAAAGAAACTGGAATGGCTATATTTATATCAGATGAAATGGATGTCAAGACAATGATTGCTGTCAAAAACAAAAGATATTCTGCAATAACAAAGTGCACAAATCCTCAAGAAGATATAATCTTACAAGTGAAAACATCCAAAAACAGATCTTAAAAAAATACGAAAAGGGTAAACTAAGAAAACTACAATAAAATTTTAACACTCCTTTTTCAATTATTGATAGAACAAGTGAATAGAAAATTAGTAGAGATAAAGAAGATCAAAACCACATTTGGCCTAATTTACATTTACAGTTGACCCTTAAACAACATGTTTTGTTTTTTTTTTCCCCAATAAGTACCTACTACAAAATTGGTGCAGCTACTGTGGAAAACAGTATGGAGGGCTCCCCAAAAAACTAAAAATAGAACTACCATACAACCCAGCAACTCCACTCCTGGGTATACAGCCAAAAAATAAAAGCACTAATTTGAAAAGATACATGCACCACCCCCCCCACAATGTTCATAGCAGCTTTATTTATAGTTGCCAAGCTATGGAAACAACTTGTGTCCCTCAACAGATGAATGGATAAAGAAGTTGCAGTACATGTTACACACACACACACACACACACACACACACACACACACTGGAATACTACTCAGCCATAAAAAAGAACAAAATTTTGCCATTTACAGCAACATGAATTGATGTGGAGAGCATTATACTGAGTGGGATAAATCAAACAGAGAAAGATAACTTCTGTATAGTATCACTTTTATGTGGAACCTAAAAACATTACAACAAAGTAGCAAATATAACATAAAAGAGACTGACTCATAGATACAGAAAACTAGGGGTCACCAAAGAGGAGTAGGGAAGGGGTC
Organism: Cervus canadensis; assembly: GCF_019320065.1. Taxonomy (NCBI): domain Eukaryota; kingdom Metazoa; phylum Chordata; class Mammalia; order Artiodactyla; family Cervidae; genus Cervus; species Cervus canadensis. The sequence continues at coordinate 9,938,628 of NC_057391.1, read as the reverse complement.
AATACAGGGGCAGGGAGGTGGGACGTACAAACCACTGATATAAGATAGGCCCAAGGGTGTACTGTACAACATGGGGAATATAACCAATATTTTGTAATAACTGTAAATGGAAAGTAACCTTTAAAAACTGTATTAAAAAAAGAAAAAACCTACTATTATCCTATACAATCCACAGTTGGTGGAATCCTCCAATGTGGAATGGGGGATAAGAAGGGCCACTGTAAAGTTATCCACAGATTTTTGATTGCTCAGAGTGTTGGTATCCCTAACTTCCGTGTTGTTCAAGGGTCGACTATATAGATCATCACACCCCAAGATAGCAGAACAACATCTTTTCAAGTACACATAATCCATTTATAGACAATGACTCTAGGCCATGAAACAAGCCTCAAGGTATTTAACAGGATTGTAATTACACTTAATATGTTCTGTGACATCAGGAATAAGTTAGAAATCAATGACAAAAAATCTACATGGAGATCCTCTCTAAATATTTAGAAGTTAATGCACGTTTAACTATCCCATGGGTCAAAGAGGAAATCACACAGAAACTCAGAAAATATTTTGAACTGAAATATTGTGGAAAGACATCATATTAAAATTCGTGGGATACAATTAAAGCAGTATTTAAAGGGAAATTTACAGCTTTAAATGTTTACAGTAGAAAAGAAAATAGTCTCAAATCAGCTATCTAAGTTTTCTTCTTCAAAAGCTAGAAAATGAAGAGAAAATTCAAGCAGACTTGAGCCAAGACAGAGTGAGACTATTATACTGACAGGCAGTTATACTGATATCAACCAACATACTTGATAAAATACTAAGGCAACTACCTAAGAACTCTGGAAAGTAAAGAAAAACAGGCAGATTGAGGAGAGAGGAGTCCAAATTTGAAGAAGCAACCTCCACGGGGCGTGAGTTTCCAGGGTCCCCTCCGCCCCCGTTTTTCTTGAACTTTTGACCCAAGGGTATGCTCAAGTCATGGTCCCCATGGAGTCTCCAGTCAAGAAGGGAAATCAAGAGTTCTAAAAGAAATGCCAAAGAAGTTCTTCAGGCAGAAGGAAGATGTTATCAGAGGAAAACCTGGAACTTCAGGAATGAGGAAGAACGTCAAATATGGTAAATATCTGCACAAATAAAAACTATTTCTCTCTCCATAAAATATGTATGACAACTGAAAGCAAACTCATGATTGTATGGGTCACATTTCTACGTGTGTCGATGCGGTATATTTGACAACTATAACACAGAGAGGGGAAAGTAAAGACCAATAGAGCTTTAAGTCTCCTGCATGCTACTTGAAACAGTGACAGATTTTAGTTTTTTGGGCTCCAAAATCACTGTGGACAGTGACTGCAGCCACAAAATGAAAAGACACTTGCTTCTTAGAAGAAAAGCTATGATAAACCTAGACAGTGTATTAAAAAGTAGAGACATCACTTTGCCAACAAAGGTCAATATAGTCAAAGCTATAGCTTTTCCAGTAGTCATGTACAGATGTGAGAGACCATAAAGAAAACTGAGTGTGGAAGAACTGATGCTTTTGAACTGTGGAGTTGGAGAAGACTCTTTGAGAGTCCCTTGGACTGCAAGGAGATCCAATCAGTCCATCCTAAAGGAAATCAGTCCCGGGTTTTCATTGGAAGGACTGATGCTGAATCTGAAGCTCCAATACTTTGGACACCTGATGCAAAGAGCTAACTCATTGGAAAAGACCCTGATGTTGAGAAAGACTGAGGGCAGGAGAGGGGGGAGACAACAATAAAAGATGAGACGGTTGGATGGCATCACCGACTCAATGGATATGAGTTTGAGCAAGCTCCAGGAGTTGGTGATGGACAGGGAGGCCTGGTGTGCTGCAGTCCATGGGGTCGCAGAGTTGGACACAACTTAGAGACTGAACAACAAGAACGGCAACATGTTACTTGAAAAATATTACCTCTAGTAAAATATTACCTCTAAGTAGACAAAATGTACATATATATAATAAAATTACATATTATATATAATTTATATATATATATAAATTATTTATATGGTAACTCCTAAAGCACCACTAAAACTAAAAAACTAAACAAAATAAAATATGTTAAAGGCAAAAAAAAAAAATGTTAAAGGCAAAAAGCCAACAGAAAAATTGAAATGGATACTTATAACTCACATAGAAGTTAGTCAATAATATTAAATATCCAAACAATCTAAAGTGAAAGTCACGTCTGACTCTTTGCAACCCCATGGACTATATAGTCCATGGAATTCTCCAAGCCAGAATACTGGGGTGGGTAGCCGTTCTCCAGGGGATCTTCCCAACCCAGGGATTGAACTCACGTCTCCCGCATTGCTGGCAGGTTCTTTACCAGCTGAGACACAAGGGAAGCCTAAGAATACTGGAGTAGGTAGCCTATCCCTTCACCAGTGAATCTTCCAGACCCAGGAATCGAACCAGGGTCTCCTGCATTGCAGGCAGATTCTTTACCAACTGAGCTATCAGGGAAGCCCCAAAATAATATAACAGAAGATGTAAAATAGAGGAACAAAAATTAGAGTGGAAAACAAAACACAAGCTATCCACTTTAAACGTAAAAGCAGAGAGAGGTTACAAGTAAAAGGATGGAGAAAAGTATACTGTACTGGATTGGCTACACCATCATCAGACAAAGCAGATTCAGAGCAAGAACTATCTCAAAGATAAAGAGGGACATTTCATGAAAATAAAGAGCTCAATTTGCCAAGAAGATATAGCAATCTTAAATGTGTATGCCCCTAACAACAGAATTTCAAAATATGTGAAGCAAACACTCAAAGGACTGAAAAGACAGATCCACAGGTACAGTTGGAGATTTCAGCACTCTTTTCTCGGTAATCAATTACTGAGATCAGACAGATTAGACAGAAAATTAGCAAGCACAGAGAAGAACGAACACCATGATCAGCCATCTTGACCTGAATGATATTTTTAGGGAACACTTTACCCAATGGCAGAATACACATTCTTTTCAAACGCACGTGGAACACTCACCACAACAGATCATATTCCATGCCACAAAGAAACCTTAGCAAACATAAAAAATTGAAAGGCAGCTGTATTCTCTGAACATAGTTGAGTTAGTCTGGAAATCAGTAACAGAAAGATACTTGGAAAATGCTAGTAATTTTAATCAGTAGAGTATCTGTATGTCTACATATTACTTCTCCTTTGTAATACTTGAAATTTTCATAGTAAAGTGTAAACTAAATCTTTAAATGTTTAAACTAGTACAAAAGGATAGCTTGGTGAGAATTAAAATAATGAGAACCCCTTCTTATGAAGAGATTGTTATTAGAGACTGATAAAACTCAAAGGAGGGAGGGGGCAGATGGAGGAACATAAAGACCCCTTCTAAATTCTCCCCCAAAATCCATAATAGTCAAGAACATCATAGAATTGTCAATAGCAAATGAAACCTGCAATGCAAATTGTTAAGTTGTGAAACATAGGCCATGGTTTTGATTGTTCTGTGACCTTTGGTAAAGGTGGAAAATAGGGGAAAACGTTTCATGAGTGATGTTGATTCAGCCCATGGAGAACATCTCCTGCTTCTGCTCACAGCTCTGCCCACTCCTCCCCCCTCAACATCAAATATCTTGGTCAAGTTCCATCTAAGCTTAGCAGCCACAACTATTTTCAGGGCATGTTAATGAGCAGACCCTGAGTCCCACCTGACTGCCCAGCCTCAGTTTCCTTATCTGGGAACGAGAGGCAATTAACCCCCTTAACAAAGACTGTGAGGATGAAAAAAGATAATTGGTAGGAAAATACTGTCAGCAGGAAAAGCACCTCACAAATGATTTATTGCTACAGACACCAGTCTCGTGATCTCAAGCTGGTGCTCACCTGGGGTAGCGATCAGTTTCCATCATCCTCCGAGAAATGGTGTGACCTGAGTCAGCGAGCCACCCTCACTAGAGGAAGGGCAGAGATGGCCAGCTGACGACTCAAGTCCCTGCTCCCCGTCCCATGCTGAAGAGCTGGTGCTAGAAAGTGGCTGACCAGCCAGAAACTGCATTTCCCAGCACCCTTGGCATCCACGTGTGACCAGGGGTCTAGGTCTTGACACTGGAACATTAGCCACAGCTTTTAAGAAGCAGAAGTGTTTCCTCTTTGCTCTTTTCTCTCCTGCTAGCTGGCCAAACATGTAGGGGAAATGACCAGACCCAGCTAATGGGCAGCCACAAGGCAGAAAGACCCCGAGTGCCTGAATCAGCACAGGGAAGCAGAGAGGCGTCCAGTCCCAGGAACACCGCCTGGGGCCGTTACACGAGAACTCAGTAAGCACCCATGATGTTGACACAATCCTACCTTTTGGGAACAGGCAAGAATAATTGGGATGACCTCAACAAGGCTACATGATGCTTCCAAGTTTAATTCCTCTGCCAAGCTTTTGTGGTCATAGCCACGGTCACAAGGTAATCTGTGCCTCAGTTACCTCACAAGTATGAATGGTAACAGTTCTTTTTGTGAACACTGGCTTGTTGTGAGAGTTAACTGAGGTCATGCATACATGGTGCCAATGTTCAATAAATGTTGGCCACTATTATTATTCCCAGGTGGCATAGTGGTAAAGAATCTGCCTGCCAATGCAGGAGATGCAAGAGACGCTGGTTTGATCCCTGGGACAGGAAGATCTCCTGGAGTAGGAAATGGCAACCCACTCCAGTATTCTTACCTGGAAAATCCCATGAACAGAGGCGCCTGGCGGGCTACAGTTTACAGCGTCACAGGGTCAGACACAACGGAGCACACACACACAAACACCATTATTATTAACAGCATAGAATTACCAAGCCTTTTTTGAAAATTCATTCATTCTGGAAAAAGTTTCTAACTCTGTAGCTTGTCTCCAGGTGACTGGCCATTATACACATATGAAACATTTTTCAAAGAAACGTTTTTCAGGATCTTAGCATTTTTCCTGGACAGTTTTTAATCTTTATTTGAACACAGTTAACTGGCAAATCGCCAAGTCTAAAGGCTTATACCTTAAGGGTCATGTGTATGGATTTAATGATCGTTTGTAACTTGGCCAACAATTTCTTAGAAGCCTCAGTAACCTGCCCACTCCAGGGTGTCCTCGAGAAGTCAAGGATGTAGCGGCCACACAGCTGCAAGTCTGACTGTCACCAGCAGAGGGCACTGCTGCAACAAACTGCCGCAACCTTTGAAGACGCCCAGGGCCTTTCCATCATCAATAATTGTTTTGTTTTGTTTTGTTTTCCTCTCAGTTTCATTCCTTGCCCTTAGAACAATGGCCATGATATTTCAGAAAAGTCTGGTTATCCTCAGTTGTGCTCAGGTTTTACAGACCTCCTGAGTCTCCTGGTAGTCACTGACATCGGTGTGGCTGAATGTAATAACAGGAGACGCCGTGCTCCCCGAATCCCATTTGCTGGTGCTCCTCGTCCTCCTGTCATTAGACGCCCACCTGGTTTCTGCACAGGATTCCACTCCAGTTCTCCCGCCCATCGCAGACTCTGGGACTCAGTCCCATTAACTCAGTCATTCTCAACCATGTGTGGGAGATGGGTGGGGTGTAGCATTTCAGAGTCTCTGGTGTGAAGTGTTCTGCAAACACATGTGCCCGGGCCTCACCCCGGAGCTCCTGAATGCGATGCTGGGGTGGGTGACGCTGAGGCTGCTCCTGGGGTGGGAGATCTGACAAGCACTCCCACTGCCGCCCCGCGAACCACTGGTGTCGTCAATGAGGCCCCAGCTGGGGCAAAGGGCCGGAGAGGAGGGGAGGGCCCGTGCGGGTAGAGTTGGCATGCTTCAGTGATGGGTTGGTGCTTCACTCTCCCCATTTTTCCCCACAGGGAAAATCTGAAACCCACACACTCCCAACAGGTGAGTCCCCTTTCTTAACTAAGAAAATGAAAACCCTCCAACTGGTCCGCCCTCCTCATTAACACTCGGGATTCTTATCCGCATTCTCCATGCCTCCTCCCCACCCCGCTGCTCAGCCTGGCTCGGTCTCTGCGTGTGTCCCGCCCACCCCCTTCCCCATGGCTCTCTGGGGAACCCCCTCCTCCATTACCCACCCCCCCCCACCCCCCCCCACCCCGCACCTCTGCGGCCTTCCCCTCCAGGGTTCCTTTCCTCCAGTCACCGCCCATCGCCTGCGCTCAGCGCTCCCCTGTTACCTGCTCCCTCATCCTGCCATCACTGGTTCTGTGAGGTCCTGCTCCCAGGGATCTTCCACTCTGTCCTCCCTTCCCTGTCCTTGCGCTAACCTCTGTCACTGCCACACACCCCCTGAACTGGCCTGTCTCCACGAAGCTCATTCCCCGGACTGACTGCAGAGAGCTTTCCTGACACGCTAATCAAGCATCCCTTGCCCTGACTGCACAGTCTCTGTACCCCGCCCACCACCTCCAACAAAGCCCCCACCTCTGGCACACCACACAGGGCCTCATCACTTGCCCTTCCCCACCCCCCAGTTCTTACTATACACCCACGAGCCTCTTAAGAAATCTTTGCTTTTGTTTAGCACTCCTTTCTCATTTTGCTTCCTGAAGCAAACTCCCATTCATCCCACTACATCTCGCGTGAAAAGCCTTCCCCAGTGCCTGGGAGAGAGCTCATCCTCCTCTGCTGCAGATAACTCTGATCTAACATCAGGCTCGCACCGGTGCGCCTGCCCTGTCTTCAGCTTCGGAGTCATCGGGTGTCCCTTCTCTGCACACCCTGCTCATGCACAGTTCTCTCTTCCTTTTCAAGCTGTGAGCTTCTGAGGACACAGCCTGGGAATGGTCCATTTCCGCCCTCCTCGCACCTACACAGCGCCTGGCCCAGTTGTGGCAATGGGTTAGAGCTAGTCTCTGCTTCCTTTCCCAGATCAAGGTCTTTAAAATATAAGATCCCTGCCTCTATGGCATTTCTACTTCCACTTATCCCTTCACCCCCTAAAATTTGTTCTCCTCCCGTGTTTCTGACCTTTTAAAGAAACAAATGATTCAGCCACATGTCTAAACCATACCGTGCCCATTCACTTCCCATCTTCAACCTCTGGGTCTTCGGACCCTGGTGACTACCACCCGCCCTGACAGTCTTCCCGTGGTTTATTCGGTGGAGAGTCATTGTTTTTGCTGTATCCATTCCACCTCCTTTTGGGAAAAGCACCCCAGCCCTCCTTCAGGGAACCCTTCGTCCCTCATTCTCAGTCTAGTGGTTTGGATGCCTCTAGTTGTAACTTGAGACGGGTGTTGATTTAACGCTAAACATCAGAGCCTGGCAGCTCACTGACTTAGAAATGGGCATATAATGGGCTACACCAGAGTCAGACTCATTCAGAGAATTTCACTGAAACTGTCTGTAGGAGAATTGCTCTTCCTGATGGAAAAGATAGAATGGTGTTCCTGGCAGCTGTTTTGTCTTCATAAGGAGAAGGCTTCTGGGCCAACAGAGGGAAGAATAAGGTAAAAGAGTAAAAACAAGTCCATAAATCATGGACTGATGCCTGATTGCATCTGAACCTCAACTACCCTGGACTTACCTGTTACATGAGTCAATATACTGTTTTATTATTATTAAACCAATTTGAATTGAGTTTCCTGTCACTTGTAAAAAATCCTACACATTAATATATATAAAATAGATAACCAACAAGGACCTACTGTACGGTACAGGGAACTCAATATTTTATAATAACCTACAAGGAAAAAGAATCTGAAAACAGAATATACACACACATATATATATGTGGGAATATATCTATCTATCTATCTATATATGTGTGGGAATAGGTTAGAGCTAGTCTCTGCTTCCTTTGCTTTACACCTGAAACTAACAACAGTGTAAATTAACATCAATTAAAAAATCAATTAAAAAATTACATCAATTAAAAAATCCTGACTAATGACGATTATTATGACCTATAGTATATGAAGCCTCTCTCTACACTCTTTTCCTCATCACTGGTTTCTTGCTTTCCTCCTATCTCACACGCAATCCTGATGATAACAGAAATTTTCATTTGCAGAATGTGGAGAGCTCACAAGCCCCCTGGACAGAGCCCTCACCAGGTGTCACACTCTCTCCCTACGAACCACGGCCAGTTCTGTAGCTCTGGCTCCCCTCTCTGTAGAATGACCCAACTCCTCGTCTCCAAGTCCAGCTTCTCCACAAAACCCCCACCCTCATGTTTCTAACCACCCGCCATTCATTAGCACCCGACCACTTCCTGACTTGTCTGAACCCAGTTTTTCCTCTCCGATTTCTTTTTCCAAAACCAGTGCTCTTTCTGATTAGTTTTTCTCCTTTTATGGAAGCATGGTATAGACAATGATATACAATGTTGTGTCAATCTCTGCTGTAAGCAAAGTAACGCAGTTTTACACATATATACATTCTTTAATGTTCTCTTCCATTATGGTTTATCCCAGAAGATTGGATATAGTTCCCTGTGATTATCTTTTTTTTTTTTTAGTTTTCCTAGAAATAACTTTATTTTTAAAAAGTAATATGGAATTATATGAAAGGCAGCAAGCAGTAATACTTGAATAAGACAATTTTCTTAAAAAACTTACACATAAGAAATGTGTATGTTAGAAATTTTAACATTAACAGAATGCATTTAGAAACATTACCAAGAATACAATTTGTAGCCAAACCTTTTTTGGTTTCTACTAGTAACGCTTTTTTACCACTTAAGTATGCTGCTGCTGCGTCGCTTCAGTCGTGTCCGACTCTGCAACCCCATAGACGGCAGCCCACCAGGCTCCCCCGTCCCTGGGATTCTCCAGGCAAGAACACTGGAGTGGGTTGCCATTTCCTTCTCCAACCTGTGATTATCTTAATTTTGATGCATGTATTAATCTTTCCCAGTTTCCCCTCGTCCAAAACCCTGGAGTTATCCTTCATTATTCCTTCCTTCTTAGCTTGGGAATCAGCCCTGACTCAAGCTGGGATAAAGAGAGTGTCTTTCCTAGAGAAAGTGAAAAGTGAAAGTCTCTCAGTCATGTCTGACTCTTTGTGACCCCATGGACTATACAGTCCATGGAATTCTCCAGGCCAGAATACTGGAGTGGGTAGCCTTTCTCTTCTCCAGGGGATCTTCTCAACCCAGGGATTAGAACCCAGGTCTCCTGCATTGCAGGCGGATTCTTTACCAGCTGAGCCACAAGGGAAGTCTTTCCTACAAGACCAGTAGAAAAGAGATGCTCTCTTCTTTCTGAGTGCCGGGCTGATCGGAGTTAATGGGGGTCGCTGTTCCTGTCTGCCAGTGACGCTGAGCCTGAGGGAGGCAGGCTTGAGAGCGGGAGAAGGAGGAAGACTCCGGATGGTCCTATTTGAGCCCCTGCATCCTGCCTTGATTGAAACCAGACATAAGCCTTGGACACTTCAGTTCTAGGAGCTGTTAAATTACCTTTTTTGGTGCAGACAGGTTGCCAATTTTCTCTCATAACCCTCCTGTAAAACCAACACAGACTTTGTCTGTTGCTTGTCTCAAGGATGCTGGAGCTGACTGCAGACATTTAAGAAAGGCCAGACAAACACCGGCTGGTTACGGGGCCCACGAGGATCTGGATGGGAGGGACTTCGGTGTTCTTTCAGGCTGAGAACCAGCGCTGGGTTCATTTGCGGACCTTCTCCTCCCTTTGGGGAGCACAGCCCCTCCTCTCCCCGCTCCTTCCCACATCATGTCCCGCGTTCCGTGTTCATCAGAACCGCCTTTCTAATCTTCCCTACTCGCGCAGGACCTCTTTGAGGGGATGTGAAGGCTAGGAGTTTTATTCTTAGTTTGGTCGGTGTTTATGGGAAGGAAGAGAGGAAGAAAAGGAGAGAAAGGAGCAAATGGAAAGGAAGGCAAGAAATCCCCTGTTCATGGTATTTTAAGCACTTAGTTGTAAAAGTCCATCTAGTCTCTTAATTATCGATAGAAAATCCCTCCTTCTTGTATTTACTACTTTTTAAAATCTGAAATGCTCCTGTATGCTTTCAGGTCAATTTAAAAAATATAATCCATCGAGGATAGTGCCATGTAGCAAAAACACCTGCAGAGGAAGCTTTTATTCTAAATGCCTTTGTCACCCTCTCTTGACCTTGTCTTCCTGCTCAACTCTCTACTGTCTCATGATTTTCTTAGTTTCCTTCCTTATCAGAGTGAAGTGCCCAGACCCAGAGCTGATACACTGGATCTTAATGGTGTCTCGGGGCATGATGGCAGAGGATCCTTCCAGAGGTATTCAGACAAGCTAGACACTATTGTCTAACTTCTCAAAGGAAAACTAGATAATGAGATAATCCTCCCCAGCGGGTTACAGAAGCAAATAATCTATGTTTTCATTATCAGAGACTTGACACTGCCCCCCCCACCCTTTCCCCTCCAAAAAAAAAGAAGAGAGAAAAGAATACCCTAGACACTTTCTGCTTTCCATTGTCTGGGAAGTTTTTCCATCCAGACATTTCTTAAGTGGTTAGAATGGTGCTGAGTGTAACTGTGGTGGGCAGGTCCAGCTGGCCCAGACTTCCCTGCAAGGGCCTCTGGTTGCGGCATGTTTAAAATAGTAGTCACTGCCTCAAGTGGATGAGGTTTTTTAAAGGAATGTTACCGTTTTGCCTATGCATCCAAGAATTCATATGTAAATGCTTACTGAGAACCCACTGTGTACCGTGTTCTATTAAACTCCAAGGGAGGAGAGGCCAAAACAGGGGAGCTCTCTGGGCGTTCTTGCTCTCTGGGCGTTTATCATCACAGAGACAGGCTACATCCCCACACCTTCAGATTTTGCTTCAGCTGAGAACTTGAAACCTGGGGTTCCCAAACCTGGTCTCACATTAGTATCCCCTGAGAAGCTTTATGAGCACTGTTGATGACCGAGTCTCATGCTAAGCAATTAAATGAGAAATATCTGTGTAGAATCCAGGCATGCCTCCTGATAAGTCTAAGGTGCAGCCAGATTTGAGAAAATTTGGCCTAAATGCTACTTTTTTGTTTTGCCACACCACACGACTTGTGGGCTCTTAAGTTCATCCTGCAGTGGGAGCATGGAGCCTTAACCACTGGACCACCAGGGAAATCCAAACTACCTCTTCTTAAACACAGGGGTCAGTTTGCCCTCCCTGACTGCCCCTGCCAAAAGGAATGGATATTATTGATTCTCAAGGGTCCGAGTGTTTCCATCAAAGAAACACCCAGGAAACTTCAGACCAAGTCCCCCCTTTCCAGAATGGCCAGGAGGAGGAGGAGATGGCAGGGCAGTGAGCACACTGCCGCCCCTGATGAAAGGTGGGGCCCGTCCTCTAGCCTGGAAGATGGTGGCGGTCAATCCAAGTGCACCTTAATCTTGGACCAACCATAGGTTTCTTCACAGCCACTTGACTCGCTGCCTACATTCATAAACTCGGGGTCTGGTAGTTATCCGGACCAAATGAGAAGTATTGACACATTTCAGATCACAGACCTAGAATCTTCAAAGGCAATGGAGGCTGACCTAGATTTCCTCCCCCCAGCCTCCATCTCTGACCACTGTTCCCGGCTGGTGCAGGTGCAGAGTCCCGGCTGACAGAGGCGGGCTGGGCCTTAGCATCCCAGAACAGACATTCCCAGGCCCTGACGGCAGCTGCCTGGCTGGAAGATGCAACTTAGCCTTGATTAAAGTAGTAGTCTTTTATTTCCCCTTGTCTGAGTGGGCCCACTCAGCCAGCATGAATCCATTTGTCCAACTGATTCCAACCTAACCACCAGAACCACAGCCAAAACCTCTCAGGCCCTGACCTCCCTCTGAAATTGCTCTGACCAACATATCTGCATCCTCTCACCATCATTTCAGACACGGCTGGGCTCCAAGCTCTACCTCAGAATGTGATTCATCCAGAGCATCAGTGCACGGGAGACACAGATTGGAAACTTTTATATGCTACAGGCAAAAAAAAAGCAAGACAGCAATGGAGATGTAAACTCCCAAATAATTGTCTCCTAAGGGTATGGGCAGGATGCTGTGTTCAGAATGTGGCAAGTCTTTCAAGGCTCCAGAGGGGCTCTGGGAGCTTACACAGCCCTACTGTTGAGAAGGAAACAAAAGCTTTCTCACCAACTGAAAAATTTAGTTCATGAATCCCTTTGCACACCCAATGTCAGAGTGGTCTGGGCCTCCCAGAAGGACTTTGGCATCATAAAACCTTACTTGATCACAAGCTGTGTTTTCTGGGAAGCAGTGACACCTGGGGCTCTGCTCCCTCAACTGCCTCCCCAAAATATTGGCCCTGCCCGGAGGGGTGAGATCAGGCCATTTGACCCCCTTTTGCCCTCAGGCCTCCTGCCTCCAAGTCTCACCATCTTAAGACCTCTAGACCATCTCTAGTCAATTCTCTTCTTCTCAGTCCTCATTCTGAAGGAGCTCGGAAGAGTAGAAATGCTCGCCCTGATCCTGTGTTCACAGACAGCATTTCTGTTTACCCTTCAGCAACAGGAGGCGGGATCTGCTCTCCTGGGAGAGTCAGGGAATCTAGTCCATGAAGCCCCCACAGCACCAGTGCATTCTAATGGCTCATTCTATCAACATGCACGCCATTTCCATTATGCCGGGTAGGAGCTAAGCGGCATATTGTACAGGATGCAAAGCTGAGTACCTTCTCTGTAACAGACAGTAGAGAGGCCAATGATGCCTAGGATTCCTGGAAGAGGGCAGCAATATCAAGGGCTGTGATCCTGACATTGATCTAAAATGACGTCTCACAGCTTCATTAAGATCACTTACAAAGGGGAAATTCCTCATCCTGATTCCATCTCAGAAGGAGTTTGGAAACTTATCCCATATAGTCTGAGTCCTTCGCTGAGACACTGTGGCCAACTTTCTGTTTGTCCTGGTAGGAGACCTCTAGTGGTGGTTAGTGAGGCTTTCTGTGTGTCTGTCCTGTCCTTAAGAAGAGAGCAGCTGTAGGGATTCTGTGTAAGAATGTGTGTTCTCTTCTGAACTCATTCTATGAGGCCAGCATCGCCCTGATACTAAATCCAGACAAAGATATCACTAAAAGAGAAAAACACAAGCCAGTATTACTGATAAACATGATGAAAAAATTCCCAACAAAATATTGGCAAACCAAATCCAATAATACATTAAAAGGATCATGATACATTAAAAGGATCCCATCATATACATTATAATACATACATTAAAAGGATCCCATGATCAAGTGGGATTTACCCCAGAAAGTAAGGATTTTTTCAGTATCAGGAAATTAATGTGATATACCATAGTAACAAATTAAAAAAGAAAAACCATATAGTCATCTCCATAGATTCAGAAAAAAACTTTGACAAAATTAGTCACCATTTATGATTAAAAAACTCTCCAGAGTTGAGCTTAGAGGGGACATAGTAAAGACTATGTATAACAAACCCACAAGTATGTGGTGAAAAGCTGAAAGCATACCTTCTAAGATCAGGAACAAGACAGGGATGCCCATCCTTGTCACTTTTGTTTAACATAGTTTTGGAAGTCCTAACCATAGCAATCAGATTAGAAAAAGAAGTAAAAGAAATCCAAATTGGAAAGGAAGAAGTAAAACTGTCACTGTTAGGACTTCCCTGATGACTCAGGTGGTAAAGCGTCTGTCTACAATGCGGGAGATTTGGGTTCGATCCCTGGGTTGGGAAGATCCCCTGGAGAAGGAAATGGCAACCCATTCCAGTACCCTTGCCTAGAAAATCCCTTGGACAGAGGAGCCTGATGCAGGCTACATCCATGGGGTTGCGAAGAGTTGGACACGACTGAGCGACTTCACTTTCTTTCACACTTTCTTTGCACATGACATACCAGAAAACCACTAGAGCTCATCAGTGAGTTCAGTAAAGTTGCAGGATACAAAATTAATATACGGAAGTCTGTTGCATTTTTATACTAACAACAAACTATCAGGAAGAGAAATTAAGGAAACAATCACATTTACCATTCCATCAAAAAGAATAAAATACTTAGAAATAAACCTACCTAAGGAGACAAAAGACCTGTGCTCACAAAACTATAAGATGCGGATAAAGGACACTGACGACGACACAGACAGATGGAAAGATACACCATGTTCTCGGGTTGGAAGAATTAACATTATTAAAGTGACTATACTACACAAGGCAATCTACATTCAGTGAAATCACTATCAAAATACCAATAGCATTTTTCACAGAACTAAAAAAAAAATAATTTTAAACATTGTATGGAAACACAAAGACCCTGAATAGCCAAAACAACTTTGAGAAAGAATAGAGCTGGAAAAATCACACTTTGTCATCAGACTACACTACAAAGCTACAGTAGTCAAAACAGCACAATACTGGCACAAAAACAGACACGTGGACCAATGGGAATAGAGAGCCCAGAAATAAACCTATGCATTTATGGTCAATTAATCTGTGACAAAGGAGGCAAGAATATACAGTGGAAAAAAAGACAGTTTCTTCAGTAAGTGGTGCTCAGATGAGGAGAAAATATTTGCAAACGATGTGACTGACAAAGAATTAGTCTCCAAAATTAACAAACAGCTTATGACATTTAACAGCATCAAAACAACCTAATAAAAAAATAGACCTAAAGACCTAAATAGACATTTCTCCAAAAAAGACATGCATATGGCCAAGAGGCACATGAAAAGGTGCTCAGCATCACAAATTATTAGAGAAATTAAAGTAAAAACTGCATATACTATTCACGGGGTTCTCACCCTGCTTATTTAACTTATATGCAGAGTACATCATGAGAACTGCTGGACTAGATGAAACACAGGCCAAAATCAAGATTGCCGGGAGAAATAGCAATAACTTCAGATATGCAGATGACACCACCCTTATGGCAGAAAATGAAGAACTAAAGAGCCTCTTGATGAAAGTGAAAGAGGAGAGTGAAAAAGTTGGCTTAAAACTCAACATTCAGAAAACTAAGATCATGGCATCCAGTCCCATCACTTCATGGCAAATAGATGGGGAGACAGTGGAGACAGTGGAGTCAGTAGGAGACTTTATTTTTGGGGCTCCAAAATCACTGCAGATAGTGACTGCAGTCATGAAATTAAAAGACCCTTGCTCCTGGAAAGAAATGCTGTGACCAACCTAGACAGAATATTAAAAAGCAGAATATTACTTTGCCAACAAAGGTCCATCTACTCAAAGCTTTGGTTTTTCCAGTAGTCATGTATGGATGTGAGAGTTGGACTACAAAGAAAGCTGAGTGTCGAAGAATTGATGCTCTTCAACTGTGGTGCTCGAGAAGACTCTTGAGAGTCCCTTGGACTGCAAGGAGACCCAACCAGTCCATCCTAAAGGAAATAAGTCCTGAATATTCATTGGAAGAACTGAAGCTGAAGCTGAAACTCCAATCCTTTGGCCACCTGATGTGAAGAACTGGCTCATTTGTAAAGACCCTGATGCTGGGAAAGATTGAAGGTAAGAAGAGAAGGGGATGACAGAGGATAAAGATGGTTGGATGGCATCACCGACTCAATGGACATGAGTTTGAGTGAGCTCTGGGAGTTGGTGATGGACAGGGAGGACTGCTGTGCTGCAATCCATGGGGTCGCAAACAGTCAGACACGACTGAGCGACTGAACTGAACTGAACTCTGCATGTAAGTTAAATAAGCAGGATGACAATATACAGCCTTGACGTACTCCTTTCCTGATTTGGAACCAGTCTGTTGCTCCATGTCCAGTTCTATTGTTACTTCTTGACCTATATACAGATTTCTCAGGAGGCAGGTCAGGTGGTCTGGTATTCTCATCTCTTTCAGAATTTTTCACAGTTTGTTGTGATCCACACAGTCAAAGGCTTTGGTGTAGTCAATAAAGCAGAAATAGATGTTTTTCTGGAACTCTCTTGCTTTTTCTATGATCCAACAGATGTTGGCAATTTGATCTCTGGTTCCTCTGCCTTTGCTAAATACAGTTTGAACATCTGGAAGTTCACAGTTCACGTTCTGTTGAAGTCTGGCTTGGAGAATTTCAACCATTACTTTGCTAGCATGTAAGATGAATGCAATTGTGTGGTAGTTTGTACATTCTTTGGCATTGCCTTTCTTTGGGATTGGAATGAAAACGGACCTTTTCCAGTCCTGTGGCCACTGCTGAGTTTTCCAAATTTGCTGGCATCTTGAGTGCAGCACTTTCACAGCATCATCTTTTAGGATTTGAAAGAGCTCATCTGGAATTCCATCATCTCCACTAGCTTTCTTCATAGTGATGCTTTGTAAGGCCCACTTGACTTTGCATTCTAGGATGCCTGGCTCTAGGTGAGTAATCACACCATTGTTGTTATCTAGGTCATTAAGATCTTCTTTGTATAGTTCTTCTGTGTATTATTGCTGCTGCTTCTTAATATCTTCTGCTTCTGTTAGGTCCATACCATTTCTGTCCTTTATTGTGCCCATCTCTGCATGAAAGGGAGAACAGCATGGAAGTTCCTTAAAAAACTAAAACTAGGGCTACCCTATGATCCTGTGATCCCACTCCTGGGCATCTATTTGAGAATAACATGATCCAAAATGATACATGCACCCCAGTGTTCACTGTAGCTCTGTTAACAATAGCCAGTACATGGAAGCAACGAAAATGGCCATCAACAGAGGGATGGATAAAGAAGATGTGGTACATGTATACAATGGAATATTACTCAGCCATTAAAAAGAACAAAAAAAATTAATACCATTTGCAGCAACATGGATGGATCTAGAGACTGTCATACTTAGTGAAATCAGAGAAGGAGAAATATAATATGATGTCTTTAATATGTGGAATCTAAAAAAGAAATGATACAGGTGAATTTACTTACAAAACAGAAAGAGACTCACAGATTTAGAGAATGAATTTCTGGTTCCCAGGGGTAAGGATGGCACAAAGGGATAGTTAGGGAGTTTGGGATGGACATGCACACTCTGCTATATTTTAAATGGATAACCAACAAGGACCTGTTGTATAGCACATGAAACTCTGCTCAATGTTATGTGGCAACCTGGATGGGAGGGGAGTTTGGAGGAGAACAGACACATGCATTTGTATTACTGAGTCCCTTTGCTGTTCACTTGAAACTATCACAACATTGTTAATTGGCTATATCTCAATAACAAATAAAAAGTTAAAAAAAATAAGTGAAAAAAAAAAAAATAAGTGGTGCTAGGAAAACTGGATCAGTTCAGTCAGTTCAGTCGCTCAGTCGTGTCCAACTCTTTGTGACCCCATGAATCGCAGCAGGCCAGGCCTCCCTGTCCATCACAAACTCCCAGAGTTTACTCAAATTCATGCCCATCGAGTTGGTGATGCCATCCAGCCATCTCATCCTCTGTCGTCCCCTTCTCCTCCTGCACCCATCCCTCCCAGCATCAGGGTCTTTTCAAATGAGTCAACTCTTCGTATGAGGTGGCCAAAATATTGGAGTTTCAGCTTCAGCATCAGTCCTTCCAATGAACACCCAGGACTTGTCTCCTTCAGGATGGACTGGTTGGATCTCCTTGCAGTCCAAGGGACTCTCAAGAGTCTTCTCTAACACCACAGTTCAAAAGCATCATTTTTCTGTGCTCAGCTTTCTTCACAGTCCAACTCTCACATCCATACACGACCACTGGAAAAACCATAGCCTTGACTAGACAGACCTTTGTTGGCAAAGTAAGGTCTCTGCTTTTTAATATGCTATCTAGGTTAACTGGATAGCTACATATAAAATAATGAAATTATAAATTCTCCAACACCTTAAAAAAAACCTCAAAATTAATTAAATACCTAAATGTAGGACTGGATATCATAAAACTCCTAAAGAAAAACATAGGCAGAATACTCTGACACAAATTGTAGCAGTATATTTTTTAAAGTGGCTCCTTAACAAAGGAAGTAAAAGCAAAAATAAACAAATGTGACCTAATTAAACTTAAAAGATTTTGCACAGCAAAGGAAACCATCAATAAAATAAAGATGACCTATTGAAAAGGAGAAAATATTTAAAAGATATGACCAATAAAGGATACATAAATAGCACACATAGGATACATCCAGCATATATAAACAGCTCATACAACTCAACATTAAAAAGAATCATACAACCTGATTTTAAAACGAGCAGAAGAACCAAACAGAATTTTTTCCAAGGAGATGCAGATGGCCAATAGGCACATGGAAAGATGCTCACCACTGTTGATATCAGGAAAATGCAAATCAAAAACACAAGGAATATCCCTTTACACCTGTTAGAATGGGTCTCATCAAAAAGAACACAAATAAGAAATGTTGGTGAGGGTGTGGAGAGCAGGGAGCCCTTATGCACTGTTGGTGGGAATCTAACTCGGTGCAGTCTCTGTGGAAGACAGTATGAAGGTTTCTAAAAAAGCTAGACACAGAACTACCACATGACCTAGCAACTCCACTCCTATGTATACATCCCCCCAAAACAAAAACACCAATTCGGAAAGATATATGCAACCCAATGTTCACAGCAGCATTATTTTACAATTGCCAAGATACAGAAGCAACCTAAGTGTCCATCAACAGATGAATGGATAATGAAGATGTGGTATATATACATAATGGAATATTACTCAGCCAGAGAAAAGAACAAAATTTTGCCACCTGCAGCAACATTGATGGACTTAGAAGGTATTATACTAAGAAAAATATGTTGAAGACAAGCATTGTATGATATAACTTATATGTAGAGTCTAAAAATATAACAACCAGTGAACATAAAAAAGCAGCAGACTCACAGATACAGACAGCAAACTAGTAATTACCACTGGGGAGAGGGAAGTAGGGAGGGGCAACATAGGGGTATGGGATTAAGAAATACAAACTATTAAAAAAAAATAAAGACAAACTATTAAGTATAAAATAAGCTACAAGGATATACTATACAACACAGGGAATATAGCCAATATAGCCTTTAAAACTTGTGAATCACTATATTGTACACCTGTAACATATTACACCTCAATTACACTTCAGTTTTTAAAAAAACTAAAAAACAACTTTCAAAAATGGCAACCATTTGCAACAATGCAAGTGGACCCTGAGGGCATTATGCTAAGTGAAATAAGTCAGACAGAAAAAGACAAATATTACACGTTCACAATAGATATGTGTGTCAAATCATTATATTGTACACCCCAAACTAACACAGTGTTATACTAATTATATATCAATAAAAAAATAGTTCTAAGCATTTAAACAAGACAGAGTACACGTTCCCTACCTGCGAATTCCCCGCACCCCGCCACTGTGTAAGGCAGAGAGGCCCAAGACCACATGCCCTGGGGGTTTCAGACCCTTCTCCCAGGGCTCAAAATAGTTCATTGGGAATAAAAATTAATTAAGGCAAAAGAGGGGAAATGTTGTTACATCAAACTCTGCAGCGAAGCCCCACGGAAGGTCTGCCAGAGCGTGCCCGTTGCCTTCTCGTGGCATCTCAACCACGGCAGGCCCTGCCCCGTGCTCTGCCCTCTCGACTCACCCCAGCTTTTGTTCTCAGTCTCTTACCTGCGAGAAGGTTTTGCATGGCCATCCCGCATCTCATTTCAGTTATTTGGTGCATCTTCCCTGAGTCCCTAAGTCAGCCCTTCGGGGATGCGTCTGGGACACTGGGCTTCTCGCTCTGGCGGGGCCTGCAGTACTGATACCCGGGTCCAGCCGCCGGGCTCTGACTCAGGTGGTTTGCGGCGGGGCCAGGCACTGTGGGTTTTGAGCTTCCCAGGTGACTCTCAGCTGTTGTTAAAAGGCTGGGGCTTTGCTTTCTCTTCCCAGGCTTTCTCTTACCCTTTGTATTCTTCCTGCTCATCATTATAAAGAGAGAGTGGAAGCCAGGGCAATAGCTTAGATCTGGAAGTTCAACATGACACCACTGAAAGAATTTATCTCCCTTGTCTTTGGCCCGGGTTAAGAGACCTCTGGTTCTGGGCCCAAATTCTATCCTCAATGTCACCAGGTCCCAGGAGAAGTACTGACAATATTTCTGCTTATATTTGTGAAACCCTAATCACACCTTTTGCCTCCCAGGATAATCAGTAGTAAAAAAATCTGCCTGCCAACCAGAAGCTGTGGGTTCAGTCCCTGGGTGGGGAAGATCCCCTGGAGAAGGGCATGGCAAGCCACTCCAGTATTCTTGCCTGGGAAATTCCGTGGACAGAGGAGCCTGGTGGGCTACAGTCCATGGGGTCGCAGAGTTTGAGCATGACTAAAGGACTTAATGACAAATCACATCTCTACATCCTTAAAAGCCACACAATGGAGCTGTGATTTCACGTAAATCATGGCCATGCATGGCAAGCTGGGTGTGTGTCTTCTTATTTCTTTGTGTCTCTACTTTCCTCTGCCCCCTCAGTTTTCTTACATTTTAAAAATATCTTTGAATTATTATAAAATATAACCAAAATACCTCTTCATGTTGATTTAGATGAATTTTTTGATCTTTATTGTTATTTTTTTTAAAGATACATTTCTCTCTGAAAGAAAAATAAATGGATTGCTACTTAGGTGGCCTCCCTCCAGTTTGTAAAGGCAGGATGGGGTGACAGAACACTGCCCAGGAGTGACCAGAAGGTCCAGGCTTGCCTCCATCATTCACTAGCCACATGCACTGAGATGCAAGGTCACATGGGCGTCTCTATGCCCAACAAGAAAATGCGGAAGAACGTTTTCATAGCCTGTATCCACAGCCCACAACCTCGGGTCATTATGAAAATCACATGAGCCAGTATTGGTGAACATTGTTTGCGGGGAGGGGGAATGATTCCTTTTCATTAGGTAACCAGGTATACCAGGAGCTCGAATCTTTCTGTAAGAGAAATTTTCCATGCTGATTTCAGTTTCTTTGGAAACGTAGCATTCATTCGTGTGATCAGAGGCCTGGCTGGTCTATGGGCGGCTTTTCTTTTTCTGGGATTGCTGATCAGCAGTCTGTCTGCTGTTTCTGGAAGTTCCATTTCAGAAGGCGGTCCTGGTGGGACTTCATTCTGACATCTGCAAATCACATTCACAGGGAAAATGTGACTCACTCGAGTAACTGTGGTAAGTTTTCATGGATATTGTTCAGGGAGTAGGTGTTGTCTTTGGGCCAAATCACTTGAAATCATCATGACATCAGCCCCTTCACTGAAAGACCAACTGTGCCCCTCAGGAAGCAGGGGAAAGGTGGGGGCTGGGACGCAAGGTTTACTCTAAGAAAAATCGCTTTCCTAGCCCTCCCGAAGTATTAGCTCTAAGGCAGTCAACAAACACAACGGAGCACCCCGAGTCCAGGAGGAGAGCAGTGGAGGGGGACCAAGCAGGTCTGGGACCCCCATAAACATCCCAATACAAACTGAAAGAGCTAAGGTGACTCAGCTGCCATGAATGGGGAGAGACAGACAAAGCCTGGTTGAAACCCCATGGATGAGGAGCATAGGAAATTCTCCTCCTCACGCCCTTTTGTGGCTACACCTGACATCACTAACTGGTCATCCCATTGTCTGCAAGTGACCCTGGACACAACTCCAGAATCCTTCGCCACTCAGTTTAAACAGCTGCTACCAATCAATCCAGGATGTTAATTGCATGTTCCCAGTGAAATGGTTTCAGTTACCAAATCAGTGCATGGTGTTACTTGGTCAGACACTCAGATCACATCTTCCTCCTTCTCGTCTTCATCATTATTGTCACTTCTGTACCTGTCATCATAAAGCAGATGAGAACAGGCTCCTGAGGGGCCTGCAGGCAAACGGGGTACCAGCCTCCACCTCCTCTAGTGCAGGCTTTCTTAAGGCAGCTCAGTGGGCTGTGATAAGTGAGAGGGAAAGTTGCTCAGTCGTGTCTGACTCTTTGTGACCCCATGGACTATACAATCCATGGAATTCTCCAGGCCAGAATACTGCAGTGGGTAGCTGTTCCCTTCTCCAAGGGGTCCTCCCAACCCAGGGATCAAACCCAGGTCTCCCACATTGCAGGCGGATTCTTTACCATCTGAGCCACAAGGGAAGTGATAATGCAGCTGTCAAAGCTGGTGGGCCAGAGACAAGGCCACCTGCCCTCCTGAAGTAGATTCATGAGCATCTCTTTCCACTGCAGCCAGATGAAGACTTCTACCCTAGGCTCATGCCAAGGCATCTCTAGTATACGAGCTGGAAAAGAATATGTTGTTAAGGTGTGAGTGGAGGGCAGACGTAGGACAAGATGAAACTTTTTAAAAACATGCATGGCGAAAACCACCACAATATTGTAAAGTAATTAGCTTCCAATTAAAATAAATAAATTAATTAAAAAAATAAATCCATTTAAATAAATAAAAACATTACTTTTAAAGGAATAGAATAAAAACCCTAACTTGCAAGTCATCAGTTTCAATTACCCTCTAATTCAGTGCTGGAGAGAAATAATGTACCCAATCAAATTAGAGAAACCCAAGTGCCCTGGGCTTCCTAGATGGCACTAGTGGTAAAGAACATGCCTGCCAACGTAGAAGATGTAAGAGATACAAGTTTGATCCCTGGGTCGGGAAAATCCCCTGGAGGAGGGTATGACAACCCACTCTGGTATTCTTGCCAGGAGAATCCCAGGAACAGAGGAGCCTGGACAGACTGTAGCCTCACAGGCTACAGTCCATGGGGTTGCACAGAGTCAGACAACAACTGAAGTGACTTAGCATGCATGCATGCAAGTGGCCTGGATTCATCAGGAAACACAGACCGCTGTACGGAAACGAATGGACTCACCACTGAGCCCTCCAGCACTCCCCGCTGGACGGCCAGGCTAACAAGGAGCTGAGGCATCAGGAGAGCCAACTACATGTGCAGTGGGTGTGTGTTCACACAGCCTGGTCCAACGTGAATCTGAGGGGACAGGGGACAGGCTCCGATTCATTCACACTTGTCATCACCCTTGGTCTCAGCAACCTCTGTGAGAAACAAAGATTCCCAGGGCAGTGAGTCAGTCACTAAGACCAGAAAAATCAGAGAGAACAGAAGTTACCCCATTTCAAAACTGACCAAGAAGCAGGCTGTGAGTACATCCCCACTAAATATCCAAGGTCCTTCCCCTAGAATCTGAACAGTGGATGTGAAGAGGGGTTGGGAGACCTGAGCTTGTTCAAGAGCTGCCCAGTGGGGTAAATACGGACCTCAAACTTTGGAATCCTAGGCCAAAAGGCACTAGACCCCCAACTCTAGCTTCATTTGGGCTCTATATCACAGATGTGATAGAAATCAAGACTGGGGGTGTGATAAGAAAGGAAGTGAAATGTTTTAGACGTAGAGAAGAGGAATACAGGATACAGATGGGAGGAAGAGGCTGATGAGAAGGTAGTAGAAATGTCATTAATGTCTCCTCATTCCAGAGCAAAGGGGGTGCGGCTCTGTAATTAGCTCTTTTACCCCGCCAAACCAGTCAACACATCGCAACTCAGCCTGGGCCTGTGCTTTCCCAGAATCAGTCCATTACATGCTTCTGGAAGGGAAAGGGAGGGTCAAATGACCAACCTGCCCAGGTTTGCTGGGACTTTTCTGATTTCAGCATAGTAAGTCCTGTGTCCTGGGAAATACTTCAGACTTGTGCAAACAAAACAGTTGGTCACTCTGCCAGAAGGGAAAGACGGAGGGAGGAAGCCAAGGAGGAGGGAGGAAGGAGTGAATTGAAGGAGGTCCAGTGGACCCGGCATGGGAGCAGCCCACCTTCTCAGCGAGGTGGTGTTAGCTGAGTAACCGTGTTGTAGCCACGCATGCCAGGAAACAAACTCACTCAGAAGGACATTGCAGATAGTGGCGGGCCCAAGGCAGAGTCTCCTCTTAGCCAAGGACCCCGACCAGTTTTTGTGAAAACCTTATATACCCTAAGTGTACTTGCTCAAACCCACCTCCCCAAATTCCTTGAAACTAGTCTGGACAAGGTAAAAGAGAGATACGATCAAAGTCAACCCATGATTCATGTGTCATAAGACTAGATAAACAGTGGACATTTATCAATAGGCCTGTGGTCATAACCCGATAAACATATAGGAATTTACAGAGATAATTAGCATATTCTTTTAGGCAACGGAGAGCCCAAGTACAAGTCCTGAGGGTCTGGTTTCCCATTGGTATGCCACTTCTATAGACACCGGGTGCAAAGCTCAGAGTCCATTGGGAGGGTGAACATGCGTGTAGCCTAATGCTCACAGCCTGGCCTAAGACGGAGTCCAGCTCTGTTTCCTCCTTCAGCCGGTGAGCTGCTGGGGACTGGGGAACATTCCATGAGCTCATCCCTGTAAAGGAGAAAAGAGACGATGGGCCAGCCATGATCCAGTCATAATGGAATTCTGAAAATAGACTTATTATATTCCTTCAGGGAGCATCTGTTGAGCACCTGCCCTTTGGCAGATTCTGTGCTGGATGTTGAGAACAGGGAAGTAAGGACAGGCCCTGCCTTCCGGGAGCCAGAGGAGGCAGGACACGCCGAGGGAACCCGCCGTGCGTGTCCTGCTTCATCCCCTGGGTGGAACTCTGCGCACACTCACAGTGGGCAGCTTGTCTGCTGGGGTGGCAGACACCCCATCCACTTTGGGGATCTGAGCGCACAGCGTCACTACCTCTGAGATGGAACTTCACTGTGCATTCCCTCGTCTGTAAAACCCACAGTGTAAGAGGGCTGTGGGCTGGTTGGTTTCAAGCAACATGTAGGCCTTCTTAAAGTGCTTCTCTGGTGGGTCAGCTAGTAAAGAATCCACCTGGAATGCAGGAGACCTGGGTTCAATCCCTGGGTTGGGAAGATCTCCAGTATTCTTGCCTGGGAAAGGCCATGGACAGAGGAGCCTTGCAGGCTACAGTCCATGGGGTCACAAAAAGTTGGATTCGACTGAGCAACTAAGCAAAGCATAGCAGACTTTCTCAGAGGGCGGTTAAGAGGATCGCCAGGCCCCTCATGTAAATTAGACTTGATATCATGGCCAGATGGACATGAGGCTGCCAGGACCTGCGGGGGGCCAGCACCAGGAGGAGAAGGATGCGGGGTTTCCATTGAGCTCAGGGCAGATGGAGCTAATCCCCAACAGCACTGCCTGCCCCATCCCCAGCCCTCTGGGGCCCGTGGCCAGGCAACTGTCTCCTTGCCCAGGGACGTGGCACAGCCGGGCCCGGGTCACCACACAGCATCCTGCCTTTCTGCTTTGCTCCTGATCTTCTGTTCTCAGACCCACGTCGCGGCCCAACAGGGCTGCAGTGCTGACTCTCTATCAAGGCCCACAGAACAGAGACTTGGAAAATGGTGAGTGCAGCTGACCGTCTACCTCTCGGGTGGTCTCCAACCTGTCCTGAGAGTCAACCTCCACAGATCTCATACTGTATCTATTTGGATCTTAGTAACAGACGACTGATCTCCTCCCTAAACTCATGCCCCACCCAATCCCCTACAGGGCATTCAGAGAGTGGATTGGTTTATAGAAAGAGAAATATCATCTCTTTGAGTTGTTTCAGATCTCAGAAACACTGTAGGAGGCACTCTGTTTTTACAGATCAGAGGGAAACAGACATGGAATAAGTCTCAGAATTAAGATAAAAATCACCAAGCTTATAAATGATTTCTTTCCCTCTCCTTTTATCTGTTTATAGAATTTCTCCTTCCTTCGCTCCCTTGTTTCTGGCCAGGAGCTGGGATTTTCTGCCTTCTGGGAATTCACATGTAATTAGTTTATTACTATTCTAAAATCAAAGCAAAGACTTGGAGTTCAGCTCCTTAACAAGCAGGGTCATACATAGATAAAACTCTTCCTCAATTTCCTGCCCATTGCATCTCTTATTAACAAAGTATTTAAACACAGTATGCTCAGCAAAGAGGGAGTAATGGGGAGGGCCCAGGGAAAGAGGAAGGAGTAATTAGAAAGCCTTTACAGAGGAAGTGACCTTCAAGTTGAGATTCGAAGGATGAATAGGAGTGTTGTTGTTCAATTGCTAAGTCGTGTCCAACTCTGCAACACCTCCGACTGCAGCCCGCCAGGCTCCTTTGTCCTCCACGATCTCCTGGAGTCTGTGCAAATTCATGTCCTTTGAGTTGGTGATGCTATCTGACCATCTCATCCTCCGCCACCCCCTTCTCCTTGAGTGTACTAGTAGTTAAACTTGAACACAAAAATTCCCAGCAATCCATGAGCAAGAGAGTCAAAAGCATGAAAAAGCAAGTTTACAGCAGAGCTCCCACTTTCAGGGTAAACACAGGGTTCTATGTGTAGTTCACCACCCAGGCTGGGGTGCTTCCTTCCACAGACTCTCCGGCCTGCAGTCAGAGTTCACGTCCAGACTGCTGCCCCTTCAGATGCCGTCCGATCCCATATTCCCTGTCTGCAATGGGGATAAGAAAGTGAACTAACATTAAGTAAAAAGCTTTTCTAAATTAAGGGTTAAGACAGAAAGACTGTGTTCACACATAACTAGAAACTTCCACTAACCCAAAGGCCCCATTCCCCAAGCCGGCGAGCTAAGGGAGCTTTGGCCTCTCTCTGTTTTGCGTTCTTCCTCCTGTTGGCTCCAAGGCCCTTCCTCGGGGTGCCCGTGCTCCCATCTCTGCAGCAGCGCCTTCTTCCCTTCCTCGCTCCGCTCCGCCCTCTCGCTTGCCAGTGCCTGACTCAGCGGAGATGTGTGGGATCAGGCAGGGAGTGAATCAGCGAGTGGAGACTCAGAAGGAGCTGCACCGTCCATGTACTCCTCACTCGCTAGGGTGCCCTGAGTGCCCCCCCAACTGACTGCTTTGGGTGAACCTATTTTTGTAGGTGTGGCCATAATCCCAGACTCCAGACTTGAGGATAAGAAGGCAAGGCTCATGGGATGGACAGTCAGAGAGATTTATGGTTCTGAGGGAGGAGATTGGAATTTTGACAAGACACAGCTGGCTGAGGGAGTGAGCTGGAAGATTCCTCCCTGGGGTGAAGAAGAAAGGCTGGGGGGGGGGGGCGGTCTTTAAATAGCAGGTGGCTTCACTGTTTCTATAAATGAAAACAGTTTTCACTGAACACTGATTACGAAAATGGTCTTTTATTAGATAGCTGCCTCAACCCAAAGGACGGCCCTGGAGGCGCTGGCTGGGGAACGTTCCCTGCAGCTCATAAACATGGTTGACTGCACCTCACCTCCCGCCAGAAGCATTTATTTCTTTCTGCTCAAGGACTCTGCATGGGCCAGGAAGCAGAGACCCGTGGGGGTAGAAGGACAATATTAGGCCAGGGCTCGGCTTCAAACACTGCCGGATTTAATTATTCTTGCCATTTATGTACTTATCTGAGAGTCATTCATCCTTCTTTTGAGGAGATTGAAAAAGAGATCCATGTGTTCTGCCTCGGGGTCTGGGGGAGGGCTGGGAGGAAGGCTCTGGGAAGGGCAGAGCTTGTGAAGATACCAGCAAGTCTTCTCTCCATAAGGCAGAGCTGAATGTAATTGGTCTCTCCTTTCTTTACTTAACTGAAAAAGCCCTTCTGAAATGACTGAGGTGGCAGGAGACGGAGGAAAGCCCTTCTGAAATGACCGAGCTGGCAGGAGACGGAGGAGCACGTCCGCTCTGAATAAACCACTTGCCCTCCAGCCTCCTTGCTTGGAGGAAGCTGACCCCAAGGTCTCGTGGCAGGCTGGAGGAACCCACTCTACTCACCAACTTCCCAGGGAAGCATGGCTGCCCAAGTGGTTGAGAAAGCAGACAGGCATGAATCCAAACCTTACCGCCAAATCCCCACGCTGAGCTGGGGGTCGCTGGTATTTCCCAAGAAGGAGTGAATAATAACAGCTGACATTTATTGAACACATACTATGCGCCAGGCACAGTGCGAGACATTTTATATCCATGAGCTCATTTCATTCCAACAACTCCATGAAGTAAGTTCTATGTTCAGAGGAAGCTGCCAAAAAGAGAGGAAAAGAACTTGCTCACAGAGACACAGCTGGTTAGTGACAGAGCCAGGATTCCAACCCAGGTTGGTCAGAAGTCTAACACTCTTAACCATCCCCTACACTGCCTCCCTTCACGCCAGATTGGAAAGGGGCTCAGAACATGCCCACCTCAAACAGGCCACTTTGGCAAATTAACTATTTCAAGGTAAAGGCACTTGAAAAACTACAAGAAGGACACTGCCTGTCCTTCTTTTTCTTAAAAGCAGGAGATGGAATTCCCACATGAAAGATGTCTTCCTCATAGAAAACAAACTTATGGTTACCAAAAGGGAAAAGGTGGGGAGGGATAAATTAGGAACTCGGGATCAACATATATATACACACTACTATTCACTGGAAGAACTGATGCTGAAGCTGAAGCTCCAATACTTCGGCCACATGATGCAAAGAGTCAACTGACTGGAAAAGACCCTGATGCTGGGAAAGATAGAAGGCAGGAGGAGAAGGGGATGACAGAGGAAGAGATGGTTGGATGGCCTCACGGACTCAATGGACATGGGTTTGAGCAAGCTCTGGGAGATGGTAAAGGACAGGAAAGCCTGGCCTGCTGCAGTCCATGGGGTCACAAAGAGTTGGACACAACTGAGCGACTGAACAACAACAATATATAAAGCAGATAACCCACAAGGGCCTACTGTACAGCACAGGAATTCTGCTCAACATTTTGTAATAAACTGTAAGGGAAAAGAACCTGAAACAAATATCTGAATCACTTGGCTCCATACCTGAGACTAACATTCTGTTGTAAATCAACTACATTTCAATAAAATTTTAAAAAAATTATAGAAAGATGTCTTCCCTACACCAGAAGGAAGTAACATTCGTGTCACCAAGGATAAGCTGAGATGGAGTGAATTCTACACAAAAAGATCTTGATAAAAAAAAAATTCTTATCTTCCATTCACCTCCCCACATAACTTATATAGTTTCACTTTATAACTGCCTCTCTTTGTTTAACCTAATGTAAAAGCAAGTAGGTTTCACCTTTTGGGGTCTTCATTTCTTTATGAGGGCTCCCAGGTCACATAAAATTCGTGTTAAATAAATGTGTATGTTGTTCTCCTGTTGATCTGCCTTATGTCCATTTAGTTCGTAGGCCCAGTCAAAAAGAACCCTAAGAGGGTAAAGGCCAAAGTTTGCCTCCCCTACAGCTGATGCCTTCAAAATTCACCCTGTTCTCCCGCCCTCATTTTATCTATGCATCTGCCTTCCCAGGCTTTCCTATGGACAGGTGGTACTGCAGTGGGGACTCCATGTAAATAGCAGATTTCCTTGGGCAGGTTTGCTTAGTATGGGACTTTCTGCTGAGACATATCAGGGATATTACCACTTTGAAAAATGCAAGCAGAAGGTGTGTGCAATCCATGTGCTAGGAGGCAAAAAGGGGTGTGAGAGGCTACCTAGTTGAAGCACCCTCTTTAGAAACCTGAGAGGACAAGGCAGCCATAAACGAGGTCATGACCCTATCTAACTTAAGTCTCTCCAAGAGAGAGCCTGTGTCTAGAGGCACATCATTCAAGAATATCTCACAGAATGAAGGCCTCTCAAATGTACATGTTGTAAAGCCATTTCAGCCAACTGAGGAAAATTGATTTCTCAGCATGGAAAGAGTTTTGACAGAAGCCCTGGAAAAAACACCAGGTCTTTCTTGGACACTTAGTCAAATAAATTAACTTGGAGGCTCAGCTGGACTCCCCAAGCAAAGAGTGTGCAGCTTTGAAAACCGTTCTTCTTCCCCCCAGAGGGATGGTAAGCAAACAGACACCCAAACATTCCAGAAGCAGGCCTCCTGCGCTGTGTCCACTCCCCAGGGAGAGCAGCAGGCAGCTCATTCACTTCCCAGATGGTGGGCTTTGGAAGACAGGGGCTGGCTACTTCCCAAGCCCTTTCCTGATTGCCTGACTTTGGCTTGGGGATCAGGGTGGAGGCTGCTGCTCTGAGAAATGCATTTGCTGTTCGGTTGCAAAACATCTCCAAGTGATTGATGAACCAGCCCCAGGGAAGAAGAAATAAGTCACCAGCATCTGAAATACAGCCACCTTGAGAAGAAAATATTTCACCCTTTCAGGAAGCCCCAAGACACATGGACATTAATCAGAAGAGAATGACAGAGGATCAGATTCCACTGCAATAGTAGGGACAGAGGGTGGGCAAACAAGAGCCATGGTCCTCGTAAGGAGATGAATAAACCGTGACCTTTGCTTTCCCCGGAGGCTAAATGTCCCTAGTACTTGATCCAGCCCCCCTCAGCAGCCACAGCTCTTTCTTGGCAGATGCTGTAGGCCAGCCTCGGGACGTCAGGTGGCAGCCCTCCAGTCCGCAGGTGGAAAGGTCACACACACTGCTGGCTCAGGGCACACTGCTGGGTGGGACAGAGCTGAGTCCAGAGCTGGCCCCTCAGGGAAGCCACCGGCCTTGTTCAGGCCAGATCACCAAACTCTGTGTCCCCATTTTGTGACCTTGTGATGACAAGGTCACCTCTCTGGGCCTTGGATTCTTTTTGTAGAGAAGGTAGGGATCAGGGCTTCCCTGGTGATTCAGTGGTTAAGAATCCACATGCCAACGCAGGGGACCAGGGTTTGCTCCCTGATTTAGGAAGACCCCACGTGCCCTGCCTGGAGCTACGAAGCCCGTGTGCCATCACTATGGAGCCTGTGCCCTAGAGCCTGGGAGCCGCAGCTCCTGAAGCCCGTGTTCCCTAGAGCCACCGCAGTGAGAAGCCCACCACAGCAACTGGAATAGCCCCTGCTCACCGCAACTAGACAAAAGCCTGTGAAGCAGTGAAGACCCAGAACAACCAAAAGTAAATAAACAAAATTTTTTTTTTAAAAGACTAGACATGTGTTGCCACACCTTTATAGACTAAATATTACAAGACACTCAATAATACATAATTTCAAATAGACCTTCTTCAAGCTTGGGGTCCCAAGACGATGACGAGTTTCGTCATTCGCATTCCAGCTCTGTCATCTAAAAGTGCTGGGACCTTGAACAAGCTGCTAATCTGCCAAGCCTTGGTCTTCTCATCCCTACCTACTTCACAGAGTGATTATAAGGAGTGATGCACGAACAGCACTTCATACCGAAGAGTTGGATAAGCACTGTAGTAGGTGACGAGGGCTTGAGTTTCAGCCGTTCAGTCCTTCCCCCTCATTCGACTGCATCCTCTGTAGCTCCGGAGAAGCATGGAGAGACGTCAGGGGATCCGCCCGAAAACCACCGGATGAAGAGATGAGTGTTTCTCAGACTTTCTGAGATCAGATCCAGGGGACCAAACTTTAGGCGGTATGTGCAAGTCTCCGGGCTCCGTGCTTCAGCTGCACCCAGGGTGCTGCCCACCTTCAGGGTCTCTAGGGGCAGACTGGAGGAGGACCCCAAGAGGCCTCTCAGCTCTCCTAGGCCAGGATTCCACCTCTTTGTCAGCCTCGATCAGGGTCAGGAGCCCCGCTCAGATAACGCCTCGGGCTCAAGGCCACTCCTCCAGGCTGGTGCAGAATAGCCCGTGCCCAGGTCTGAGGTGCCAGCTGGAACAGCTGGGCTTGCCCTCTCGCTGACCTCCAGGACTCTGGCTCTCACTCGAAACCCATGGCCCTTGCCACTCAGCCTCAGCTGACTTTCCTGGCCCTCACATGTGCCTGCCCAGAACCAAGGTCTCTGCTTGACCTCCCCTTGGCTTGGCCTGCTCTGTTATTGCCAGCATCCTGGTGGGACAATTTCATGGGTGGAATCAGAAAGTGTTAGACTAAGAAATCTCAAGAGATGCTATTTTCTGCCTAGTCTGTTTTCTCCCCATGGGTCAATTTGGCTGCACTTTTATTTTGAAATAAAAGAACCTAGAAACAAATGAGCACACACCTTATTATTGAGAACCATCTGCAGAAAATCCCACGGAGCAGCTCCAAGGTCAAAGCTTATCTGTTCTGCTTCATACACAAAACAGCCAGCAAGCAGGCAAGATGGGAAACTATAAGAAATTTGGGTAAAAGCAAGCATCTTCTTTTCAACTGAATATAAGAGCCTGAGTTCTCTCTGCAACCCAAATCTTGAAACTAAGAACATTTATGTTTCTCACAGAAATAACAATGATCCTATTGAGTTGGCCGGGATGGTCAGGGAAAAGCCACAGCAGCCCTGCAGCTCATGCCTGGCTCTTTCCTTCTCTTTGATCCCAGATTCTTATTTTTTCACAAAGTGCCATCTGTTCTTTCTGAAACTTTCACGTAAGAAAAACAATTTCATTTCTTGAAATTGTATATCTTCTGTCTTTGCTCCAGCCTGGTTCCCTCTTTCAGCATAGGTGAAGGTAAGGGAGGGCATCAAAGCTGAGTTTCTATTAGTACTGTGTATGACTAACTCCCACCAGAAAGCCCTGTGATGCCAGGCTACTGAGTAGTGTTCTATGTAGACCCACAGTATCGTTGCCTTTGCTCTGTGTGATGATGGAAACGTTCTGTATCTGCATTGTTCTCTAGAGTGGCCA
This sequence comes from Cervus canadensis, assembly GCF_019320065.1. NCBI lineage: Eukaryota > Metazoa > Chordata > Mammalia > Artiodactyla > Cervidae > Cervus > Cervus canadensis. The sequence continues at coordinate 9,906,278 of NC_057391.1, read as the reverse complement.
CCAGTCACATCTGGCTTAGGAGGTCTTGAAATGTGGCTAGTGCAACTGAGGAACTGAATTTTTTAACTTATTTCACTTACAAGTGAATTTAAATCTAAAGTTAAATATTTAGACATGTGACACAGTTTAGGGGATTCAGTGTGTGTGTGTGTGTGTGTGTGTGTGTGTGTGTGTGTGTGTGTGTGTGTGTGTGTGTGTGTGTGTGTGTGTGTGTGTGTGTGTGTGTGTGTGTGTGTGTGTGTGTGTGTGTGTGTGTGTGTGTGTGTGTGTAGGGAGTCTTTAGACGAGGTCAGTGGTGCTAGGCGGCCTTTCACCCTGTCCTCCTCTCTTGATCTTCTCTTGCTCCCTGGTCCCCCCAGGCACCACCACCAACTGCCCCCTGAAATACAGATGACTTGCATTTATCAGGTTGTTACTGAGTGATAATGGTTCATAGGACTCCTCTGTTATCAGCAGGCTGGGAGAAAGCAGGTTATATAGTCATAAACAGAAACACGGAAGTCTAAAATTAATCGTAAAATGTGATCCCAGCTCTCACAGAGGGTGTTTCGTGGCTCGGGCAGTGTGCTCAGACCAGCAGCGGGCTCTGAGGCAGGAGGAAGTCAGTGGAGGCAGGAAAGCAGAGCGCAGCACTTTTACAAAATGCTCACTTATTTGCAGAAATGATATCTTTCCAAAGAGAGGAGGCAAAAAGAAAGAAAACACCTGGGTGTCTTGGTAGTGGGCCAAGAAGAGACCCAGGAGGAACAGGCAGGACGACCAGCCCAGGTCAGGCCTTGCGCTCTTCCGAGGCACAGCAAAGCCAGGAGGTCGGGCCTCACGGCCTCCAAACACAGGATCCTCAACAAATACTCGTCAGCTGCTTACCTAATTTTAAACTCTCACGCATTTACATTTTTCAAGGAAATCTGGCAAAGGAAACCAAGTGCCTATTTTTGGTTTTGCTTTAGGTTACACTTTATTCTATGCAATTTCGAGCCAATACAGTAAGAATATATAATTACATATGGGGTGGTTTTAGCAACTTTACAGAAGATGAACTTCCTGCCACTGGTATTTATGTTCTGAGGCAGAGGACATCAAAAGGAGGTGTTAGTAACAGTTCACAGTTCTAGACACTGTACCCTCAATTGATGCTTTCTCTTCACCCATTTCTGTGTCCTTTTCCTAAGAGTGGGGCTGACGGTGGGGGGCCCAGGAAGACGGAGGGCTGTTAACCCTAACGGATGCCATGGGTCTGGAGCGTGACTTTCCTTCAGGGCCTCTTGTACAGAGAGGGTGAGGTGACTAAGGAGTGGGGTCAGACAAACCAGGACTGCGGGGCAGCGTCAGAACAAGGAGGAAAGGAGTTTTGACTACCTGCCCCCTGGCTCTTCACCCCCCAAAATAAATGGTGCTTTTTGAAGCGGAAGCCATTTACAGGGAGGAGCTGTGTCCACAGGAAGCTGCCTGACCTATGTTCTCCTCACCCCCTTCTGTCTCTCGCCCAACTCTAAATTTTAAAACTCTATTTTCACTCTATCCTACATACGTATAGTTTTATTTTACATGTTGTTTATAAATCCCATGTTATCATTAACTTCACTTACTAACATATTTTAACTTCTCACCTCATGGCTTTTGGGTTTTATTTTAATCATGTATCACTTCATTTTTTATGTTTTTAATCCCCTGTTGGAGTTCAGCCATTTGTCTTATTTTAAATCTCATCTAGTTGGAGTGTCTCTTTTGGATTAAAAAAATCCTTAATATTCTTTTGTTGGAATTGTGACTTTTCTTCCAATTTCCTAGACACAAACTTTCTTAAATCTTATTTTTTGAACTTGGAGACTTTTATTTCTTTCACTTTTAAGCCTAATTTATTGGGTTGGCCAAAAAGTTCACCCAGGTTTTTCTGTATGATCTTATGAACTTTTTAGACAACCCAATAAATTTTATTTACTTTGAAATTTCCTTTATTTACTTTGAAATTTCAAAGTGCTTGTTTTTAAACCTATTTTGACATAACTTTATGCTTAATATGTTTGATTTTTAAGCCCAACTTAATATTTTAGTCTTCCTTGTTTTTGAATTAAATCTTCAGAAGGATCAAAGCCTTTCTATTCTTATATACGTGTATATTTATGTATGTACGTATCTTGCATGATTTGTTTTTCAAAAGGTCAGAAGAAAGTGTAGTCCCAGGAGTATTAATAGTGGGGAGACCACACACACACAGACAGTTTAGAGATCACCTTCCCTCCTGCTGGCCGTACAGGCTCCACCACGTTCTCTTGACAGAAAAACCACCCCAGATCGGGGCTGTTTGACAAAGACCCTCTCCTCAACCAGCTGTAGAGCTCTAAGACTTAAAGTCCATCCTGTCCCAGGCGGTAAATTTCACCGTACAGATGGAAACTGGCTCCTATGGCCTCCATTTCTGCCTCTCCTATGCTTTGGGGATTTGGGGGGCCTGGCTACGATCTGTGTGTCTGACTCAACACTTCCCCACTCCTGCACTGTCCTGGGGAACAGCCTGCCATTCTGAGGAGACTAGCAGAGATTAGGGTGCCCGGGATGCCTGGCTCAACTCTGAGAGCCCTACGGATCGATGAGATACCAACACTATGTGATGTGACTCCAAATCTCCTTTGAATCCCCTTGGAAGAACCCCCCAGGGGCACTGCTTTCCCGAGACAGGGTCTGCCCCAGTCCTACATACTCTGTAATCTCTGCACCCACCTGTTTGGTGACTCCCACTTTCCCTGACAGAGACTGGCCGTCCCAACTGCCCTTCTCGCCTGTCCACACCCACCATCACGGTGGTGCCCCTTGAGAAGGCTCCACAGTCTCTGTTACTGGTGAGCTACCCCAAAGCAGACCACATGGTTCAGGGAGCCTATGAGCCCCTCAATTCTACAAAGTGTCTAAGCATAAACTGTCACAGTTTGGAGGAATTCAGCCTGCCAGATCTGATGAGCCATCCTACCAGGAAAGCCCAACCAAATTCCATTCTAAAAAGCTTGACCTACAGCCTAGTCATGAAATTAAAAGACACTTACTCCTTGGATGAAAAGTTATGACCAACCTAGACAGCATATTAAAAAGCAGAGACATTACTTTGCCAACAAACGTCCATCTAGTCAAGGCTATGGTTTTTCCAGGAGCCATGTATAGATATGAGAGTTGGACTATAAAGAAAGCTGAGTGCCGAAGAATTGATGCTTTTGAACTGTGGTGTTGGAGAAGACTCTTGAGAGTCCCTTGGACTGCAAGGAGATCCAACCAGTCCATCCTAAAGGAAATCAGTCCTGATATTCATTGGAAGGACTGATGATGAAGCTGAAACTCCAATACTTTGGCCACTTGATATGAAGAGCTGACTCATTGGAAAAGACCCCGATGCTGGGAAAGATTGAAGGCGGGAGGAGAAGGGGACAACAGTGGATGAGATGGTTGGATGGCATCACCGATTCAATGGACGTGAGTTTGAGTAAACTCTGGGAGTTGGTGATGGACAGGGATGCACCTGTCCTGGCATTCTGCAGTCCATGGGGTCGCAGAGTTGGACACGACTGAGCAACTGAACTGAACTGAACAGCCCAGAGTTATCTTTGAGTATCAAATGAGAGAATCTGTACCTCAGTGAGGAAGCAGATAAAGAATACAGTGTGACTTGGACATGTGCTGTGTGCTATATGTTTAGTCGGTCACTCGTGTCCAACTCTTTATGACTCCATGGACTATAGCCTGCCGGGTTCCATTGTCCATGGGGATTCTCCAGACAAGAACACTGGAATGGGTTGCCATATCGTCCTCCAAGGGATCTTCCCAACCCAGGGATTGAACCCAGGTCTCCTGCATTGCAGGCAATTCTTTACCATCTAAGCCACCAAGGGAAACCCAAGAATACTACAGTGGGTAGCCTATCCCTTCTCCAGGGGATCTTCCCAACCTAGGAATTGAACTGGGGTCTCCTGCATTGCAGGCGGATTCTTACCAGCTGAGCTACCAGATAAGCCCCAACTTGGTATATTTAGGCCCAAATTAAGGCTGAGAAATTCTCTACTTAACCTGTATAAAAATCATCCCACTGAGGGATGTTCATAGGATATCACTTTGTTGGGTACATTATTCTCTGGGGAACCAAGAGCTGAGAAAGGTCCCCCTTGCAGGAAACATGCTAGGTTTGCATTTGCCACAGTCCAATCTGCTTCTTTCTGTAGTTCTGTACCCAGAAAAGTCTCCTGCCGGTACCCAAGAAGTGAGCAGATGGGTTGGAAGGGTGCGGGGATCCATGGAACTGGTGCCATAAACAGTTCTCTACAGAAATAAAACCTTGTCTTTCCTACAGCACTTAATACTGCCCTCCTCACAGTGGATGTTCATTAAAACGTGTTGCCTGGCATCAAAACCAGGCCACGGGCTTCCCTTGCTGCCTCTGGTTAGATGGAAACCTCCACACATCAGCGGTTCTTCCTGGCCTCCAGAGGAGGCACCAATTTCCTCCAGCCCTGAGCCCCAGGGTAGAGAGGAGAGGAGGAGGTGCAGGGAGGAGCCGCAGGCAGCCTGCTCCAGGCCTGCCAGCACCTTGGGCAGTGCTCGGCTGTGGTGCCACCCTGCCCCCGGAGCTGTGACTACAGACAGAGGGCAAAGGAGCTGGAAGGCCTGTGGCCATTCAGGGGTGCCCCTCCCCCCAAACACTGAGCCTAACCCATCCTGCAGTAGGTGGGGTGTGGCAGCAGAGGTCTGTGGCAATGGGGCGCCTACATGTGCTTGTCCTTACCCCCTGTGCTTCTCTGCTTCTCCCAGGAGACTCCGGGCTGGACTGGGAGGGAAAGAGGAAGGAAAAAGAGTGACAGGATAAAGCACTGAGGACTGACAATCTTCAAATTAGAAAAACACCACCCACCCGATGCCGGTGACCTATAATAGTGCTACTGGCTATGCTGGAAGAGGAGCGCTGTGACAACACTGATGGAGGCTAAGTGGGATAACCTTTTTGAAGGACAATCTGGGCACAGGAAATAAATGCTTTTAAAAAAACTACTATCCTGAATTTGAGGACCAGCCCTTGAAGCGTAAAAAATTATATCTGGAGCAAGGACTTGGGCACAAGGAAGTCTATCACAGCATTATCTATAATCCTAAAATGACAAAGCAAACGAAAAACCCCACAACTTAAATGCCAAGAGGCAGAGATTAGTTAAATACATCCTAGTACATTCAGATGATGGACTATTTTGTAGTCATTATACATCAGATTCTCACTACCTACTGCCATGGGAAGACGCTCTAGCATAATCCTTATCTTTGAAAACCACTTGAAATTTGCCATATTTCCTCATTTCTAAGATATTAACAGCTGAATAAGACACCAGAGGCTTAACAAAAGTCTTTTAGGAAGATATGATAATGGGACACTAAACATATATCATGCATAAAATACATCCCAATTTAAGGAACATTAGAAAGTGAGAAATACATGTCTTAAAATAGAAGAAATACAGTGTATTTCTGGGATTACTGCTGATTTTTATTTTATTCTTTATACTCTTTTGTATTTCCCAAATCTTTAGCAGTAAACATGCCTGGGCTGTAGGAGTGCCTGTAACTGTGTCTGATGCTTGCTGCCATGTGAAGGCGAGCGCCACTGTGGCTCCTCCCTGCCCCTGACGCCCTCCATCCAGGGAGGCCAAGGAAGTCACCGTAACCCTAACCAGATGAGTGGGTTTAGAAAAGACCTGAACTTGCCCAGCCCCTGCCAATCCCCTTCCTTCAGGAAGCCCACCTACCAGCCCAGAGCACATCCTCTAGATCGCCCCAGCTCACGGGAGGAAGGCTGGAGTGGTTGTCGTTTGGAGGATTCAGTTAAGCTCGAGGATTCGATATTAGGAAGCCCATTGCCTGCAGATGTAAGCCCCATTCTCTACTGTCAACTTTATCAGTGAACTGGTCATATTTTTTTTTCTTTTGCCTACTTTTTTGTCTTATTTCTCAACTCAAAACCCAAGCACGAAGAGGAGGGCTATACTGCAAGTGTGCTAAGTCATGTCCGACTCTGTGAGACCCTAAGGACTGCAGCCTGCCAGGTTCCTCTATCCATGGGATTCTCCAGGCAAGGATACTGGCGTGGTTGCCATACTCTCCTCAGGGCATCTTCCTGACCCAGGGATCGAACCTGCTATATTGAACCCTCTCAAAACCTTCAACCAATAGGTTGAATTTTAGGGTCAAATAAAATCACTCCACAAAGAAGAAACCCAGAGAAGCACGGCCAAGCACCATGGGGGATGATGCCCCCTGCACAGTGAGCTCTGCCTGGGCTCTGAAGAGGACACAGGGACCAGGACATTCAGGGCAGGTCTCTCTGGAGACCAGAGAACAAGCGGGAACCCTAGGCCAGAGTTGCCCCCTCTTTCTTTGTGCTTCACCATCTCAGTTACAAGATGTCACTGAGAAAAGACTCTGCTTTTCTCTCCTTGCAGCATCTCTTGGTTGCTAAGCAGATCCCTTGGGTAACTATGTGGGCATAAAACCTTTGCAGAACTGCCAGGAATCTGCTTCACCCAATTGTCAAAGTGAAAAATGAAATCATTCCTCTCACCTGTCACTACTTTGCACAAAGCTTCCATTATTGAATGGTGATGGCCCAGATTATTCTCACCTACTTGCAGGAATATAAATGAGTTTTGCATATTTTACCCCCAAGAGAGTGGGAGGGGAGGAAGGGGGTGGGGGGGCCTCTCAAGCTGATACTCTTGTGAGTCAGTGATTGGGGAGAAGCAGGTGGAACAAATCAGCAGAGTCCTCTGCCCTTGGAAAAATGATGCTTCAGGCAGGTAAAGAGTCACCTGATTTAGAAGAGACTCTCCTTAGGCTCAGAGATGCACATGAACCCCTCCGATGACCTCCTAACTAGAGTTAGAATCTGTGAAGGTGAAGACAAGAAAATTTTTCATTGTAAAGAAACTCCTTAGATGATTCTTAATGTGTACTTTCTCTAAATAAATATGTATGCAAATAAGTGCATTGAGAGATCATAGGTGTTATGATAACGTATGTTCAGGAAGGAGTGAGACACTATCAGAGGGATAGTTTATTTTAACCGAGAGCAAGGTAAGTGTTGCTCTGAATCTTCAACAATGGAGAAGGACTGCTAGCAAAGGGATAGCCACCTGAAGCCGGCCTGAGGAGCTAAGAAAAATGAAAACTTGAGTGCGCAGTGTTAGGAGGGGAACAAGTAAGGGGACAAGGTTAGGGAAGACCTGGAGATGAAGGAGTTTAGAATCTAACCTGTGGCCCATGAGTTGCTCCAAGAGTTATATGATCAAATTTGCATCTTTGAAAAGTCATTCTGAAGACTGGCACAGAGATGGGTTGGGATGGACCAGACAGGAGGCAGGAAGACCCACTGGAGGCTAGACTGAGCCAGGTCGAGGCTGGGTATGAGGGTGGTGGGGACAAGCCCCTCATCTTCCTTGACCCCGATCCCCTCAGCCACCAAGGGTACAGCACTGAACGTGAACCACAGCATTGCTCAAATACCATTTATACTGAAATAATCAAAACGTATGGAACTATTGCTTAGGCACCAAATATGATGCTGACATATCTATCCAAATACTTAAAAATAAAATTTGTAGTCATCTCATGGAACAAGCTGTAGCTCTGAGGCAATTCAGTTAATCTGATCCCTCTCTAATCAGGGTGTGATGGTGCTAAGTGCACAAAAAGCCCCAAGGTAAACACGAGTGTATCTTCTAGGATTATATTAACACAACTTCTTTGAAGATTGGGGGGGATTAGTTTTTATTAGTTCAAATGCAAAGTATTATACTGTGGTGGATTTGTTTGGATTCCAACGCCTCATTGTTCTCAGCTGTTGGTGCATCTATAAAATCCAGGGTTTGGTTTCCATGACCTCTAAAGTCTTTTCACACTCCAATATGAAGTGACACTTTCCCCTAACTAGTTAACATGCTCATCTTTTCCCTACAGATCTCAGAGAGAGGTCATTTTTTCTATTTCTGTAAGGTCACCCTTCTTAATTCATATTCCTGTTGTTGGCAGCTCTTCACCCAGTTCTCAGATCCTTCTAAGCAAGAGGTGGGGCCCCTCACCCTCCGCCTTTGCAGAGCTCACCCAGCCAGAGTTTCTTCTGTTCTCTCTCCATCTAGCTTCTCTAGAGTTTGTCACCTTCCTCATCCCTAATTTGAAAAAGGAAGAGAGGGGGAAGCAATATAGACTAAGTGGCCCTTTCTTCTGGACAGGGAGACTTCCTTCCTCCTTTTGACTTTCCCCTTAATTAGTGCTGGTTTGACATTTTTGAACTCTCTCATTTGGAGTTTGAATTATTTGGCATTCAATGACTTTTTCAGCTTTTAACAACTCTGCCTGTCAACCACTCTTCCTTTTCCTCTAAAATGCTGAAATGCAATAAGAGAGCAGAAAGGAGTTTCCCCACTTATAGTCATCACATCACTCAGAGTAGAATTTGGCTGAAACTTGAACCAAAATTTCATTGGTTTCATCAAGCAAGGAGGTGGAAACATAAGCCTGATGTCACGAAGTTCATAATCTGCATTTTCCCAAACTTTGGACATAATCATACACACATACACACACACACACACATAGAGCACTCCTAGAAACTGTATTTTTAGGGATATGGTTAGAGATTGGTAAAATATTGTCATGAATACAGCACTGGTTTAAAACAGAAAACAAAGGCTAGGGATAAGTCAATTGATCTTTCAATAGAGAAGGAACCACAATAAAGTTTCTAGGGAACACTCATTTAAATTTTAAAATTAAATGAAGAGTAAGAAACACTCAGGAAACCTCCAGTTTTCAGAAATCTTTTCAGGTTATTAAATGATAATCTGATCAGGACAAAGCACAGAACAGTCTGTCAATGAGAGGTTACCTGACAAGAACCTTGATAAAATATCATGGAGAGGGACTTCCCTAGCAGTCCAGTGGCTAAGACTCCATGGTCGCAATGCAAGGAGCCCCAGTTTCAGTCCCTGGTCAAGGAACTAGATACCACAAGCAAAGATTCCACATGCTGCAAGTAAGACCCAGTGTAACCAAATAAATTTTTAAAAAATCAAGGAGAAAAAGTGTTCAGTTATATATTTAGGGAGAATGAATTTAAATTATACTTATAAAATAAGATCTGAATTTTCTATGATGTCCCAGAAAGTGTACAACATCACACGTGCATGCTGAGTCACTTCAGTCATATCCAACTCTCTGCCACCAGGCTCCTCTGACCATGGGATTCTCTAGGCAAGAGTGCTGGAGTGAGTTGCCATGCCTTCCTCCAGGGCATCGTCTCGACCCAGGGACTGAGACTACATCTCTTATACCTCCTGCATTGGCAGGCAGGTTCTTCACCACTAGCACCACCTGGGATGCCCACAACATCATAAGAAAATACAATTTAAAACCACAGTGAGACACCTCAGTACATGCACTGCAGTACATATACCACACTAGTCAATATGGAACCTAGGAGCCATTGTAGGTCTATTTAAAATTAACCTGGTTCAGTTGCTGGGGTCAAAATCAGAGTGGATGGTTTTGTATATTTAATGAGGATTTTGGAAACCAGAGTATGTGTTCAATAATGATGATGACACTAGTAGTAATAATGACGGTAACAATAAAGGGAAGAGAAGCTAGTCTTGATCATGCCTACTCTGTGCCAAGCATATGTATGTGCCAACGAAAGCACATTAGGCATTGAAACAATGAGACAAAAACCCCACTAAATAATTAACGGAAGTATCTATAAAGGCAAAAGAGAAAAATCAAGACTTCTCAGTTTAGAGAGACAAAGATTATATACGGTTTGATTAGTTTGTAAAACTCTGACAGCACTAACTCCAACTGACTCTGATTGATCTTATTGCGTACTTTCTAATCAGTCTTCCAATAATTTGGCTTCCCACATGGACTTGCCTATATAGAAATATAAGCGCTGCTCCTGTGACCCAGTCGCTCCAGATCTTTGCCCTGTTCAGCTTTAGGACTGTCCAACCGCAGGACCAAGTTCAGTCATTGATATTTCCAGGTATGCTTTCCCATCATCTATAAAACGGGTGAGATCTGAGAGGAGGAGACAGTTTTTCAAGTTCTCTGAACTCTTGAAAATGAGGGTGCTATAGACATGTAGGCAGCACTTAATAAAATTTCTCCTCCAAACTGGAACACTTTTGAAAGCACTATTAAAAATTAGGCTGGGCAACAGGTATATATCTAAAGACTGCCAATCTGCACCATCATTGCGAGCTAGGACATAGTTTCCAAACCCTAGCTCAAACATCAGAAGAAATTTCCATTAGCCCACTACAAAATCAGAAAAAGGAGAGTCTGAAATAAGTTTTTCTTAAATTTATGAAATATTTCATGTATATATGTAAGGCATAAAGAATAAAATAATAGATGAAGTCCTTATAAACTTCTGTCACACCCCCTTCCCTCTTTCCCAGATGTTTATTGTTATTCTGAGTCTTAAATTTGTGTTCATCATTCCCTTAATTTTCTTTATAGTATCACAAGAGATATATATATCTTTAAATAATGTTATTTACTTTTGTAGGTTTTCTTTTTTTTTTTTTTTTTTTAGGTTTTCTTTAAAATGGAATAATCATTTGGTCAGTTCAGTTCAGTCGCTCAGTCATGTCTGACTCTTTGCAACCCCATGGACTGCAGCACACCAGGCTTCCCTGTCCATCACCAACTCCCAGAGTTTATGCAAACTCATGTCCATCAAGTCAGTGATGCCATCCAACCATCTCATCCTCTGTCGTCCCCTTCTACTCTTGCCTTCAATCTTTCCCAGCATCAGGGTCTTTTCAAATGAGTCAGTTCTTCACATCAGGTGGCCAAAGGATTAGAGTTTCAGTTTCAGCATCAGTCCTTCCAATGAATATTCAGGACTGATTTCCTTTAGGATGGACTGGTTGGATCTCCTTGCTGTCCAAGGGACTCTTAAGAGTCTTCTCCAACACCACAGTTCAAAAGCATCAATTCTTCGGCACTCAGCTTTCTTTATAGTCCAACTCTCACATCCATACCTGACTACTGGAAAAGCCAGTTAAAAAAAGTGTGACTAGAGGGACCTTTGTTGGCAAAGTAATGTCTCTGCTTTTTAATATGCTGTCTAGGTTGGTCATAACTTTTCTTCCAAGGAGCAAGCATCTTTTAATTTCATGGCTGCAGTCACCATCTGCAGTAATTTTGGATCCCCCAAAAATAAAGTCTGTCACTGTTTCCACTGTTTCCCCATCTACTTGCCATGAAGTGTGGGACCAGATGCCAGGATCTTAGATTCCTGAATGTTGAGTTTTAACCCAACTTTTTCACTCTCTTCTTTCACTTTCATCAAGAGGCTCTGGTTTGTGACATTGTACAGGAGGCAGTTATCAGACCATCCTCAAGAAAAAGAAATGGAAAAAGGCAAAATGGCTGTCTGAGGAGGCCTTACAAATAGCTGTGAAAAGAAGAGAAGTGAAAAGTAAAGGAGAAAAGGAAAATTATACCCATTTGAATACAGAGTTCCAAAGAATAGCAAGGAGAGATAAGAAAGCTTTCCTCAGTGATCAGTGCAAAGAAAAAGAGGAAAACAATAGAATGGGAAAGACTAGAGATCCCTTCAAGAAATTAGAGATATCAAGGGATCATTTCATGCAAAGATGGACTCAATAAAGGACAGAAATGGTATGGACCTAACAGAAGCAGAAGATATTAAGAGGAGGTGGCAAGAATACACAGAAGAACAGTACAAAAAAGATCTTCACGACCCAGATAATCACGATGGTGTGATCACTCACCTAGAGCCAGACATCCTGGAATGTGAAGTCAAGTGGGCCTTAGGAAGCATCACTAGGAACAAAGCTAGTGGAGGTGATGGAATTCCAGGTGAGCTATTTCAAATCCCAAAAGATGATGCTGTGAAAGTGCTGCACTCAAGATGCCAGCAAATTTGGAAAACTCAGCAGTGGCCACAGGACTGGAAAAGGTCCATTTTCATTCCAATCCCAAAGAAAGGCAATGCCTAAGAATGCTCAAACTACCGCACAATTGCACTCATCTCACACACTAGCCAAGTATTGCTCAAAATTCTCCCAGCCAGGCTTCAACAATATGTGAACCGTGAACTTCCAGATGTTCAAGCTGGATTTAGAAAAGGCAGAGGAGCCAGAGATCAAATTGCCAACATCCACTGGATGATCGAAAAAGTGAGAGAGTTCCAAAAAACATCTACTTCTGCTTTATTGACTATGCCAAAGTCTTTCACTGTGTGGATCACAACAAACTGGAAAATTCTGAAAGAGATGGGAATACCAGACCATCTGAGCTGTCTCCTGAGAAATCTGTATGCAGGTCAAGAAGCAACAGTTAGAACTGGACATGGAACAACAGACTGGTTCCAAATCAGGAAAGGAGTACATTAAGGCTGTATATTGTCACCCTGCTTATTAAACTTATATGCAGAGTACATCGTGAGAAATACTGGACTAAATGAAGCACAAGCTGGAATCAAGATTGCCGGGAGAAATATCAATAACCTCAGATATGCATATGACATCATACTTATGGCAGAAATCATTTGGTAGGTAGTTCATAGGATTTTTTTTTCTGCCTAATATCTTATGCCTCAGAAGAATACAGCAGTACTTCTGCACTGTTCCTACAAAAAAAAGCCCCAACCCAAATCAAATCATAAGGTTACATCAAGGAAAGCCAAACTGAAGACTAATCTACAAAATCACTTGCCTATAATTTTCAAAAGAGTCAAGATTATGAAAGTCAAGAAAAGGCAGAGGAATTATTCCAGACTGATGAAAACTAAAGAGACATAAATAATTGCAACCTGTGATTCAGAACTGTATACTCTGGCTATAAAGGGCATTTGGGGGGACAATTAACGAAACTCAAATGGGAGTCTGAGAATTAGATGATAGTAATGTATGGATGTGAGAGTTGGACTGTGAAGAAAGCTGAGCGCCGAAAAATTGATGCTTTTGAACTGTAGTGTTGGAGAAGACTCTTGAGAGTCCCTTGGACTGCAAGGAGATCCAACCAGTCCTCCTAAAGGAGATCAGTCCTGGGTGTTCATTGGAAGGACTGATGCTGAAGCTGAAACTCCAATACTTTGGCCACCTCATGCAAAGAGTTGACTCATTTGAAAAGACCCTGATGCTGGGAGGGATTGGGGACAAGAGGAGAAGGGGACGACAGAGAATGAGATGGCTGGATGGCATCACCAACTCGATGAACTTGAGTTTGAGTAAACTCTGGGAGTTTGTGATGGACAGGGAGGCCTGGCCTGCTGCGATTCATGGGGTCACAAAGAGTCAGACATGACTGAGCGATTGAACTGAACTGAACTGAACTGAATGTATCAGTACTAATTTTCTGATTTTGGTAGTTCTATCATGGTTAAATAGGCTATTGTTTTTATTTATAGCAAGAATAAATAAGAAATCTGTAGTATCTAACTTTTCCCCCATAGATAGCTAAATGGCCCAGTACCATTTATTGACTAGGCATCCTTTCCACGCTGACATCAGTAATAGTGCTATGATATTTCAAGATACTCATCTTAGGTCAGTATCTGTGCACTCAAGTCCATTCCATTGACCCTCAGCCGGCACGAAGCTGCTGGCTTTGTGTTTCTTGCATACAACACCACGCCTGTGAACCTGGACGTCATTTCTGCAGCAGCAGCCCTGAGCCCCTGTCTTCCCCACACACGTCAGCTCCTGCCTGTAGCTTTTTTGACTGTGATGCTTCCATTGCTTGATTCCAGACACCTCCTCTCCCTGAGACATTTCTCTGCTTGGAAATGAAAACACCAGAGATTTCTTTTCTCAGCATCTTTGGAAGGAAACCATTCTTTGGAAAGAAGTAGCCCTCAGTTAAAACAAGAGTTCACTGATTAGGGAAGTGTCTGAACCAAGACAACAGATGGTGAAGGTCTCTCGGGCAGAGGGGAGGCACTTCCCTTTGGAGCCAATAGCCTAAGGCAGCAGACCCTGAAGTGTCCTGGTCAGCAGCAGCACTGCCTGGGAACTTGAAAATGCTTCTTCTCAGGACCCACCCTTGACCTAACTAAACCAGCAACTCTGGGCCTTATTTATTTTTTTAATCTTTTGGCCATGTGGCATGTGGGATCTTAGTTCCACGATCAGGGATTGAACCTGCGCCCCCTGCATTGGCAGTGTGGAGTCTTAACCACTGGACCACTAGGGAAGTCCCCAGAAGCTCTGGGCTTTGGGAAGCCCTCCAATCATTCGGATCCACTCAAGTTTGAAAACCACTGTCCTAAGCAATCTTCATCCTGGACAACAGTCTCTTCCCCTAGCTCTTGGGAGTATACAGGTATGCTCAAATGTATAAAATTCAGTGTTTTCTGCAGTGAAGCCCCAGAAATCATCTGTCCACACAATCAGCAAATGACTCGGTGTAGAAGTCAGATCTCCTGGCCGACCTCAGATTTCTAAGCACCAGCTGGGAACCTTCCCCACAGATGTCCTCCTGGGATCTCAGATTCAGTGTTTCCTCTCCCTTAACCAGCACCAGCTTCTGGGTAGATGAATGGCACTACTACGCCCTAGCTGAGAAATCTTGATACTTTCATCATATCCTCCCTCATCCTCACCAACTACCAAATTCTACTGATTCTAAAGCCCTGCTTTTCCATATGAAGGGTTTTCAAGGTGTGCTGCTTTTCGCTAAGCATTTTGCATGTCAATTTGTTTAGTCCCTACAGCAAACCATGCACCTTACATGGAGGAAACTGAGGTTAGAGAGGCAGAGAAACTTCTCCAGAATCATACAGCTATAATATTTCAAAGGCAGATATTTGAAAGGCCAACATGTTTGTCATATAATTCAACAACAAAAAACCGAACACAATCAAAAAATGGGCAAAAAACCTAGACAGACATTTCTCCAAAGAAGAAATACAGATGGCCAAGAGGCTCATGAAAAGATGCTTAACATTGCTAATTGTTAGATAAATGCAAACCAAAACAACAGTGAAGTACTACCTCACACCAATCAGAATGGTCATCACCAAAATGTCTACAAATAACAAACGTTGGAGAGGGTATGGAGCAAAGGGAACCTTCCTACACTGTTGATGGAAATGTAAGTTGGTGCAGCCACTATGGAAAATAGTATGACGGTTCCTCAGAAAAATAAAAATAGAATCACCATATGTGGGCTCACCATATGATCCAGCTATCCCACTCTTGAGCATATATCCAGACAAAACTAGATACAAAAACATACATGCACCTCTATGTTCATAGCAGCATTATTCACAATAGTCAAGACATGGAAACAATCTAAATGTCCATTGACAGATGAATGGATAAAGAAGCTATGATACGTATTTAAAATGGAATACTACTCAGCCAAAAAAAGAATAAAATAATGCCATTTACAGCAACATGGATGCAACTAGAAATTATTGTACTAAGTGAAGTAAGTCAGAAAGAGAAATACAAATACCATATGATTTACTTACATGTGGAATCTAAAATATGACACAAATGAACCTGTCTATGAAATAGAAACAGAATCAAGGACAAAGAGAACAGACTTGTAGTTGCCAAGGGGTTGGGGGAGGGATGGTGTAGGAGGTTAAGTTAGCAAATGTAAGTGATTATATATGGAAAGTATAAACAAGATCCTACTGTATAGCCCAAGGAACTATAGTGAATATCTTATGATAATCCATAAGGTCCGTCTAGTCAAAGCTATGGTCTTTCCAGTAGTCATGTATGGATGTGAGAGTTGGACCATAAAGAAAGCTGAGCACCAAAGAACTGTTGCTTTTGAACTGTGGTGTTAAAGAAGACTCTTGAGAGTCCCTTGGACTGCAAGGAGATCAAACCAGTCAATCCTTAATGAAACCAGTCCTTAATATTCGTTGGAAGGACTGATGTTGAAGCTGAAACTCCAATCTTTTGGCCACCTGATGTGAAGAACTGACTCATTAGAAAAGACCCTGATGTTGGGAAAGACTGAAGGCAGGAGGAGAAGGGGATGACAGGATGAGATGGCTGGATGGCATCACCGACTCAATGGACATGAGTCTGAGTAAACTCTGGGAGTTGGTGATGGACAGGGAGGCCTGGCGTGCAGCAGTCTACAGGGTTACAAAGAATCAGACATGACTGAGCAACTGAACTGAACTGATGATAACCCATAATGGAAGAGAATATTTTTACTAAAGAATGTAAAATTTACTAAAGAATGTAAAATTTACTAAAGAATGTAAAATTCATTTACTAATGAATCACTTTGCTGTACAGCAGACATTATCACAACATTGTAAATCAACTATACTTCAATTAAAACAAACAAATAATAAAGGCTGAAACTGAAATCAAGCTCTGGATTTTAAATACCCATATCTCTTTTTTCTTCAAAAGCTCTAAAATCATCATTACTCTTCTAATGATGGTTTCTAACTGGTACCCAGTCTTCAATTAATCCTTAATAATGCCTTGGGACATCTTTCTAGGAAGAGGAGGCTTTTCAACACTCTAAAATCTTCCAAGCAACTTCACTGCCTAAGGAATAATTCTAACCCCCTAGTGCCTATGGTCCTCCACATCCAGACTCCACGTTCTTCCCCATGCTTACCTCCCACCCTGTTCCTTAAACCTAAATCACATCCTGTACTTTGCATCTGTTGTTGCTCAACTGCTCACCCAACCTGAGAAACCTTCAACCATCCAGGCAGTGGGACTTAGCACTCAAATTCTCCCACTGGTTCTTAAGATGTCAAATACAGATCCCATCAGTATGTGTAAGTTAAGGTGGTAATTTTACAATAAAATTGACAAATAACTCCCTCGGTGACCAGGGGTGGTAGTTTATATTATTTCCCACAAATACCCCATTCTTCTCCCTGGGGGAGGATCATTCTTTCACTGTACTCCTGACAGCAGGCTTGGCCACCCGACTGGCTTTGGCCAGTGGAGTTACAGCATAGGGGCCTTACATGACTTCCAAGCAGAAGTGTAAAGAGCGAATGGATGGTTCACTGGACTCCTCCCCAGCAGGAAATAGCCTACTGCATCAGCCCGGCCCCAGAGTAAAGATAAAATGGGACAGAACCACAGCCAACCCACCGTAGACATACAGCAAAAACAAGAAATCAACCTTGGTTTATAAGCTATGGAGCTTTCCAGGGTTTTGTTATTGAGGCACTGTCCTGACTATAGAAACAGGGATTTCCCTGCCCCCGCCCCCAATCTTCTTTCAATGGGATCAATTAGTATCCATTCCTGACACCAAAAGAAGTCATACTGGGCCAACAGGGTGGGAGTGTTCTGTGTAAGGAGAAGATGCTTGACCTGACTGTCTTGGCCTTTCCCTGGGGCAAGTGATCATTAATAGAACCTCAGCCCAGCTGCCCCCCAGTCTAGATGGGTCATTACTGCTCCATCGACCAGTGTCACACCTAGGAGATGAGCCTCACCCGCGGAAATGTCCTAGCAGAGGGGAGGGTGGAAGAGGGGGCTTGTGTCTGTGCTCCCCACTCCCAACAGGCTCCCGTGTGAGGAGCCTCGATGTCAAGAACTTGAAGCCATTGGCTCAGGTGGCTTAGCAGTTGGAAAGAATTGGGATGCACCCCTTCTCCAACCTGAGCTGGTTCATCCCAGAAAGGTCAGACTCAATGATGGGCAAGTTTAAAGCCAGGGGACCAAGAGGAACCTCCAATCACCACACACCTGCCTTGGTGATGAGGCTTTCTATGCAGACTGGGATTAAGCTCAGGACAGACTGGAAGACCCCTCCCAGTTTTGGGGTAGCTTACACACTGCCTTCCTCCAGAGTGCCTCCTGTCCTCTTCACCTTTGGTCCAGTGATCCCCTCTGGCCTTTCCGCAATAACTAACCCAGGGTTGCCTGTGACAACCTTGGACTTGTTCCCGAACGTCAGCTCTGATGACACTTCCTCCACAAAGCCTTTGTTCTTCCAATTGTCAACTTTCTCCTCATTCTGGAAAGCGGCAGGCACTGTGCCAGATGGACTGAATTCTACATCCCATCGTCCACAGCAACATCCTTGAGCAGTCACAACATTTATCATAATGGAGCAAGAACATTCCTCGTACTCCCTCTTATTTTTTAAACCTAACATTGACTGACCAAAGCCGATTTAACAATTTTAAATGAAGCATGACATTAGCTTTAAGATTAGTTGCTAAGAGATGACCTCTTTATAGTTTCAAAATCCAGAACCTCATGTTCACCTGCTTGATTCAATGTAAACTCTGTACCCTTGAGAAAGAGAATCATTACTAAGACTCAGGCTTATAATCAGTGTTTAGGGAGCGAAGAGTGAGAAAAACTGTATGTCAATCTGAAAGTGTTTATCTTTTTACCCTAAAAATGTTCAGGGAACCACAGCAAAGTGAATACAGTTAGTATCCAATTTCTGAGGGGGATACAGTCCAAGATTCCCAGTCGATGCCTGAAGCTACTATGCTTTTCCCTATATAATCATACCTATGATAACATTTAATTATATATTAGGCACAGTAAAAAAATATTTGAATTGCCAGATCACTACCTCTGCACTTTGTGCCATTAGTAAGTAAAGTGAGTGTTACCTTTACAGTCCATCGGATGGTTGCCACAGGAGGGATGGTGTAGGACGGCATGAGATTTCATCACACTCTGCAGAATAGCATGCAAATTTAAAACATATGAATTGCTTATTTCTTGAATTTTCTGTTTAACCTTTTCAGACCACAATTGGCCAAGGTTAACTGAAACTGCAGAAAGCGAAACCACAGATAAGTGGGGAGACTGCTATATGCTTATCCCTAAACCACACATTTACAGAGGTTACAACTCTAAGTGCATGTTATGCGCTCCTTGCCACAATTTTTAAAAAGTTAAAGTCCAGCTATATCTAAGTAATGTGTCTTGGAAGGTCTCAGCACCGCTGAATCCCCGTACGTGACTGGGTGAGTCACGCTGTAGGGAACACCACGGGCTAGAGCCGTTCTGCAGCCACGCGCAGTTCTGTCTTTGCTCCACCCACATATTTGTTCAGATCTCCTGGGTCAGTCACCACAGCGGGGGTGCTCAAAGCCCCATGTCCTGTGATCAGGGTCCTAGGGCTGCCATAGCAAATTCCCACATGCTGGGCAATCGTAAGACAGCAGAAATTCATTCTCTCAAAGTCTAGAAGCCAGAAATCTGAAACCAAGGTGTCAGCTTTAGGAGGGCCATGCTCCCTCCTAAAGCTCTAGAGGAGATTTTCTCCTTGCCTCTTCTGAGCGCCTTGTGGCTGCTGGTTGCCAGCAATCCTTGGCACATCTTGACTTTTAGACGCACCACTCCACCCCGTGTTGCATCTTCAAGTGGGCATCTTTCCTCTGAACGAACCTCTGTCTCTAAATCTCTCCACTCACTGGACTTAGAGCTCACCCTACTCCAGTTGACATCAGCCAAGACTCCACTCCCAAATAAGCTCATGTTCACGGGCACCAGGTTTAGGACATTAACGTACCTTTTTGTGAATGCAATTCAGTCTATAATAGTCTGAAACTACTTTTTTCTTCCAATTTCTTTGACCAACACAAAAATCAAGGACTTTCTAAAGGAACATTATGAAGAAAATAAACACAATCAAATAATAGCAACAACAACATAATAGAAGTACAGAAGCATAAAAATGGAGATGTTTATTCAAAGATTGTTGACATCTGGCCATAGTTTGATTTCACAAAGATCCTGTTCCTGAACCAGAGGGGTCACAGTTTTGATTGTTTGGAAGAATAAACCCCCACTTTGTAAAGGTAAGTCAGAGCCTTCCCACTGAACCCTGCATGACCGTGGCAACTGAGGGTCCCCTTCTCTACCTCAGAAGGGTCTCTTCTGTGAAACCGCAGCGATAGCCATGGTGACACCTTTGGCACCATCTGCTTAGTCTGAGGACTACGATTAGTCTGCAGTCTTTTTAAGTCTTTCTTAGGCCCTCTGGGGTGCAAGCTCCACCTCCCCTGGTGCTACCTCTCCTCTCCTCCATTTCCATGACTTGCTATAAAAACAAAACATGAAGAATTGTGTATTCAGGAGCAGTTTCCTCCCACCACCCTCCCTTCCCTCCACCAATCAAGTCCTCCAAAACACCATATCATTTCCATGTCATTCCTGGATTTTCTCTAGCCTACAAAAAAAAAAGAAAAGAAAATGGCAACAGCAAAATAAAGGAAGAAAGGACTCTATGAACGAAAAGAGACAGCAGGGATGCTGTGATGAATGTAAGAACTACCTGACTCTACTGCTTGCATTCTCAGCTTCAAGTACTAGAAATAAATAGGCAGGCTTCTATGCTGAAATTTTTTTTGTAGCCCTACACAGCCCATCTCACATTTAGGGCAAGTAATTTTCAATTTTCTGAGTTCTATTATCATTAGGAAGGTAAACAATAGGAAAAAAAAAAAGCAAGGAAGTCAATTAGAAAAAAGTTAAATAAATATATTTGTATTTTAAAGGTGGTATTATCAGCTTATCTACTGCAGGATTACAGACTCTAAAAGCAGATTCTCCACATGTTTTCAGGTTGGGTTTCACTCTGTTGGTTCGGCAGTATCTATCAAAAGGCTTCAGTAATTTGTACTTTTTAACTCATAATTTTTGAGTTAAATATTTCTAGGAACTTACTGAAAGAAATAATGAGATGTACGTGCAGATATTTATGGACAAGGATACTCACTTTAGAATCATTCATAGTAACCAAAAGTTGTAAACAAATGTCCAGCATCAGAGTATTAGTTAAATAGATGATGCTATATCATTATAATGAAATATTCAGCACATATTAAAAACTATATTTGTAACCAATATTTAAGGATATGAAGGAAAATATGTGCATACATACTCATACACATACATCAGATGGGATTCGCTGGCTGCTGGTAACAACAAAAAACAATTTGAAATCACTTAGGCTTAAAAAGGTGACAATGGGAAAGGGATTCATGAAATGGGATTGGACCAACTTTTTTCCCATGAGGGAAAACCTACATTTTGATTTCTACTGTGCACCATACATAAAAAACTGATTATGTGTATATATATATATATATAAATATATATCAAGGCTATATATGTGTGCATTTATACACACACACATATGTGTTCAGTCATTCAGTCTTGTCTCTTTGTGACCCTTTGGGCTGTAGCCCACCAGGCTCCTCTGTCCATGGGATTTTTCAGGCAAGAACACTGGAGTGGGTTGCTATTTCCTTCTCCAGGGGATCTTCCCAACCCAGAAACTGAACCTGCATCTCCTGCACAACTCAAGCCACACAAAGGTTAGAAGTAGACACTAGAGACCAGAAATGTTGTCTCAACAATGTCACCAAGGATCTGGGCTCCCATCTTTATGCTCCTTCATGCTCAGCATGTGAATTTCATCCTCAAGGTTGCAAGATGCCTGTGATAACTCTAGGCATTGCATCCACACACAAGGAAGGCAGAAGGCCAAAGGCCCAAAGTCACAGAACATACTAACTGAGTCTGGGTCTGTGGGAATGTGGATACTGTTTATTTTAGTCATCATTTTCCACAGTTTCCAAAAGTCTCATAGTGATATGAATTAGCATTCTTTTTAAAAAGAAAGTTCTGTTCATTGAATGGGGAAAGAGCAAAATCATTTTCTGATTTTTGAACTTCAAGCCCCATACAGGTAATCCATAGGGTTTCCCATTGCATTGAATAACTGGGGACTCATTTCTATGCTTATAGAGGTGAAAAAGTAGCCCTGAGCTTATTCTTGGGAGGATGCAGAGCAGTGCATGGCTCCCTGATTTTCACATTATAAGGTGCACACAAAGACTTTGTGTGGGGGCCCCTAAATGCTATTCTTTGGGAGCAGAGGTGTTTCTGACCTGAAATGACTTGGGGAGAAAGGCAGCGTCCCACACAGCCAGGGTTTGGTGTGTAGGTGTCTGCCCCTGCTGTTCAACACTCAAATGCATATTTTATCCATTTTCTGGAGCTCTGCAGGGTAGAACTTAGCTCAGAATAATTAAGGAGAAATGCAAATCAAGAAATAAGCTTTGTTATAGTTTAATTCACTGAAAGAAGAAAAGGTGAAAAGCATTATAAATTTCAACAGAGATGATTTCCTGAAGAATACCATGGATCAACAGGTTTTCTTAAGAAAATGACCTTTCAAGCAGCTTGTGTTTTGGACGAGTAAGGTTTACTCACACCATCTGGATGATAATTTTTGACCCTGAGGCTTCAGCTCCTTCGCTCACGTCCAGTCATTGAGGAAACTCAGACTCCATTTGGATCTTCTGTTTTTCTCCCTCTGACTTACAATCCAAGTACTATACGGAGAGAGGCCTCCAGTTTCCCAGTGGAGAGAAGCAGGAAGCTGACACAGAGATTCCGAAGGGTGAGAAGGGAAACTGTGTTAAAGGAGAACCAAAATCTACATGATTTTCTGACTTCACTTTCAACAATATTTATTTACTGCCCAAATTCTACGAAGCCCTAAGCTAAAACCTAGAGCATTCAGGAAAGAATCTCTCCACTGCAGGAGCCCTCCACACCCGTACCCTAGAGTCACTTCAATGGCCACTTCTTCCCCACTCGCCCACCCCTCTTACACATAACAGCTATAGTGACCTCTGAGCCCCTCTCATCCATCAGGCTATGTGTCACCTCCTCACCTTTGCTCTATGTCAGAAATGCTCTTCTCTGCCACCTCCCGCCTCCATAACCCACTCCCCTCCATCTGGCCAACTCTTATTCAGCCATCAGGTCTCAGCACAGACATTTCTTCTAAGAAAGCCCACCTAAGTCCTCCCAAGTTCCTCTGCCTACACTTTCACTTCCTTTCACTGAATAAACATAAAAAGTTACAAGGAGACAAAAGTAAAATGTCTTTTATGACTATATCTCCAGAGTTTTGCTTATTCAACACACTAGTGACATAAAACCAGTATCATTTGGTCATAACAAACAGATATGTTCACTCTCGGCTCTGTACCCCATGATTCTTCAGTCTATATGCTGATTAAATCCTTGGGTTCTGCTGAGGCCTCTTTAAAGGTAGAGATTGTGTCTTTCTCATCTTGGTTCCCAGCAGGAATCAGTACGGTATCTTGATATGGTAGATGTTAAAAAAAAAATCTATATTTGAATTGAACAATTAAATATAATATATTTTATCAAGTTTAAATAAAACTGGGTGCCAAGCTTGCACTATCAAGGAGTTTCTGTTAGGTTTTCCCAACAAGATTTAAAGAAAACTGGTTCAAGTTCATGGTAAATATGGAAACAATACAAAATTTTCCATGACAAATTCAAGAAAAATTCTAGGCCAAAGAGTGAAGTTTGTTCCTTTCAGTTCAGTTCAGTTCAGTTCAGTTGCTCAGTCGTGTCTGACTCTTTGCAACCCTATGGACTGCAGCACGCCAGGCCTCCTTGTCCATCACCAACTCCGGGAGCTTACTCAAACTCATGTCCATTGAGTCGGTGATGCCATCCAACCATCTCATCCTCTGTCATCCCCTTCTCCTCCTACCTTCAATCTTTCCCAGCATCAGGGTCTTTTCAAATGAGTCAGCTCTTCGCATCAGGTGGCCAGAGTTCTGAAGTTTCAGTTTCAACATCAGTCCTTCCAATGAACACTCAGGACTGATCTCCTTTAGGATAGACTGGTTGGATTTCCTTGCAGTCCAAGGGATTCTCAAGAATTTCCTCCAACAAAAGCATCAATTTTTCAGTGCTCAGCTTTCTTTATAGTCCAACTCTCACATCCATACATGACCACTGGAAAAACCACTGCCTTGACTAGACAGACCTTTGTTGGCAAAGTAATGTCTCTGCTTTTTAATATGCTGTCTAGGTTGGTCATAACTTTTCTTCCAAGGAGTAAGCGTCTTTTTATTTCATGGCTGCAGTCACCATCTGCAGTGATTTCGGAGCCCCCCCAAAATAAAGTCTGACACTGTTTCCACTGTTTCCCCATCTATTTGTCATGAAGTGACGGGACCAGATGCCATGATCTTAGTTTTCTGAATGCTGAGCTTTAAGCCAACTTTTTCACTCTCCTCTTTCACTTTCATCAAGAGGCTCTTTAGTTCCTCTTCACTTTCTGCCATAACGGTGGTGTCATCTGCATATCTGAGGTTATTGATGTTTCTCCCAGCAATCTTGATTTCAGCTTGTGCTTCATTCAGTCCAGCATTTCTCATGATGTACTCTGCATATAAGTTAAATAAGCAGAGTGACAATATACAGCCTTGACGTACTCCTTTTCCTATTTGGAACCAGTCTGTTATTCCATGTCCAGTTCTAACTGTTGCTTTTTGATCTGCATACAGATTTCTCAAGAGGCAGGTCAAGTGGTCTGGTATTCTCATCTTTTTCAGAATTTTCCACAATTTGTTGTGATTCACACAGTCAAAAGCTTTGGCATAGTCAATAAAACAGAAATAGATGTTTTTCTGGAACTCTCTTACTTTTTCTATGATCCAGTGGATGTTGGCAATTTGATCTCTGGTTCCTCTGCCTTTTTTAAATCCAGCTTGAACATCTGCAAGTTCATGGTTCACGTACTGCTGAAGCCTGGCTTGGAGAATTTTGAGCATTACTTTGCTAACATGTGAGATGAGTGCAATTGTGTGGTAGTTTGAGCATTCTTTGGCATTGCCTTTCTTTGGGATTAGAATGAAAACTGACCTTTTCCAGTTCTGTGGCCACTGCTGAGTTTTCCAAATTTGCTGGCATATTGAGTGCAGCACTTTCACAGCATCATCTTTTAGGATTTGAAATAGCCCAACTGGAATTCCATCACGTCCACTAGCTTTGTTCATAGTGATGCTTCCTAAGGCCCACTTGACTTCGCATTCCAGGATGTCTGGCTCTAGGTGAGTGATCACCCCATCATGATTATCTGGGTCATGAAGATCTTTTTTGTATAGTTCTTATGTGTATTCTTGCCACCTCTTAATATCTTCTGCTTCTGTTAGGTCCATTCCATTTCTGTCCTTTATTGAGTCCATCTTTGCATGAAATGTTCCCTTGGTATCTCTAATTTTCTTGAAGAGATCTCTAGTCTTTCCCATTCTATTGTTTTCCTCTATTTCTTCGCATTGATCGCTGAGGAAGGCTTTCTTATCTCTCCTTGCTATTCTTTGGAATTCTGCATTCAAATGGGAATATCTTTCCTTTTCTCCTTTATTTTCACTTCTCTTCTTTCCACAGCTATGTGTAAGGCCTCCTCAGACAGCCATTTTGCTTTTTTGCATTTCTTTTTCTTGGGAATGGTCTTGATCCCTGTCTCCTGTACAATGTCACGAACCTCCGTCCACAGTTCATCAGGCACTGTGTCTATCAGATCTAGTCCCTTAAATCTATTTCTCACTTCCACTGTATAGTCATAAGGGATTTGATTTAGGTCATACCTGAATGGTCTAGTGGTTTTCCCTACTTTCTTCAATTTAAGTCTGAATTTGGCAATAAGGAGTTCATGATCTGAGCCACAGTCAGCTCCCGGTCTTGTTTTTGCTGACTGTATAGAGCTTCTCCATCTTTGGCTGCAAAGAATATAATCGATCTGATTTTGGTGTTGACCATTTGGTGATGTCTTTAATGCCAAACTTTTAGAAATGAAAAGTTGGAAGTCAGTTGAATATCTCTCAATAATGAACGGGTTGAGTAGTCTACAATCTGTCTTTCCAGTGGACTGCATTGGGACATTAAAATAGTGATGTGAATCTGTTGATGTGAGAAGATATTCATGACATAGCCTTAAGTAACAAAAGCAGATTATGTAATAGTGATTTTATTTACATTTTAAAAAGTGCACATGTGTGCTTGTGTGTATGTGTACCCAAAGGAAAGAAGCAAAGCATTTGGGAGGACACACACTGAATGTTAATACTGCTTCCCTATGAGTGGTGAAATGAAGAATAATTATCTGTTGTTCTAAATACTTTCCCTGAATATTTGCAATGAGTAAAAACAGGAAAATACTAAGCTTTCATTGGAGATACAATGGCCATGGATAGTATAACAACATACCAAGGGGCGTGTGAGGACATCGTGCTTTTCTGAGGGGTACACTAGGCTCTCTGGTTGTAAGAAGTCCCTGCAGTATAGCTGAATTAATAATGGCTAAAATGTTTGCTTTTGTCATATGGCCAGCACTCTGCTAAGAATTTTACACACATTAATTCGTTCATTTACAGGTCACAACAACCCTTCTCTGCTTCATTCTTTTCAATAGCATTAATCACTTTTGATACTCAACAGTTCACTTATGTCCTTTACTGTGTATTGTTCTTCTCACCAGAATGTAAACCTTCTGTGGGCAGGGCTATTTGTATGTTATGTTCACTGCTGGATCCCTAGTACCTATGGCAGAGGCTGGCATCATAGCTAGTCTTCAAATGAATAAATGAACAATCTTATGACATAATAACTAGTACTTGAAGGTGGGAGAGAAGGGGACGACAGAGGATGAGATGGTTGGCTGGAGACTCGATGGACATGAGTCTGAGTAAGCTCTGGGAGCTGGTGATGGACAGGGAGGCCTGGTGTGCTGCAGTCCATGGGGTCGCAGAGTCAGACACAACTGAGCGACTGAACTGAACTGATGACTTCCTTACAATGAGAACTCTAAACGAGACTGAGCAATTTGCCCCAAATCACACAGCTACGAAGCAGCAGAGCCCAGTTTCTCTCAACCGAGATCTACATGATAATCTGGTTCTAACCCACTCTCATCAATTACAACAAATCCTTGAATAAAAGCATCCTCCTCCTCCCCCCACATGCAGTCAGTCCATGGGAGAGACAATGAGATGTCACATAAGAACTTACAAGTGTGGTTTCCTTCTATTAAATTGGTAATATCTTTACATAATAGATGATGTTCTATCATCTGCAGGGGTCATCATAACAGACATGCTATTTTTCAGATCAAAAACAGAAGGAACTGGGCCTAGACACCTAATCATTCACTAAGTGAAGGAAAAAAACACAGCCTGGAAAAGGGTCTTAAGTTTTTTTTTTCTTTTAATTGTAAGTGTAAAAATTTGTACTGAATAAATAAAACCCCCAAGGGACAAGGATTTTCTCAGGGAAAAATCCTCAGGGCTGATGCCAGGAGAAAGTACTTAGAGTAGCAAACCCAAATATTTGGGCCCATGGCTAGCCATGGCAGTTTAATAATGCTGGCCACTAAGGTCTTCCACATAACCTGCCTTGATCACCAACCGATCCTTAAACTCACACAGAGCTTCCCATGTGGAAATCTGTCAGCTCTCCTGAGCACGTGGGACCTGAGAGGAGTATAAGCGGCCAACACTGACTGTGGGGGGGCCTGCAGGTCCTAGAGCTCAGAGGCCTGGAGAGGGAGTCTTCTGACCAGAGGTGTGTGCTCTCCAGCCCCTTCGGCAATTTAATGTTTCACTATAGATTAAGTGATTGACATTCTAAATTATTAATGAGTCTTCTGTGGGCTTGATTAATGGGGGTGAATCTCTATGGGCCTGACAACCTTTAAAGCTCTGACCAATCCACTTCCTAAGTCTTCCGTGGGAAAACCAGCCCTGAGTTGTAATGACAATGCTAACTCAGAAAAACCACCCTTCCCCCTTTATACACACATACCCATGCACTCGAACACACACACACACAGATATGAAATATACACAACATAACGATGCACACATGAGCACACTTAGCACATAAACATACACCCCTCGGCCTGTCTGAGGCCCTGTTTGGCCACATAGTGCCCCAATGACATCATGGTCTCATCTTCCCGATAACTGCAAATTCGTGGAGTTGAAAAATATAAAATACTCCTTCAAATGTGCTTGTATTTCTCCCAACTTTGCTGACTGCCAACTTATCAAAGGTTGTTTGTTTTTGCTTTTCTCTTTGCGACCCCATGAACTACAGCACACCAGGATTCCGTCCTTCACCATCTCCTGGAGTTGGCTCAAACTCCAACCACTGAGTTGGGGATGCCATCCAACCATCTCATCCTCTGTCACCCCTTTCTCCTCCTGCCCTCAGTCTTTCCCAGCATCAGGGTCTTTTCCAATCAGTTGGCTCTTTGCATCAGGTGGCCAAAGTACTGGGGCTTCTAAATAGACTCAATTCAACACAAGCCAACCCAGGTACAACAGCAGTTTCCCCCACATTTCTGCACAAGGCTGGTCCTAAAGGCAACCAGTCAGCAGTGCTGCTCCCCTAGAAGCAGGGAGTGAACAGGGCCACAGGGTTCCTGAACAGAGTCAACAGAGAGACAAGGAACACTTTTTCTTCTCTCCCACCTACATCAGGTCCTCTCTGCAGGAGCTGAGAGCTGGCAAAGGCCAGCCCAGGGGGCCTTTATGAAACATCCTGTTTAATGCTCACACACAGAATACCCAAACACGTGAAAAGCCAATTCACTGAGACTGCCATTGCCTGACTCCTAATGCCTTACTTCTTGTTAATTCACCCCGAGTATAACCTGAAGTCCTTACTTGGCCTTTAAGGCCATTATGAACTGGCCCCCAGAGAATCCGTAGCATTCTCTCATTGCGGATTCCACTCCAGTCCCGTGGCCTCCTTATTGGTCTTTAACACACCCCCATGTGCTGCATCAAGACCTCTATACGCCTGTTCTTCTGTGGTCAATAATCTTCCACTGCAGGTATCCACACGACCTGCGCCCTAGACCGCTAGGCTTTGTCCATGGGATTCTCCAGGCAAGAATACTGGAGTGGGTTGCCATTTCCTACTCCAGGGCATCTTCCCAATCCAGGGATAGAACCTGTGTCTCTTATGTCTCCTGCATTGTAAGGCGGGTTCTTTACCACTAGTGCCACCTGGGAAGCCCTTATTTAGGTCTTTATTCAAATATCATCTGATTAGAGACACTGTTCTATCATACCTACAATACAGAGCAGTCCCTGCCTCGTATTACTCTCATTCTTTTACCTGGATTTATTTTCCTTCCTAGTTCTTAATCCCCACTGACATAGTATGCATGTATGTGAGTGTGTTAGTCACTCAGTCATGTCTGACTCTTTGCAACCCCGTGAACTATAGCCCTCCAGGCTCCTCTGTCCATGGAATTCTCCAGGCAAAAAACCTGAGTGGATAGCCATTCTCTTCTCCAGGGAATCTTTCTGACCCAGGGATCAAACCCAGGTCTCCTGCATTACAGGCGGATTCCTTACTGTCTGAGCCACCAGGGGTGCATGTATGTATTTACTGTCCATTAAAATATAAGCTCCTTAAAAGCAAGGATTTTGACTGATTTGATGACTGCCAACTGCTCCTTAAAGTGCTGAGCATGCAGTAAGACTCTTTGTGGTGTCGAGACAGCCCAACATGAAGTCTGGGAACTTGGGTTAGCTTGAAAAAGGAAAAATGATTTTCCATCACTAGCTAGCTGTACAGAAATCCATGAAAGGGAAGATACTAAGGGGATTCTAAAACCATTCTAAGAAGTAATGGCCAAATTCATCTTGGGAAGTATTCTTTGGCTTAGGGAATTGCTTTTAATGGGCCTTTTAGTTCTGCAAAGAAAGGCCTAGAGTCTGGGCAGGATAGAAGAGGCTGAGACAGGAGGACACAGTTTTGTTCTCAGTTTATTATAAAAGATGTCTATATTGGTAAGATAAGTGTTTTTTAGTTTTATGTTTTCTAGTTCCACTGGCTGATCCAAGAAAACAAAGCTTGAACAGAAGCTAGAAACTTTAAGAGCAAAATGGAATGGACAGGTTTGTCTGTTCAGTATGTCTGGAAAGCCAGACGGGGGCTTCCTGGCAACATGGGATGCTTCACAATCAGTTTTACTTTGCATCATTATCTAAGAAGAAATCTCCCTTATTAGCTCCAAGTCTTCAACAAAAGCTATGTTAACTGCTACCAGTGTCAGTCTTGTGTTAGCATTGCCTTAAGGAATCAATGGAGATTGTGTCAATGTTCTGGATAGTGAAAGTCAAATGGGACCAGGGACGCCTGAAGAAGAGGTGGCTAGAGGTGGTGGAGGGGAATTTGGAGGGCAGAGATGTCAACAAGGAGAAAGCAATCATTTGGAGAAATTCTTGGAAATTTAGAATCAGAATCAAAATTTCTTACAATCAATATGACATCAGTATTTGGATAGTAAAGGACAAGGGACTTGGAGAAAATTAAAGATTTAGGGACTCTGGGGCCCCTAAAGTGCTGTGCTCAATATGCCAGCAAATTTGGAAAACTCAGCAGTGGCCACAGGACTGGAAAAGGTCAGTTTTCATTTCAATCCTGAAGAAAGGCAATCCCAAAGAATGCTCAAACTACCACACAATTGCACTCATCTCACATGTTAGCAAAGTAATGCTCAAAATTCTCCAAGCCAGGCTTCAGCTATACATGAACCGTGAACTTCCAGATGTTCAAGATGGATTTTAAAAAGGCAGAGGAGCCAGAGATCAAATTGCCAACATTCACTGGATCATTGAAAAAGCAAGAGAGTTCCAGAAAAACATCTATTTCTGTTCTATTGACTATGCCAAAGCCTTTGACTGTGTGGATCACAACAAACTGTGGAAAATTCTGAAAGAGATGAGAATACCAGGCCACCTGACCTGCCTGAGAAACCTATATGCAGGTCAGGAAGCAACAGTTAGAACTGGACATGGAATAACAGACTGGTTCCAAATAGGAAAAGGAGTACGTTAAGGCTGTATACTGTCACCCTGCTTATTAAACTTATATGCAGAGTACATCATGAGAAATGCTGGGCTGGATGAAGCACAAGCTGAAATCAAGACTGCCAGCAGAAATATCAATAACCTCAGATATGCAGATGACACTACCCTTACGGCAGAAAGTGAAGAGGAACTAAAAAGCTTTTTGATGAAAGTGAAAGAGGAGAGTGAAAAAGTTGGCTTAAAGCTCAACATTCAGAAAACTAAGATCATGGCATCTGGTCCCATCACTTTATAGGAAATAGATGGGGAAACAGTGGAAACAGTGTCAGATTTTACTTTTGGAGGCTCCAAAATCAATGCAGATGGTGATTGCAGCCATGAAATTAAAAGACACTCCTTGAAAGGAAAGTTATGACCAACCTAGATAGCATATTAAAAAGCAGAGACATTACTTTGTCAACAAAGGTCCGTCTAGTCAAGGCTATGGTTTTTCCAGTGGTCATGTATGGATGTGAGAGTTGGACTGTGAAGAAAGCTGAGCACCGAAGAATTGATGCTTTGAACTGTGGTGTTGGAGAGGATTCTTGAGAGTATCTTGGACTGCAAGGAGATCCAACCAGTCCATCCTAAAGGAGATCCTTCAGGTCCTGGGTGTTCATTGGAAGGACTGATGCTGAAGCTGAAACTCCAATACTTTGGCCACCTCATGCGAAGAGTTGACTCACTGGAAAGACCCTGATGCTGGGAGGGATTGGGGCAAGAGGAGAAGGGGATGACAGAGGATGAGATGTCTGGATGTCATCACCGACTTGATGGACATGAGTTTGAGTAAACTCTGGGAGTTGATGATGAACAGGGAGGCCTGGCGTGCTGCAATTCATGGGGTCAGAAAGAGTCAGATACAACCGAGTAACTGAACCAAACTGAACTGGAAGAGAATTCAGCATCACAGAGTTCAGACTTTAATCTCAGCAGTTAGCTACTTTTTAAACTTTATCTCACCATAGAAACCTGTTTATTAAATAAACTGTTACATGGAATCCAGATCCAAACTGAGCCACTGTGATGGAAAGGGGTAGGGGTTTGAATTTACGCCCACTTGGCTTTCCTACTGGATCCCATGTTGTCCTCATGTCCCTGGGAATCCCAGCACCCCAGGAATATAGCTTAAAAACCATGGCCATGGATCTGGAACTGAAAGCAAGAATATGCTCTTTAAAATTTCAGATGCTTGATCTTTCAGCCTGACTCTGAGTGCTCATTACCTGCTAAGCAGTATGTCTCTCAGCCAGCTGTTACTGATTGGGTATTCTCCCTTCTCTTGAACCAAATTCCTCAACCCTGGGACTTCTACCCACTGGTCCTGGTGTAAAACTCAAAATGAGCCTAATTCCTTCCATAAAACAGCCCTGTAAGTCTCTGACTTCCTAGGTGGTGCAGTGGTAAAGAATCCACCTGCCAAGCAGGAGATGAAGGAGGCAAAGATTCAACCCTTGGGTTGGGAAGATCCACTGGAGAAGGAAATGGCAACCCACTCCAGTATTCTTCCTTGTAAAATCCCATGGACAGAGGAGCCTGATGGGCTACAGTCTGTGGAGTAACAAAAGAGTTGGACATGACTTATGGAACAAACAGCAGCAAGTCTTTGAAGAACTATTTCCTTCCTTAATTTGTCTTTGTTCCAGGTTAAACATTTTCAACCCTCCAGCTATTCTCAAGCAATTCTCACAGCGCATATACTATTTAGGCACCTGAAGTTACTGATACTGATTAGAGAAAACGAACTCAATATTGACAGGGAGTTAAGACCAAAACAGGGGCACATAAAAGCGGAGCACAACCACACATACTCTGGGGGTAGTAAAGCAAAGTGAGAGATGCCATTCTTCTAACGTGAGAAGTACAGAAAATACGTTTCCCTGCCAACACCCCTGCCCACTGTGGAGGGGGCTGGAAAGCAGGTCCAACTTCATTCAGCTCAAGGATGAGCCCTTGATCACTGCCTAGCAGTCACCGAATCAGGGACATGGGGCAGGAGAGGCACTCAGCTCTCATTACTATTATTTGTGGAACACCCCCAGCAGTTGGGCTCTGGAATTCAGGACAGTAATTGCCTAGCATGGGTTCATTCCCACTCATCTTCACTGACCACCTGTGTATCCACACAGTTACTGATCCTTGCCTAATGCCATGGAAATCTATTAACTAAAAAGAAGTGATATTCTGTAACCATGGATTCATCAGTTCTTTTGGAGCAAGTTGTATCAGTCTGTCAGCATCATTTAGGGATAATCACTGGATATTTATCTTAGGTACTGGCTTTGGTAGAGCCTGTAGGGGGCAGGGAGGTACGTTTCAACAATTAGGGGTAGTTTCACAGCTAGAAAGTACATGACCAGCTCAGTATGAGAGCCCCCCTCCCCCACACCAAACCCCCTGAAACAAAACTTGGGCTTCCTGCTACCCAGGTGCTTCACACACACACTGACAGTGGTGTTTTGAGGCCTGGAGGCATGTGCGTGCTGTGCATCCATGCACAGGTGGACAAGGACACGTGCACTTGATGTATAGGAGGACCCCTTCAGTGCTGACCCTTCCTCTGTGCAGCTAGACCTTACTCTGCCTGTGATAAAGCTCTTCCATGAGCATAAACTGAGTCCTGTGAGTTCTTTCAGCAATTAAACAGCTGAGATGATTCAAGGGTAATGAACACAGCAAGGCTGAGAAGGGACCTCAGATACAGGCCATCCTGAGGCCTGAAAGATGCTTCTGATGGGAGAGTGTTGGTTTTCAGCACTGAAAGCACAGTTTTGTGAGTGAGTGTGATGAAGTACAATTCTGTTGGACGCTAGGGAAGCACTTCTATAAAAACAACAGGAACATATTCTGGTTTGCT
Source organism: Cervus canadensis (assembly GCF_019320065.1). Lineage (NCBI taxonomy): Eukaryota > Metazoa > Chordata > Mammalia > Artiodactyla > Cervidae > Cervus > Cervus canadensis. The sequence goes on along the minus strand of NC_057391.1, from coordinate 9,872,685 downwards.
CCAACAGATAAACACTTCTAATTTTGACAAAGAATATATCCAGCCAGAGTTGCCAGGTGCAAAGAGACAGAGAAGGACCACAGGGTTCATCCCCACTTTTGAATCTTTTTTCCACTGTACCTGTTAGAGGCAACACTGTGTTTTCATCTATGTGGTTTCATGCTTTTTTTTCTCACAAATAGAATATTATACATACCTCTGAATCCTAAATAAGGTCAATGGTATTGAAGAAAGAATTAAAGTATCCTATGTCTGCTGGGAGTAGGACAGCACCGATAACAAAAGAGAGGCTTGGGAAGGAAGTCAGTACAGGAGGGAAGAGAAAGTGGATGTATGAATGAATATATGTGTGCATATATGTATATTCATATGTGTATGTGTGGTGTGCATATGAGTATGCATAGGCACGTAATTTTCATGTACAACGTATATGTAGAAAAATGAAACAAAATATAATCATTTTATTCTTCTAGCTTCGGATGCAAGCTATATCTAAATCCATGCTCTATTCCCTGCCAGCTGTGGCTATGAACAAGTTAGTTAACTGCTCTGAGACTGGTTTCCTCATCCATAAAATGGAAATTTTTATTGTGCAATGACCTGATGAGCATTAAGAGATAATGCATGAGCTATACATTGACCATCAGCGGATTTCCAGAGGAGAAATCTGGACAGAAATTCGCTGTCTTCCTTTTCTCTCGCTGAGGATCTGTGTTGTGTGAAGAGGAAAGACAAGAATGCAAAAGCAGCTCAGAGAGTAAGGGCCAAGGAGGAGGGCGTGGGGGAAACAGCATTAGCTTCACTCTACTTGTCTGCACGGGACCAGTCCCCTAGAACCACCGCCTGTCGCTTAACAGACAAAGGCAGCTAAACCATGAGCTCCCAAGGCCACTGTCCTCCCTGCCAGCATCCCCTTGCTACGGGGTCAGAGATATAGGGGCCCACTTACCAGGGGTGCGGTGGAAGGTCGCCACAGAGGGTCTCTGGCATCCTCGTCAGGACGTTGTAAGCTAAAAATACTGGGCTGTTTCGCGTGCTTATTTAACCTTACGTTTACAATTATCCTGAGAAAAAGGCATCACCAAAGCATCTGAGTTGCCCAGAGTCATGACGTAGAAGGGCTGAGTCACGATTTGAACCCAGTTCCTCCCATTACTACACGACTTCCGCCGTAATCCCCGGAGCTGCTTCCGCCTTGACGGCGGACGCTGCTGGCGTCCGGCCCGCCTCCCCGCGGCTCGCCTGAGTGCGCCCGCAGCTGCGTTAGAGGGTGGGCGGCCTGCTGTTGGCTGTATCAGGCACCTGTGTTTCTTGTGTCCTTTGAGGGGTTTCTTATGACCACAGAGCTTTCAAGGAACACAACCTGGAAAGGTAGGGAAGGGAATTTAATGTCCCCCGAGGTCTCCGGGGGTAATGCTCATCCAACTGGCTTGGACAGGAGTGCTTACACGTTAGCCTCTGGCGTGTTCCGAGTGGTTTCCGAGGGTGCCCCCAACACGGCAAGCCCCTGGTGTCCACACTGTAATAACCTACTCATAAAACATGTCCTCTAGACGCTCTTGCCTCTTCCTTTCCCACTTTCCCCACTTCCTCTCCTGTGCTTCCTAGAATTGCCTCCTATGTTTCCTAGAATTATCTCCTATGTAAATAACTTGCACTAAATCTTTATCTCTTTGGTCTACTTTTGGAGGAATCCAAACTGAGTCAAATTCTGAAATCCACGTGGTTGCTGCTCCTTTTGTTATTAATTACACTATATTTCCACCCAAAAAAGTAATAATGACCATGAATTGCTGATTAGTCAGAATCTGATTATCATTTTAAGGCTTGTAAAAAAGGAAGTCAGTGTTTCCCACAAAGCAGCACTGACTCCTTGTTTTCACTCACTATCCTTCTTGCCTGCAGTTGCCCTAATTTCAAAGCAGGATGAGGAAGGCTTTGAAGTCTCTCTGTTAATGCGGTTACACACCCAGTTTCGCTTTTCCAGCTATTAAACAATAGATTTTAGGGTATGTACCAAAAGTAGGACATTATTTCTTGATATAAGAAAACAGTTGAATTCGTAATGTTAAAAAAAATCTTCAAGTACAATCAAAGTATTTGTCTTGTGGAGAACAAGAGCAATTTCATCTCAACATGCATTTTATATTTATCAACTCTACACATACATATTTTAGGAAGATTTTGAGAGATTTCAATATATCTTAAAATGACCAACCATTTTATTTTTAGCAAAAAGAGATTCTCAGTTTCTGGTAGTTGTCTGTAACTATAGGCTGAAAATGTTTAGATTTTAAAGCTTACATGTGTAAATTCTCACATGAAAATGAGTGGTAGTCCCACCCAGGGCAGTTTGGTGACGCTTTATCCGTAGCTTGTCCCATCCAGAGATGCCAGGCTCGCAAGTCACATGTAATAAGTTCACGTAACATGTTTTGTTTTATATACTCTAACCATTTATTTAACAAAAAGGAAATCTCTAACATCTAGCATTTTTCTACATTTAAAATTTCAGGGAAAAGAGACTCGTGTTCTACAGTATATAATGGTTACAAAAGAGTTCATTATCAGCTTAGAATGGTTAAAATATGTTCGCTACTGATTAGGACTCAGCATTCTTTAGTGAAGTAGATGACATTTCTCTTATGGAAAAAGTAGTTGTTTCTTGTTGGAGGAGAGGAATTACCAGCACAACCTTCCCGTCACTCAGGAAGGGACACAGACCTGTCCCTCTGAGGATTTCTTTCACCAGCGACATAGGTGGAAGTCCATTTCGCTATTTTGATTCCCAAGTCAGGTATAAATCCTTTTCACTTAGGGAAGAACTCAAACATATGTAAACTGAAGGGTAGAGGTTGCTTTTTCCATCTTCTACTCACACGACACTCTAGAAATTCAAGGTTTTCTTGGTGGTTTGGCTCACGTGTTGATCACTGTGCATGGAGCTATCCTTCGTGCAAGTGTTTTTTGAATGCTGTATTCAAATGTTGTGAATGCTGTCTAGCACCCACAGGAGAGAACAACAGAGCACCCCCTCCTCCAAAATTTAAATTTTGCTCTTGGAAACTCTTGAAAGCCAACGATCACTTCTGCCTTGCAGAATCGGGGGGCTCTATCCCCAGGTGCAAAGTACATTTTCCAGGTTTCTCCAGGGCGAAGGCAGGGTGGACGCCCTCGTTAAATCTGTGCCTGATGATGAAGAGCATCTGTCCAGTCTCAGCATTTATAAACAGCAGCCTCTGGGTGGTGTAGTCCATCAGGATGCCCACTCTGGCAGGACACTCAGTCACGTGGACATCGCTCACAATGCCACTGTAGAAAAATGTGTATCTGAAATGGAACAGAATGGGAATTGAAAACTGGATATCTTGAAGGACTATGATAAAGAAAATGATCTGGAGACAACCAGTTTTGCAGTTATTGATCTCAGTTCACAATAAGAAGCTGCAGTAACATTGCCCCAAATACCTTAGCCAGATCCCTCCTAGATGCTAAAATGCATAGCTCTTCCCAACAGACGAGCGTTTTTAATAATTTTGCTACTTCTACATTAGGAGGCAGGCCCAGAATAACCAACATATGCCTCCCTTGTGATTTTTCTCCACATTTTAATTCTTTCCCAGCTGCCCACATGTTTTAACTACCGCATTCATGGTGTGTCATTCTTTTGAATAAAACTCCTTTGAGGCTGCCATGTATTTTAAAAAGTACTGCAGGTTCGCCTTCCATAAAATGCATTAATTTTACTGTTTAAAAAATTTGTAAGTAACTTATATAAGGGCCTTAATGAAGTTTACAAAATATGTCGTTATTTCTGTCCAACTTCATCCTTTGTACAATTCCCCTGCCCCAAACCAACTTTCCTTTTCATCTTCTCCATGTTTTCTGCAGCCTTACAGCCAAGGGGGGTTACCTTTGATTTCTCTCTTCAGTTCAAATACATTCAGTTCACCATGTTTTCAATGGCGTATGTGTATGTTCTACAGTTTGTTAGACCTCTGCACCTCTGGGGGATATGAAGGACCACAGCATACTGTCCTTGCCTTCGAGGAAACCCATACTCTACTGAACTAGAAGGAAAAACTGTTTATGACTTTAGCACAGGCTGGGGCTCAGACTCCAGCTCCAGGCACAGATGGGGAAAGCGTTTTCTGACACATTTCATGGACCTGGTTTGGTTGTGAAAGGAAAGGTTCAAGGACAGGTTGGAGGGAGAAATTGCTGAACAGAAAAAGTGAGACTGCTCTGTGCAAAAGAGTACCATAAGATGGGAGCTTCCTCCTGGCGATCTTAGAAACAGAGGGTGGGGCCCTGAAAGCAGGAGAAGAGAAGAACTGGGGGACAGGTGTGTGGTCTGTGGATATGACAGGTCTGAGGGGGAGAGCGACACTGGACAGACTGGGGCCATAGAACCTGCCTACCTCTGGTGAGGCAGAGGAGGACCTTGAAGACTTGCTGCGTCTCTCTTAAACACCTAGAAGCTTGAGCGCAGGGAATGGCAAGTTGGCAACTTCCTTGCGGAACGAAGTTCATTCAAAAGGGCAGAGGTTTATGGGGATAAAAGGTAAGTGAGACTTCCACAATGATAAAGGACCTTTTCAGTGCCTTGCCAATGTGAAATATGGCCGAACACTATGAAATTTTAGAACCTGTAAAGCACAGAGGCTGTGGGTGGCAATGATGGGGAATAGCAGTGTAGCTGGCTTGGGGAGCAGATGGGTGCACATTCAGCCAAAGAAAGGTCAGGACAGGATGGAGAAAAGGGCGAGGTGATCCAAGCTGTGGGGGCAGCAGAGGCAATAACGAGGTGGCAGAATAAACCTGTATGTCATCTGCTTGACCAGTTAGGAGGGGACGTGTGAATGACTTTGAGGGTATTACCTGGATAGGTAAGTCAGAGGCCAGGCTCTGTATTGGCCTGCCCTGTCTAATATAGTAGCCAAGAGGCACATGTGGCCACTTACATTAGCATGAAGTAAAATTCAAAATTCTGTTCATCAGTCTTGCTAACCATATTCCAAGTGCTCAATAGCACTAGTTTTTCAGAAGGTGTGTGGACAGGACTGGTCAAGAGGGTTCTGAATGCCCGTCTGAGCTACTTCCCTACCCTGCTGGGAAGAGCCCCAGGGCCCACAGGCCCAGCTCCGGTCAGTCCTGATCAAGTGGCTACCATGTAGGTCACGGAGGGAAGGACATTCCATGAAGCCTTGGAGCCACCAGTTCTGCAGGGCCTGGAATTCGCCCTGTCCTGCTTCTGCCCCATTTCCTACTGAGCACATCACTTCATTCTCCAAGCTGCACTCCGGCCTGAAAGAAGGCCTGTCTGTCTGTGGCCTGACTCCCTCCCGATCCTTTGGACTGCTAGTTCCTGTTCAGACAGGGGTCATTCGGAAGCCTGGTTCTTGACATCTGCCTGACCCTGGAACTACCTGGGTGAGGGTCCCTACCTGTGAGGCCCACCCTGGTGCATCTCCCTGCTGGCCCAGAATGAGCCCAGACTCCTTTCCGCCCCGGTGGCTGCTGCCCTCAGGTCTCCCATCCCCCAGCCTGGTTACCTTCTTCCGGGCTTCCCGCCTTCACTGTGGTCCCAGAGTGCTGACACCACGGTATATGTTTGTAGATTTTTTTTAGCAGAAAAGGAAGGGACATGATGCGAATGATGTTTTAGAAATATTTGCCAGTGGTGACACTTAGAATGGCTTGGAGTGGTTAGAGACTAGAAAAAGAGCACAGGCCTGGGGGCTGTGGGTGAAATGGGAAAAGGAAGTGAAGCCTTGAACTAGAGGAGTAAGTTAGGGACAGACAGGAAGAAATGCAACTGATTCTTCCTCCTTAGACTCTTCATTTCTCCTATCCCACTGGGACATCTTACAGTAGATGCAAGTAGAATCAGGAGTAATATTGCTTCATTTAAATCATGAAGCCAGAAAAATGGAAAAACACAGGAGGGTCTACTATAGCAGCACTCTCAGTGACCTGAAAGCAGGGTGCTCTGTTTGGACCGTGGAATGAGGCTCTTAAGACCTGACCCCTCTGTGCTGTGATCACACAGGCAGGCACATCCCTTCCCCCAGAATCTATAGAACCTACCCTGAGCAACAAGAGCCAAAGACCAGAGCTGTTGAAGCTGCTGAATGAAATTAATTCTGTTCTCTGGAGTCTAGAACTTTGTTATTGGAGACTTGCCTTTAGGTTCATAAGGGTTCAATTGTCTAAGGAAATCTTCATGAAATCAATACTTGGTTCCATCTCTAAGTCTACCGATCATAAACTCTGGGTTTGAATGATTTTTCAACTCTGGGCGGAGGATGGGTCCTCAAGGATCACACAGCACTGAACATCAATTAATCATAATTGCTCTGATTTGATGGAATGTGACTTTGAACAGCTCTTGGAGATGGTGTCCTTATGAACCTTGTCAGGGAATCAAACTCTGTCAAGTAGGATACAGGGAGAGATGTGCAGCAACAAATATGCAAAATCCAATCTGTGGGCCTTTTTCTGGGAACTTGCAAGCACTGCTTCCTTTTTAAGCATTCCATTTGAATAATGCCTCACATTTGAGTCTTTACAGTTTCAAAGCTCTTCCTTGTACCTGACTTCATGTGACCCTCACAACCCCCAAATGGAGCAGACTAGGCGTCACTGTCCCCTGACAAGACAAATGAGGCACAGATTAACCAAGACAGATCTGCTCACAGGATTAACCAACTTCTGGTGAGTAGTCAATAGGACACAGTCAGGAATGGAGCCAGGACTCCAATTAGGTTCCTGGCTCCAGTCTCATGCTCTGTTATTAGACCGTCTTGTGCACATGTTCAGTTCACAGCATGCTTGCCTTATCTCTCTGAGACTAACGCAGGTTTGTGTCTTTTTCATATCAACCAATTAGACAATACTAATGAGACAGTCTACAACCTGGGGCCGTTTACTGCAGCACTTGCACCTGGACAAATGTCTCCTTGAGCAACAGAATACAAAGAAACTAAAATTAACCACATGTATGCCCAGTTGGGGCAAATTATGAACAAGATACAAAAGGCCCCAACTCAACTGCCACTTCTGAGGTGCTGGGAGCAAAAGCAGGGTGCTGTACATGATACACGCACTTGGCACCGCCAAGGGGGTGGGCAGACCCCCTAAGCCACTGCTCCAGCCTGACCCACCAATCCACCTTTACCCTCATTCCATTTAAGGGGCCAGCTCACCCCTCCTCAGGGAGGGAGCAAGGGGACCCGTTCCTTGTCTTTGCTCGCTCCTGCTGCAGCACAAGTCCAATAAAGCCTTGCCTGAATTCGTCATCTAGATTCTCATCAATGGAAATTGATGAAAGAGTCTAAGGGGAATTTCTGGGTAGTCCAGGGGTTACCACTCCACCTTCCAATGCAGAGGGTGTGGGTCTGATCCCTGGTCAGGGAGCGCAGATCCCACATGCCTCATGGTCAAAAAACAAAAACATAAAACAAAAACAACAAATAAAGATTTTAAAAAACAACAACAACAAAAGAGAGTCCAAGAACCCCAGGTCAGTCACACTAATAATATAGACCACGGGTTAGTCAACTTTGTCTGTAAAGGGCCAGACGGTAAATATCTTGGGCTTTGGGGGCCATTTGGTATCTGTTATAACTAGACAAGTCTGCCACTGTAGCACGAAAGCTACCATAGGCAATATGTAAACAAATGAACTTGGTTGTGTTCCAGTAAAACTTTATTTACAAAAAGATCAGCAGGTCACATTTGGCCGGTGGGTTGTAGTTTGCCAACCCCTAATATAGACCAGTGGCGGTGGTGGGGATGGGGTGCTGGGATCCACTTTTTCCTTAGTTCTGTTGACTCCTCCGTGGAGGGAGCCCTTTCAGCATTGCCCTTATGGCCTCTCCCCACCCTGGGGTGGTTTTTGAAGGAAAACCTGGCCACACACCCACTTTCCTGACTTTTCATTATGAGCTTCCTGAGGGGACACACACCCTTTTCCAGGAACCTATTCTGTCCTGCAGTATGGGAAGCTGGCCTGGCCAAGGCTTTGGGTGGGTTCAAGTCTATTAAAGAGGATTCGAGATAAGAAACAGTTTTGCTGTCACATATGAACCACATTCTCTAAAACTGGCTTCCTCAGTAATCAGAGTAATAGTTGAGTCTCCATGTATCAGTTGGCCCAGAAGTTTGTTTACAGAAAAACCTGAATGAACTTTTGGGCCAACTCAATACTTGACTCTTTTCTTTCTCAGTTGGCTCAGAACTTGGGCAGGGAAGTGAGAGGCTACTTACCAGGCCCCTCAGAAGCCCTCGGCCTAGACATCGACTGATGACACTTGGATTAAGTGAAGAGGGGCAGGCCCCAGCTTACCTCTGTGGCCCAGAGCAGTGCATGTACCACGAGGTCTCTCCTTGTCCCAGGGTACCAGCCTGCACAGCTGAGCTGGAGCAGATGCCAAGTCGGTAAGCTGGGCAGTCTGTGACGGTGGTTTCCCAGTAGTGCTGGCCACAGGCAGGCAGCTCCTCACCCAGCACTGATGGGATTCTGCAGGCAAAGTTGATCAGGAGTTGGCAACCTTTATTTCATAGACATCGACATTCATAAACGCACCCGCAGTTTAAGCAGGATTCTGTCCTTGGAAACTGCTGGAATTTGACTAAAGACATTGTTCATGCTGTCCCTGACCTTGACCTGAGGGCCACAGAATTCCCCCAACATTCAACATGCTTTTAACATATTTCTACTGCCACACACAACACATATATATTACACATAGCATCTCTTAGAGGAACTGGGAACTAGAAAATAGAATAATGGTAGGATAAAAAGAAGAGGGCTTCCAAAAAAAAAAAGAAGAGGGCTTCCCAGGTGGTTCACTGGTAAAGAACCCGTCCGCCAACACAGGAAATGCAGGAGACTCGGGTTTGATCCCTGGGTCGGGAAGAACCCCTGGAGAAGGAAATGGCAACCCACTCTGTATTCTTCTCTTGGAAATTCCATGGATAGAAGAGCCTGGTGGGCTGTAGTCCATAGGGTTGCAAAGAATCAGACATGACTGAATGACTGAACACACACGCATAGGATAAAAAGAAATGGCACCAATCCGTGGCCCTAGTGGCAAAGAACCCACCTGCTAATGTAGGAGACATAGCAGACCCGGGTTCAATCCCTGGGTCAGAAAGATCCCCTGGAGAAGGGAATGGCTACCCACTGCAGTGTTCTTGCCTGAAGAATCCCATGGACAGGGGAGCCTGGTGGGCTACAGTCCATAGGGTCACAAAGAGTCGGACACGACTGAAGTGACAGCATGCGCTGCGTTCAAAGGGAATGAGGAAATATAAAGGGGGCCAGGGGAGAATTCTAAGAGAGTATGACTTGGAAAGTCTTTTTCCCCAAAACTTGCACGCACACAAATGGAGTCTCTAAAACCTTTAACCATGAGTCCCCGTGTCTGAGGACCTTCCCGGGCACATAGACCAAACCAGGTGCTGCTCCTGGGCAGCTGGCGTCTGGGGAGGCCTGAGCAGAGAGAGGGTAATGCAGGTAAAGTGGGTGTGGTGTTTGTGCTCTGGAGAGGCTTGCGGTCAACAGTCTTGGGGACTGGGGCCTCTTTAGATGGTAGTAGGTATGCCTAAGAGGTTGTTGAAAGGTCTCATTTTGTCTCACCTCAGCTATTTTTGTAACAGGCATGGTGAAGTGAACCAAAGCACTTTCAACCGCTGATGGGTGACCTTGTTTGCATGAATTGCTCAATTTTGCTTTGAAATGACTCAGACAGCAAGGAAGCATTTTTAATTTAAGCAGCATTAATATTCAGTCAGCACCATCTCCCGTGCCCCTATAACAGGTGAGAAAATGATTACACAAGGGAATGTATTTCACTTTCTCGTGTCTTTACCCAACAACCTCATTTCAGAGAAGTGGCTACTGATGGGCGCTTGGTCTCTGGAGCAAAACCTGGTTGCTTGATATGCATGAGCTAATTTTCAGATTAATAATTAACAAAATTCTATCAAATACATTACAGATATTATCTATTATTATTAGCAGCCATGAAATTAAAAGACACTTGCTTCTTGGAAGAAAAGCTATGACCAACCTAGACAGCATATTAAAAAGCAGAGACATTACTTTGCCAACAGAGGTCCATCTAGTCAAAGCTATGGTTCTTCCAGTAGTCATGTATGGATGTGAGAGTTGGACTATAAAGAAAGCTGAGCACCAAAGAATTGATGCTTCTGAACTGTGGTGTTGGAGAAGACTCTTGAGAGTACCTTGGACTGCAAGGAGATCCAACCAGTCAATCCTAAAGGAAATCAGCCCTGAATATTCATGGAAGAACTGATGCTGTAGCTGAAACTCCAATACTTTGGCCAACTGACATGAAGAACTGACTCATTGGAAAAGATCCTGATGCTGGGAAAGATGGAAGGTGGCAGGAGAAGGGGACGACAGAGGATGAGATGGTTGGATGGCATCACAGACTCAATGGACATGAGTTTGAGGAAGCTCCAGGAGTTGGTGATGGACAGGGAAGCCTGGCGTGCTGCACTCCATGGGATCGCAAAGAATCAGACACAATTTAGCAACTGAACTGAACAATTATTCTCATCAGTTATCTATGAACCAACCTCCAATATACTTTTCTCTTTGATTTTTTGAGAAATCCAAAAGAGACAGAAAAGCTCAGTGTATTTCTTAAATCTTTTTCTCCCCCTGAACTCACTCATTGGTACATGTTTAGCACTTCCACTGTTCTGGACCCTAGGATAGATTCTGGGGGTTCAAAGATGCGGAAGACAGGGCTGCTTGAGGACCAGTCAAGATGGAGTAGCTGATGAACGATTCCAAGGTGCTCAGACCTTTTTGTAGGCATGATCAAAGGGCGCCTGAGCCCAGAGAAGGCTTGGCCGTTCCCAGGAGCAGGTAAGACCTGAGCTGAGCCACAGACAGGTGAATAGCAGCCTAAGAAGGAAACAATGCGAGTCGCCGTTGGTGGGCTCAGGGCGGTAGGGAGAGCTTGCTGGCAGTCCACCCCAGGCACATTAGTGCCTACAGGAGCGTGTTTCACATGGGTTATGATTTTCAAAAGTCTTTCACTTTCTTCCATTTGGACCCTCAAAATAACCATGAGTGACTGCAGACAAACTGCAGAGCATGCTCCATGCTGTGCCCTCAGCTTCTGGCTTCTTTTGACTTTGCTGCTTCCTTTTATTGGGGCTTCCCTGGTGGCTCAGACTGTAAATAATTTGCCTGCAATCAGGAGACCCGGGTTTGAGGCCTGGGTCAGCCCTAGAGAAGGAAATGGCAACCCACTCTAGTGTTCTTGCCTGGAGAATCCCATGGACAGAGGAGCCTGGGGGGCTAGAATGCATGGGGTTGCAAAGAGTCAGACAGGACTGAATGACTAACACTTTCACTTTCCTTCTGTGGGAGCCTCTGGGGGAGAGGGGGCAAGATCCTGAAAGTCCTGCGTGTGGCCAGCTCCAGAAACTCAACAAAATGTCATTCTCCTCTATTCCTTTTCAAATGGATTGATACAAAATCTGATTTGCTGTTGAAAATAATAGAAGAATGAACCCAGGCTCTCTTTTCACTGAACCAGAGATAACGCCTTAAAACAGCCTATGTGTTAAACAAAACCATCTGTGCTTGTATTTCCAATAAAAATATTGACACTTGCTCCATGTTTGAACTACCTCCATCACTTTCCCCTTAGTAACGAACCACAACCGAACTCTGCAATTCGTGCTTGCTGTCACATAGCATGTGCACCAAACCAAGGATGTGGCGGGTGAGGCCACATGAGGCCTCTCGTGCCTTCTCCTTCTACTCACTCTGTCAGCCGTCTCCTCTCAGCGAAGCTGATCACTGTCCCATTTGAGGAAATCTGCAGAGCAGGATGAGCTGTTTCCCTCAACAAGAGAAATCTGGTTCCTATTGCAATCAGAAAACAGGATTATAACATTACCACAACCTCCCTGGCCATGCCCCACCTTTCAGATCTTAGTCTCTCCTTGCTTCTGACATAAAAATCCCTCCCAGGGTGTTTTCAGGTCCATGGCAAAATTCCACCTGTGATCAGGACTCATGAGCTAGTGACTTGTCACCTTACCTGGTATCACAGATGTGTGAAACCCCCCTCAGCCCAAATCTAGTGCCTACTCTTATACGAAGTATGCTCCCCACCCAACACCTACCTCACCTGGAAACTAGTTAGAAAGGCAGAATCTCAGGCCTTCTGACAGGTTCCTGAATTACAGTCTCTATTTTAACAAGCTCCTCGGGAGATCGATGTGTGCGTTCAAGTCTGAAGAGGCACTGGTGTAACCTCCAGAAGTGCTTCTAACAGTGGAAGGTACAGGCACCACACTGGGACTGCAGGGAACACACTTCTGGACAGACAGTCCCCCTGTTTTCTTCTTTACAAACATCACTCTGTCCCTAACCACATCAAACAACACACATGGCTCATGCACAACTTTTTGCTGGTTAAGCAAGTCACTTAATGGGCCACCCTCAAGTTTCTGCCTCAATCTTTGGGTCTAGGATAAGATAAAAAAAACGATCACCTTTCCATTCCTCATTTCTTTTCACAATAATTGGGAACAGCCCAGTATTTTTTATTGGCATCATCAGGGTATTTTCCCCAAAAGGCCCTTGAACAGTTATCATTTTCTTGAGTTACTCATACATTCATGCATTCAACAAACATAAATTGGCACCAATCATGAGCTAGACATGGAAAATAATTAGAAGAATAAGACTGGAAGATTATTCATGGAGTTCACAGTGTCATGTATCAAGAATATCTTCATCCCACTCTTCCCAACACACACACACACACTCACAGACTCAAAACATACCCATCATCTATAGCAGATTGTAAGCCAAACAAGAATCATCTAAGGAGATTTAAAACATGTCAGAGCCCATATCTCAGTAAATTAGATCAGGATCTTTGGGAGTGGACCCCCAGCATCTTTTTTTTTTTTTAACTTTTTAAGCACCTGACTGATAGCTAATGGGTAGCCAAGGTTGAGAATGTCTTAAACCAGAAAAATAAAAGAAACACCTTGACCTTTGGCCAACCCTGGGTCCTTACGCCAAAAACCTAGCATTGCCAGCAGAAGTGGCCCTCTAGGATGTCTTCTCTGGGTGGTGGGTGGGAAGGAATGGGAATACTTGGAAGCAGTTCTCTGTGTGCAAAAGAAGTACCTCTGGTGGAAATGAGGGCAGCTTCACTCTGCTCACTAGTCCCAAATGCATTGATGGCTCTCACGTAGAAAAAGTAATTGTCATTGGGTTGGAGATTAACTTTCAGCTGGAGTCCTTTAATTCCAGAGAAAGATCTAAACGTGAAAGGAAAATAATAATTTTAAATATAATGCTACATGCTAAACAATACATCATATTTCAGTCCTGCAGTGCATGAACACCTTTTATTAACAAATCATTTATTTTTCCCTTTTTATGACCATGGAGTTAGCAAGTCAGATTCTATAAAATGGCCACTTCCAGTAAGTTTACTTTATCAAAGCATTTCTACCTTGGTCAACTTTTGTCTAATATTATGCCTTCCAGAATGCTCTTTGGAATAGAGCCAACAAAACTTTTTTTTTTTTAATTCAGAAAATAGACTAATTTTGTGGTTAATGAGTCTCCAAGCTTACATTGTTTTCTTTATGAAATTCTGGCCAAGAGGGCACTTGTGGATTAAGATGATGTTAAACTAATCTATAATGGAAAAAAACACCATCTCATTAACAGATCCTGAATAGTGGAAAACTTAAAGTGATGATTTTGTACATAGCCATCATGTTAAAGCTACCCAAGTTAATGAAACTGAGGATCTCTAAAGATGACAACATCCTTTAGAGCAAACTTAATCCTGGCAAAAAAGGAGAATTCTAATTGCCAAATAAAATCCCCAAAGTTGTTGTTCCTAAACCTCCCATTTACAATGAAAGAAAAGTACTGGTCATGGTATTGGAATGGCACTAGACCCGGCAAGTACACCGTAACATCCCAACCATTTAAGCTAAATGGACTTGCTGGATTTGAAGATGGAGTTCTGAACTTGAAATGAGCTGGAATAATTTTTGTGCCTTTTTTCCATTCTCTTTAATCTGCGTGATTATCATATCCTAGGGCATTTATACAAACGAAGTATACAAGTTTGTTATACAAGCTCTTCTTTTAGCCTCCATTTGGGGAAACTTTGGACAAGTTAGGCTCCTTGCTGATAAAAGTTCTAATCTGAGTGCTACAGAATCAGAATCCTGTCCCTCTTGGATGTGCATTAGATACTAGACATAGAAAACAATAGTACAATTGCCTTCAAATCCATTCTCAGAGGGAGAGAGTTTTTTTTTTTTAACTGTTTGCTTTGTTTGTTTTTATTTTCTTTGGGTTTATTTTGTTATTAATGAATGTTCCACAAAATCATTAGAATCAAAGAGTGGCCACTTCATTCTCAGATTTATTTTCTTTTTCAGGTTATTCCTCCTTCTGCTGATTTATTTCATTCTCAATACCTACCTTAGAGAATACCATGAAGGACCATGAAAAGGAAAAAGTATCACTGATCCAGAAAACAAATTAATTTAGACTTTTTCAAAGCAGAAAATCTGTACAGAGTAATGGTCCCTCCCCGACCAGAGCAGCCCTGTGTCTAAAAGCAGGGAAACTCCATGTGTTTCTCAGCAGTAGGGGCCACAGAGGGGAGAAGCCTAGGTCTATTTATGTATTTGCTATTTAGTACTTGCTCCTGAAAAAGGTCCCTGTAAATTCCCCAAACCTTATTGATTGTTATTTCAGAACCTACCACCTGACCAGGCCCTTGGAGGGTACTCTCTTTAGATGCAGGGGAAAATGGATGGATGAAATTGAGCCACATGTCCACTGACAACTAATTATGCTTCAACTAATTAACAAAACACCAGGTTCTATGACTGAAAATACAATTCTAAACTAGTATCTAGATCATTATTCTGGGGTAAATGTATTGCTGATCTTGTTTGAACTGATGACTGAAGATATGTTTTCAGTGTACATTAATTATATCAAGCTTATGGTCACAATAAGCACACTCAGATCTGAACTGAATTTCAGACTTCATCTACTCATTAAATAAATATTTACTGATCACTTGTCATATGCTCAGGTCCTGCCCCTGCTTGACAGGACTAGGTGAGGAAATTTCATCTCTAGAAATTGGATAGAACATACAGGTTTCATTTTGTGACAATGCAGTTGTTAAATGCCAAGGATACTGTTCTGGGGTTAAGTTTTGCTCTTAAATTTTATGAAGCCTATAAAGGAGGAAATTATATATGTGTGTGTGTGTGTGTATATATATATATATATAGAGAGAGAGAGAGAGAGAGTCAATTACATTCTATGTCTTATTAGTCATTTAAAGAACAAAAGCCTACATGGTACAGAGTCCAATATATGGGATCACTGTGCAAACAGGTCATGTAGATATGACAAATACACACCATGCCCTCACTGAATCTATAAAAGCACCAGGCATGAAAATGAAAGTAACGTGAAATATGGTAGGGTTTTATTGCTTATAAGTTGCTATCATATGCTCAAACACCAAGAAGAAGGCAAAAAAGCTCAGATACAAATGGTTCAACCCTATGTCTATTTATTCTGTCTGACCTCACTTGAATGCCACAAAAGTCTTCATGTCAGCTGTCCCTACTGTTGAGGCAAATGAAAACTTCACAAATTTTGCAATTTGAAATCTGAAGGGTGGCACTTCTCCATAGATTATGATATTTTTATTTCAAAACCAAAAACTTGTCATAATTGCAACTGAATCCACATGGTTATAATGAGCTTTGCATAGTCTGGAGTAGAATTCAAATTCACAGAATATCCAAATCGAGGTAATTGATTAAACAGCACATGGAATCCCAGGGAGTTATTGGTGCTTAGGTAAGAAGAGATTTCAGTCTTATCAACAATGTGACCAATCTGATGATTGTAGAAGTTCAGAGCCAATAATAAAATCCAAAACACAATAAGAAATATGACTCAAAGTGTTTCACTCTGGGTCATAAGTGTGGGATCCTCTCTACAAGCACCATAGTACAGTAGGAAGGGAAGGCTTTATATTAGAGGTTCTGGGAATGTGAATATTGTTAAATTCCAGTGTTTTAAGGCAGAGAGAAATAGTCAAAGGAGACCTACTGTCTCCTCAGACGTCTGAAGGGCTGCCATGTTAAAGAGACTGGTCCGTCTTTTGCTATTTCTGATGGAAATGAGTGGAAGACCCCAGAAGGCCAATGTTTGCCCAATGTAACAAAGGCTTCTCTAGTTTGAGCCCTTTCACTCTTTAGTTTTTGCAGGGGATGACTGAAAAGTTTGCCACGACTAACCACAGACGATGGGGCAAGGAATATTTCACATGAGAATTGAAAAGGATCTTTATGAAGTAGAAAACCATTAGGGACTTAATGCTTATGAGAAAATACTAAAAGCATTCGTATTAAATCAGAGAGAGACATGAGGTTAAAAAAAATTGAGGAGTAGGAGGTAAAATTGTTATCACTTGCGGATAATATGACTACTATCTAGCAAACCGAAGAAACACAATTGAAAAACTCAGAATTTAGTGAGATAGCTAGATGTGAATCTAATAAAAAAAAATCGAAATCTTTCATATACAATAACAACTAGATAGAAGATAAAGCAAAATAAAGACCTTATTTAGAATAGTGGCAAACATAGTAAAAGTGTGTAGGATTTATATGAAAACTATTTTTGAAAATGATAATGAAGGAAAGTCCACTAAAGACTTGACTAAAAGGAAAGGCAGATGAGTTCTTGGAAAGGAAAATGCAACAATCATAAAAATTTCAGTGCTCCCTAAATTAACCTGTCAACTTAACATGATCTCTACAAATACCGAATTATCAGGGGCAGAGGAGTAGAGGGGACTACACAGTCTGACTCTAAAGGTCGTATGAGAAATAAACTAGCAAAAAAAAAGCAGTCATGAAAGGGCAACCTAATCTACATGACTTCTAAAATTATAAAGTTATAATAATAAAGAGTGCATGGTACCAGGGCATAAATAGATGGGTCAGTGGAACAGTTTATAAAGGTTGGGAATAGCACTGAACACATAAGTTCTTAAATACATAATAATGGAACTATTTCAAATCAGAAAGGAAAATGCTGGCAAAGCTGGATAGCCATACTAGAAAAAATAAAGTTGGATTCCCTACTCCATACTTCCTCTTGAAAGTGTGTATTAACTAGTATTAACATTTAAAAAAATATGTATGGCAAAAAAAATTTTAATTGCAGCTTGTATCACAGATGAAGACTGATGTCCTTTAAAAATCAAAGAACTCCTACAAATCAATAAGAAAAAATACTACACTCTAATAGGAAAAAAATGGGTAAAGGAAATGAAAAGTTCATAGAAAATGAAGTACATAGCTCTGAAACATACAAAAAGATGTTCAACCCAATAACAGAAATGCACAATTAAACTATAATAAGATTCCATTTTCTACTTCACAAACTGTGAGAGATCAAGTTTTATCACACCCCGTATAGGCAAAAGTATGGAGAACCAAACACTTTTACATGCTGCTTGCCAAAGTGTAAACAGCTACAGCGTCTATGGAGACAATTTGGTAATATCTATCAAAACTCAAAATGTTCTTACTTTCTAACCAATCATGATACTTCTAGGAATTTACCCTGCAGATATACTTGCACATGTATTAAATGATATATGCCCAAGGTTCTTTCTGCCATACTCTTTGTGACAATGGAAACAACTTAAGTGCCTCTCAACTAGTCAAATAAATTGATTATATTCTTAGAATACAATGACATTTTTTTTAAACTGATGCAGTTCCATTCATATTGCCATGAGATACCAAGAAATATTTTTAAATAAGAAAAATAAGGTGGAAAAAAAACAAAAAACAATAATAATAATAAAATTAAAAAAAATAATAAAAAAAAAGAAAGAAGGTGGAAGAAATACATATAGTATGCTACCATTTGTTGAAAAAATATAGCTGCTATATATGCACAGACTATCTAAAAAGATAAATATGCATCAGATAACAGTAATTGCCTCTGGGGTGGGGAGAGATGAGTAAATGAAGTATAGATAGAAAGGAGACAATTTTCACTGTATTCTTTTTTGTATCTTTTGAATTTGTACCATATTTACGTATTATCTATCTGAAATTAAACAATTTACTTTCAGAGCTATATTACAAGTTCAGAAGCTGGTTAAATGTGTTTGCAAAAGGCACATTAGTTTGAATTCTATAAAGTAACTTCTCTAGGAATTTTATAATTCAGCAATTTGTGTTGGATGGAAGGTGTACATGTGCCCAAGGTAAGCTGAGGGCTGGTCACCACGGGGAGTGGTGATCCGCTGGGCTGCCATGTCCGATACCTGGACCTGAACATATTTCCTCCAGGAAGCGGGGGCGGCATGTGTATAAACACCATGGGGAAATGCAGTGCCGTGACTCCTGGAAGCAGCCTGCGGATGGTGCTGTCACTGCAGGGCAAACAGATGGCTAAGTACGAACTGCTTTTTAAAAACACAGTGGGCTCTTACGGTTGGCACCACCAACACTCAGCCAGTCAATCAACAGCATTTACTGTGAACTGTGGAGAGAGCACATGGCTGGGCTCTATGGGGACCAGCCAGTAAAGTCGTGTTTCCCATACCTGCCCGGGCATATTAGACCTTCTGAACAGGAATCCTTAAGAGGCGCCTGTGAATCTAAACTCTAACGAGTAGCCCAGCTGTTGCTGTTGTTGTGTTTTTAATGATCTGTTAGGTTTGAAAAACATAATTGTAAGACAGCACAGGGTGAGAAGGGGTGGGAAGGAGAAACAGGAATAAGAAGAAAAATCTACGAGAACATAAGCAACATGAAATACAAGAAGAACTAACTAAACAGTTTCAGCTGTTGGAAGCCATTTATAAAATCTTAATTATCCATAAACACGGAATTTTTTGTTTAAGATGAAAATTTTTGGTTAAATCAGGATTAAGGAAATTCTTTATATGCTGACTTTTTTTTAACATAATAAATATTTTTCAACAGGCCTTTTTTTTCACTTGATAACTGGGTCTTATTATAAGACTCAGTGTTAACTAAACATCACTGTTAGTTCATAATAGTGTAGAAACATAACTTGAGGGCAGAATCCTGGTGACCCATGGAACTTAGGCTTTCCTATAATTAGAATCTCTCACAAAATCAAAGAGAGTCAATCAAAGAGATCTTTCCAGCAGAAGGACCCTAGAGTTTAGTTTTCTCTATAGTTAGTTACCCTCCAAAGTTTGAATTATACCATTTACATTTCAGGCAGAGAATCCCAAGAACCTAGTCACATCTATTCATTGTTCTGGATTCTCCAAGCTTTCCTTTACCATGCCAAGGTCACACAGGTGGACAATTACCTGAGGTCCCAGAGAACTACCTGCACAGAATGGCGATTTAAATCATGCTTTCAGAGCCCGTTTAAAAAATGGTTACATAGGGAATGCTTTTGCATCTTTTGTAAAACTGCTCTTAAAGACAATCACTATTATCTTGTTCAATAGCCCTTATATAAAGATCTACATGAAAAATTCATCTTATAACTGAATGTCAAGAAATAGAATTGTCTCTCTTAGTTAAGTGTTGTGCTTCCTTTTTTAAAACAGATGAGTTATGTAATCTCTTTCTTTCTCCCTCTTGCTCTCTCTTCTGTTTTCACTTTAGCTGCCAGGAAGTTCATATTTAAATTGCATGTTCCATTGAGGTATT
Source organism: Cervus canadensis (assembly GCF_019320065.1). NCBI lineage: Eukaryota > Metazoa > Chordata > Mammalia > Artiodactyla > Cervidae > Cervus > Cervus canadensis. The sequence continues at coordinate 9,852,888 of NC_057391.1, read as the reverse complement.
GTTCTTAACCTGTGCTTTGTGATACAATCTCCTTACCCCTGCATTACCTGGCTCTTGCCCTTGTTTTTAGTGGCTTTAGTATGACTGAGTCTTTCATTGTGAACAACTGGAATCATTTTGAAAACTGACAGATCGTAAGTTAAAAGTAAAAGAAGAGGTTGGTTTTCCATTGACTGAGGTTTTACTATACAACCAGGAGGTGTATAGAATTTTAAATGATCAAAGTTAAATCAGATTCATTTGGGAAGAAAGATTTCATTTAGAAAAAGCTGAATGCCAAGAATTTCTGTGGAGGTGGAGGTGGGGGGCGGGGGGTAGGTTATCCTATTACCTCTTAATTATTCAGTGAATTTTGGCCCAATCATGTCAGTGGTGCTCCTGTCATCCTATGAGGCAAGCATGGGGGAGGAATGACTGTCTCCTTTACCCACAGACGGTGCAGTAGGTCCAATCACTTGCCCTAGACTGTGTGGTCAGTCATCACCTGTCCAGCTGAAAGCTGAGTGAAAAACGTGTTTTGTTTTCTTTTTCAAATGCTGGGATTCTTCATCTCCTAACCAGGCATGGAGTTCATGAGGAAATTCACCCTTACTTCTATAGGGACAAAGTGGCAGGTGTCCCCAGCTAGATCACCCAGCTCTGACAGACAATCCTGTTCCTGCCCCACCACGTGTGACCCCAAAAGCTGGAAGCAGGAGAAACAGGAGCTCACAGGCCCAGCACCCCAAGCCCAGCCCACCCTGAGGGGGCTCCCAGGGAGGGCGACCCGGGAGGGTCTCTCCACCCACCGCCTTGGCCGGGGCCGGGGAGCAGGAAGTGCGCTCCCAACCGCCTCGGCGGCGTATTGAGTCTCACAGATTTGTCCCTCAGCACACAGCTTCTTTCTGCACAGCCCACACGGCTAATCCCTGTACTATATTTCTCTCAGTTTTCCCTCCTCCACCCACAGTGCTGCTGACTTCTCTCCACACAGGAGAGACAGAACAGCTGAGGAAACAGCCGAGCGGTGGAAAATTTTTGAAAGTGTTTTGAGCCCACCCAACCTGAGGAGAGCATTCAAAGAAAAACAGGAAAGGGTGAGTAGGAGCTCCCTCAGCCCCCACACACAAGCCAGGGATTGTCACTCCCGCCCACCCCGGAGCCCAACAGGGGCCGACTGCTGGGCTGGAGCCACAGTGCCCACACACCAAAATATGCAAATGTGTTTTCTGTGAGGATGATGGCAGGGGGACAACTGCTCGGCTGTTTCAGACACCACGTCAGGAAGCTCGGGAGCACAACAGGCTCACTGCGTTTAAACACCTCCTCTAAGGGGTCAACCAGCATCTTTGGTCTTAAACTGGAATTTCTAGAGGTCATCATTCTGGGAGAGTGAACGCCAGTCTGAAGATGGATGTGTTTCTGTTCTGGCAACCAAAATTAGACTCCCTAATCTAAAGGGTAATCAATGCCCCCCATGTGCGTATGTGCAATTTCATATTAGTCATCCTTTTTTCCCCTCTTCATTTCAATTTCTCTTCCTACTCCAGACAAGAGCTTTTAAGGCTGTCTGTCTTTTCAGAGGTGTGAGGGTGAGAAAGATCTAAATTCATTTAGTTTTTAGTTCTGTTTAGTTCTCCATCTTTTCTTTGCTAGAGATTCCAGTCAGTGAGATGACTTGGAGTTGGCAAGGGCAAAAGGAGATGGGCTAATGCCATCATTCACCTTCTCATTCACTCATTAAATAGACCTGTAATGAAGAGCTGCACAGAAAGTTTCCTGTTCTTACCCAGTTTTTTATGGGTTTTTTTGTATGTGTTTTATTTCTACATCTGATTTAGCATAGGGGTTTTGCATAGAATCTAGAATGTATGCAAGGGTTATGTAACCAATGGATAAATAAGATCATAAGTGTCCTTCCCTATAAGTGGTCCATGAAAAGGTTTCCAATCTTCCAAGTTAGACTAGTCCTATCTCCTAATTAAGTATCCATTCACTGAAATTAACTCATTCACCATTCTTCTTTATTCTGTTGGCACAATTCACTTTTTTTTTTTCTTATTTTGAATAACATCCTCAAAACTGACCTAAATTTTATTGTCGTTGTTATTATTATGTATTCAGTGCTAATGATATATACCCATTCAGGTAACACATGCGTACTGAGTAGCTACAATATGCCAGATACTGTCCCAAGCACTGAGGCTGCAACTTTACATAATAATCCCTTTATGGAGCCAACAAGTGAGTGGGATCAGACAATCCTTGGCTTGCTGTTCTTTCCAAGACACAAAATAACTTTAATTATGCACTGCTATGCAGAAAACCAAAGTGAAGAATGTGGTTCTAATAAAATGGAAAACTAGGGACGGTTTGCTTTGTTAGCTAGGGGTGATAAAATGTTGAGATTCTTTGTTTATCAGTTCTACTGTCTGACTAGCTGTCTACAGCTGACATCCTAGAGATTGGCAATATAGATGACTGCTAAATAGCTAATGTTTAATAGAGTTTGAACCATCAAACATTGTAAGGAATGTTTCAAAGTTGGTTTTAACCACCAGATGGTCAAAGACACAAGACACATGACCACTCCAAAAGAGTCGAATTTTCTTTCCCTCTTGAACTCTTAAATTGGAGAACCAAAAGAGATACAAATGAGTTTTGCAGCCCTGGGCCTCTGAAATTAAGGATGAATTATTTCATAGTTTGTTGATGCCAACCAGAGATATAAAGCGCTGAGGCTTCTTGTATTTGTGAGGGATCACTCTGATGTGGTGTGTCAGCGATAGACTTATCAAACGAACAGGGTAGTGATTTGTGGCCAACAAAATTGTGCTTGCCTTAAAAACAACCTATTGTGAGATGCATCAGGTATCCAAAGAGCCTGGAGAGTCATCTTTGAGCTGTGGATTGAACATACCATTCCACCTCCTGGCACTGAGGGGTCTTTTAACACCTAACGGGAAAAGAGCTCCATCTCCAACATAGCCCCAAACTATCAACAAGGCTCAGAATGTGGAATTTCCCTTCACTTCTAAACTTGTTGGACTAGGTCCATTCAATAACAAAGGATTCTTGTATTGGTTCATAACTTCTATAAACTTGTGCTTATCCAGTCTCTCAGATGTTCTCCTTTGGCAAGAAAAACTAAGAGAACCCACTGGCAAAGTGTCAAAGGCATAAATGAATGACAAGTCATGTTTTAATAAGCTCAACTTTTGTCTTAATGAAACTGATGGAAGGCTATTTTTTCCCTAGAAATGAAACTGTCATTGATTTCTCTAGCTTTGATGAAGGATTTGTTTGGAATGCATTCTTCATCATTGATATTAAATCAACTTTTTTTGAGAGCCTCAGAATGACCAGAGAAAGGAAAACCATGAACTAAAGGGGTTCTCTCTTTACATCTATGTTTTTCATATGACAAAAGAAACCAAGGGTATACAATAACTCCAAGTTGTTGGGCTGTTAAGGTATGTTAACTCAGTCTGTATAATGACACAAGTTTCAGAAGTAGTAGAAAGAATAAGATGAACCTGATTTGCATCCTGACTCTGAACTCTCACTCCATCATTTAATACCTTGGCCAAATTATTTAACCTCCCTGAGTCTCATTTAATGGAAGTCATGACCTCCCTCCTAGAATTGTCAAGAGAGTTAGATGAGACTTAGCACATAGCCTGACAAGTCGAAGGCCCTCGGTGATGCCATTCTCCTTCCTTCTCCCCTTTCCCTGCTCCCTGTAGCCACACTTAAGAGATGACATCACAGTTCCCTCGGTGAAACGGCTACCAGGTCTCAGGGTTTCCAGACTTCTGCCGATTTAAGAATCCAACTGTGCTGGTATTATTTATGCAAATGCCAGCTGAGTCCCAATGCTATAACAGGGATGAGTCACTCCAAAGCACTCCTTCATGGTCTGGTCTTGCCTTGGAAAGAACTGGGTTTCCTCACTGATGATGGAGAATGATGGGAGAGATTGCCCGGGGACTCAGGCACTTCTGATCAAATGCTCTCACAGCATCAAAAGTTTTTATGCAGAGAATGTCCAGGACTCTCATGAGTGACATTCAACAGTGGTTAGCAGCTTGGACTCTGAAAACTAACAAAACAAGATTTGAGTCCTGATTGCCACTCGCTAACTGCTAGGCTCTCAAAGCATCTGTTAGCTCTCGGAGTGTATGTAAGGATTAAATAAAGCAACATACATAAGGCATTTAGGACAGTGACTTGGTATATAGTAAATGCTTAATAGAAGCCAGTAATAATCTCTCTGTGTGTTTCTGTCTTTGTCTCACTCTGCCTTCCTTCCTCTATTCTTTCTTTCTCTTCCTAAGTCTCTCTGTCTCTGTCTCTGTGTGTGTGGGTTTCTCTCTCTGAGTTAACCACTCAGCTATTTGCTAATCATTGAGTCCTGCCTTCCAGCAACTGGCACATTAACAGAGACGTTTGTTTCTTGTATGTTTACTGTGTTCTCACTTCGGCTGAAATGCCTACATCTCACCCTTATACACTCCACTCAACGTTACTTCATCCTTTGATCATTATTTTGTGAAGCTTATCTTCACATATTTGAAAGAAATGATAATTATTGCTCAGTTGATTGAAACCTCACATCATAGCTAAATAAACAGCTGTGGCTTGATCAGGAAGACAATCAAGAGCTTAAATAACACACTTTATTAAAAAGCTGTCTGATTTCATACCATTATTTCCAAGTTCCATATCCTGCCAAAATAATTTACCTCAGAAAATTACTGATTTTTAAATGTCTCTAGCAAAATATGGATATCAATAATAATCTAAATATTCATCATGGAACATCATTCCCTATTGCCACAGATTGGAGGTTAAGAAAACACCACCTCAAAAAAAAAAAAAAGAAAAAAGAAAAATTAAAAAAAAAAAAAAGAAAACACCACCTCAGTAAATAAATTAACATTTACCAAAGACCCACTGGATATACAGACTTTTATTAATAAATTTTAGCTTCATAATTTTTATTGAGAGAACTTTACATTTCTTTTTTCCTGGAAAAAATCACTGGATTTTTTCATGCTCTTGAAGAGGCAAGTATGTCTGTGATAATGTAAATGTAATTAGCTCCTTTTTATTACCAATATATTATGGAGACATTCAAATTTACATTATATACAAGCTCACTGTTAGTTTCCTGAGTTAGGTGGTACCTATTCTGTATGACTACTAAAAAAGCACAGAACATATGCATATATCCTGTCTAATGATTCAAGTTAAATATACTTCAAAGAATGTTCTATCTTATTAAAATTCACATACATTTTTCTTATAAGGGAGTCACCATTCTGCATTGTAGCGTGTGCTTTATTACAAACTTAGAGTTCATTGATGAATAGTGACAGAGTTGCAAATCAAGTCAACAGCTTCATTAGCACAGCAGGGTTTTAGGAAGCGTTTCTCCCTCTGTGACCATAAACTTAGAGGCTGGTCGAGAGCCCTGCGCTGGGCTTCCGGCACACCAGGCTCTTCCCACGGAGAGGGGTCCTTACCTGAGGCCCTCGCCCTCGGGAGCGTGCTGTCTGCAGTACTCCAACGTGTAGGTCTCGGTGGCCTCCGGGCTGGCGGGCCGCCATCGGATGGTGGCTGAGTTCCAACACACAGTACAGTCCTCGGCGCGGATCACAGGGGTGGAGGGGGCTGCGGGGAGAGAGCCAGGGCAGTTGTGGGGCTGTCTACGGCAGTTCTGCTGCCCTGGTCGCTGGGCTTGGGGATGATTTTAAATTTTTTTTTTTAAATATGTCCTGAGTTGAAAACCCAAAAGTATAAAAATATACATAGTGAAAGGTCTCCCTCCCATCTTTGCCTTTCAAACTGCCCAGTTTTCACCCATCCCCAGACAGCTTCTGATAGTAGCTTTCTATAAATTCTTCTATAAATCCTACCAGGGTTTCTTCATACATATACAAGCAAATAATATGAAGATTTTTGTCCCTTCCTTTACACAAAAGTTAGCTGCCATGATCTTGCCATCAATAGGTACTCAATAAGTTGTTTTAAAAGGCAAAAAGAAGGTGGGAGGGGGGATCGGGATGGGGAACACGTGTAACTCTATGGCTGATTCGTATCAATGTATGACAAAACCCACTGAAATGTTGTGAAGTAATTAGCCTCCAACTAATAAAAAATAAATAAATAAAAAAAATAAATTGAAAAAAAAAGGCAAAAAGAAAGGATAAAACAGAGGGAGTAAGTCATTTCTCCCCCTAAGGCAGTTACAATTATCTTAAATACAATGCAAACTTGGCTTCTGACACAGCTGCTTAAGCCCCTGTGAAAAGATTCCATCACGGGAATGCATTTCCAGCTGAATACCATTGCTGAAAAATCTTTTGGGGGCTCCTAGCACCCATATGAGAGCCTGAGCTTCTTACCTTAGCAAGTATGAACTCTATGTACTAGCCTTTCTTAACTCATGTCCTCTTCTCCTTGTTTTTAAGTCAAAGAAATAATACCAAAATTCTTGTATCCTGCACACTCCCTACTCTTTCTTACCTTGACACCTGTCTCATATGTCTTCTTCAGATGGAATACACTCCTTTAACATATTACTTCCTACTGGTCCTTTAATGATTACATTCAGGCATAAGTTCTAGGAAGCCATTCCTGATCCTGTCCCTGCCCCAGCCAGTCTTGGATATCCTTCTAGAGTGTTCTGGATCACGGCCCTTACCACACATTTTCTATGATTTTTTGTTTTGTATCTCCCCCACTTGAGTATGAGCTTCTTGAGATGAGGAGCCCAGTCTTATTCACTGTTGTAAACCCAGCACTGTACAACACCCAGCATGCAACAGGTGCTTAACAAATGCTTATTGGTTGATCTTAATAGTCTGTAAAGAACTGAGTATTGCCTCTTAACACCCCCTTAACATCTCCTTTTTGTTGTCCTTGTTTACTGTTGTTTAGTTGGTGAGTCACGTCCGCCTCTGTGACCCCCTTGGACTATAGTCTGCCAGGCTCCTCCGTCCATGGAATTCTCCAGGCAAGAATACGGGAGTGGATTGCCACTTCCTTCTCCAGGGGATCTTCCCAACCCAAGGTTCGAACCCGTGTCTCCTGCATTGGCAGGGAGATTCTTTACCACTGAGCCACCTGGGAAGCCCCTGCCATCTCCTTACCTGTTCTAAAGATTGCCCTTTCGCTGGGCAGGCTACATCCTGTGAAATTCACAGCCATTACCCACACTTGATAGCATCGGTCAGGTTCTAAATCTTCAAAAACACAGTAGCTTTCTTTCACGGTCACTCTGTATTCTTCTACCAAATCTAGCATAAAACACAATCATAAACTCTAAGGTATCTTCCTAAGTTAACTGAAAGCTATAGCTATTGGAAAAATTCAACTACACATTTTTCAGTGGGAAATACAAACTGATAAACTTACAGACATCACTATGTGGTAGATAGCATTTAAGAACATTCAAGCAATAACATTCCAAAAGAGAATGACATAGTATTACTTGTGAACACTTACCAGAACATAATAGCACATTAGTGAGATTCTGAGTTTCATATACCACAATTAAAGTAACTTGTTTTAATAGCAAATACTAAAATTGCATGGAATTTATGTTAATCTCAGTAATCCACTCTCAAGAAAAGTCTTAAGAAGCAATGGCAATATTTTAAAAGAGTACGTAATAAAATAAGGACAATCCCATGTTTCCTAAATGTACAATGTTAAAAAGCATCTTTATAGATTAGTAAACCATTCAGTATGATTTTCAAAGTTTCAAATCTTGATTCCTTATCATGAATTCCAGAATTCTTTCAACTAGAGGTTTCCATAATTGATAGAAATACTTAAACACTGTTGACAGAGCATAAACTATTCTAAGAAATAACTTTGTTCAATCAAGATATTTCCTAAAATTACTTATTTTACTTTCAGTATTTTAGTAGTAAATATTACTCAATAACATTCTGAACACCTGCCCCTTGGGCCAATCTGATTATTCTTACTGAAATTTCTTTCCTTTTAAAAGAACGATTTTCTTTTCTAAATTAGCCTCTGGTGATTCCAAGTATCCTCTCTTATTACTCTAGGATGTCATATCTTCAAAATCCCTCCAGTTAATAAACCCAGATTATTCCCTTTTAAAGTAAATTTAGGAAATCTTCAATTCAGCAGGCTTCTTCAATTGCATCTCTCTTTACCAGTGAGATATATTTCCCTGGATTGTACATTTTGGCTTGAATAATGTCATAAAGACATATATACACTGAAAAACATTTCCCCCATAGCCTAGAACCTGTGGTTCTCAATAGAATTATCCTTTTAGACTAAGTCATTTAGCCTGGTACGCCTTTTAACAAAGCATATAATATATGTCACTGGGGACCTATTACACGCAGCATAGCATCACAGTCTAGACCATCAGATTACTGAACTGGCATCAGCAGAGTTCAAGGCATCAGAGAAATGAGACACGGGACAGGTATGTGTTTGGGAGATGATAGGGGAAGTTGGGGAGGTGGAGCACTTTATAAAGTGCTCCAGGAAGTAAAGAGCTGTTCAGAGGAGTCTTGGAGAGCCATGAGGTTCTCTGATATACCTGGATATACAGGGAGGTGAAGTGTGGTATAACAAAACAACCACAGAGTCAAGCAAATAGAAACATAAGCTTTGAAGTCTGAAAGATCTTTATTTAAAACCTGTCCTGGTCCCAAGTAATTTTTGTGGTCTTGGGCAAATTATTTAATCTCACATCTGTTTTCTTAATTGCAAATGGGAATAAGAGCACTTTTCTTTCTTTCTTTCTTTTTTTTTTTTAAGAGCACTTTTCTTGTGCTGTGACAGGTATATGGTAATAGGTTCCCAATAAGATATGAGTTCTTACAGACAAATTTAGCCAACTTTACAATATGCCTATGGTTGCTTTCTTACTTTTTCTAAGTATCACATGACATCCCAAAAGTCTTAAATATTGATTAACAGTGAAATAAGTTATAATTCATTCCTTATTACAAATTGGTTCCTATGCCATGGCAATCTTGTCACATGCTCATCTGATTTCCAGAAATATGGGTCTACCTTAAACAAGCAACAGAGAATGCCAGCACTCCCAACTCTGATCCATCAAAGTGCTTGGCTTCTAGGACTAATGAGAGGTCTTACTGAACAGAGAGATGTTTACAAAAGGCTCAGCTGTAAGACATGCGATCCATTCACCCTCCCAAGCTCTTTTACCTCTATCTTCACGTTAATTTGGGACACCAGAAGACTATACCATACAGTCTTTTCATGCCTTGAGAAGTGTGAACTCTGAATTTACCTTTATAGTTTGTTTGCAACTTTTATCAAAGGGGGATCTGAGAAAATGCCAACCATGATATCCAATGCTGCAACTGCACTAAAATTACTGTGGAGGCCCATGTCCTACATACAGCTCATTTCTCCTCTGCAAAGTGCGACACTTTATGCTTGTGTTTTAGACTTCAGTTCTGATCGAAACTTTGTTTTCAACACTTTGGTATGTTACCTCATGCCTGAAAATGAGAATCACTCAATTGCTCTTGTTAACCTGAGAACTCAAAGCCAAATTTGAATTTCAGTTAAAATATTCATGTTGAAAAGTATTCATTCATGAACTTTATTCATGTTAAAGTATTCATCATCAAGATGATATTTATGCATTCTTGTTTTCTTTGGTCCTGATTTCCAACTTTTGCTTATATGTCATTTCATTATATAATTGTTGGTTCATTGTTGCTTTTATAAGTGGCTACAAATGCTTTGCAGAAAGAGTCATAATAGGCATATGTTTAAATAGTACACATTAAGATGTAGAAAAGTACATATGCATCTGAATACGTGTTAGTAATCCTACCGGTTACTTCTCGGTCATCTTGTGGCTCCTCCATGCAGTAAACCTGGAATGAGTCAATGACGTCTTCTTTGTTCATGCTCCAGTAAACAGCAATTGTTGTGCTAGTGGCAGAATTTAGTTCCTGAGGTTCTAATCTAGGAGGTTGTGGAACTGGAATATAAGCAAGATTTATTACAACTAATGCTGTTTTATTGATTTCTTTTTCTTTTTGCAAAAGTCACCTGTGCTTATTGATAATAACACAAGCAATACAGAAGTACATGGAGGAAAAATGGGAGGGCTATCTTGTTCTCAACAGCCCCCCAAATTCAAGGATATCCCTTGGAAGCAACCACTGTTATTATAGTTATGTGTAACTCTCTCCAAAATGTCTTCTCTGCATGCATACATTTACTATGATACACATAGAAATTAAAAAAAAAAATGGACCTCCCAATGGGATCACTTGATAATATTCTTCTGCAGTCCTGTACTTTGAGTAATAAACTTATACAAGTTAGAGGATGCACCAAATGATTTGGTTTTCCTTCAAAACAAAACCTTGAGTTTGCATTGCTAGTAACCAACATCATATCCTTCTATGTCAATATAGAATCTATATTCAAATAGAGATCGAGGAAACCCTTTTTAGCTATAGTTGCTTTATTATCAAGGCTGCAAAAGACTTGCATGAATAAAATATCAAAATACACTTTCTGAAACTACTACCCCATTTTCCCATATCCAACATGACTATACCTACAATTTTTTTTAATTCTTAAAAAAATGTAAAAATTACATGAGGGAAAAGCACCCTATTAACTGATTCAAATATAAGATTTAGATATCTAGTATAAATCCTAGATAGTATAAATTGTTCTGCGTTTTAAAGGCAACAATATTCTCAAGTGTTTTACTAGAGATTTAAAAAGTTTATAGTTATGCATATTGAACATTCATGTACATACAATGCCATAAATTAAGCTCCTATGAAATTCTCCAAAATTTTTGAGATATAAAAGCATTGAATATAGTTTACCAAATAGAGGAAAAGGTTATTCCCATAGTTGAACAGATGAACTGTTTTAAATTTTATTTTTGTGGTTATTATTTTCCAGTCAACAATTTCCTGAGAGATGAGCTTGCTAAATAATATAGGCTAAATTTTATGTGATTACTTTATTAAAAGTCAACAATGAAGGGAAAGAAAACAAAGGTTAGTTCAACAGGAAAGTGGAAATTAGAAGAAATAAATGGTTCTAAATTTAGAGAATTGGAACAAAAAGAGACACATTGAAAAGATTCAATACAGAGATAAGGAGCTGACGAAATACACAGTTATGAAAAATGAGAAGGAAGACAAGAGAATGGGCAAGTTCATGAGCTTTGGAGGGGAGAGACTGGCCTAAGGTTAAACGCCAGATCCCCTACTTGTAAGCTGTGTTACTTCAGCTTCAGTTCCTCCATCTTTAAAACAGGAAAACAACAATAATACTGCTTCCTCCCAGGATTGTTGTAAAAAGCAAGATAATACATATCAAGTGCTTAGCAAAGTACTTGACACATAACCAGGGTTAACATTCAGAAAGCAACATGGCCTTTGCAGGAGCACAGAAAATGGAGGGGAGAAGGCAGGAAGCCCCTGACGATGGGGCTGAAGTAGAGCCCCTTCATCTGGTAAAAAAAGAGGGACCACAGGCGTGAGGCATGCCAGGAGGCTGCGTGAGCAGGCAGGAAGCCCACCCGTCAGAGCACCTCCACAAGGGCTGACAGTGCATCAGAGGCTCTTACACTATCTGCGACTTTTCTGTTCGTCTTTCCAGCAGAAAATCAGGGTCACACTCTAAAGGGGTCCACCAGGTAAATGTAGTTCAGTAAATTTTCATGTTGCCCTGGTTTATGGAAGAGCCAAGCAGATTGACTACTGTCTATCATCTTTGAAGTAGTGCTGGAGAACGTTTTGAAGAACAAACAATGAAAATGCTCCCTTTTCCTCTATGAATTATACTTTGAGCTTTACGTGCTTTTTAAAATGGTAACATCTTTTCAGAAATCTCGTATCAGGTACTTTAGCAAACTTTAAATTGATAACTGAGCCCCCCTCCCAAATCAACAAATTTTAAGGAATAGGCAGTTGTAGGGAATTAAGCAATGCATGTAGGCTAGAAATAATTTTGTACCTAATCTACTCCTTTAAAAACATTGAAACTAAAACATCTTATTTCAAAACAAGAACCACTTTTATTATTTAAACTATTCTAAAATTCAAAAGGGAGTATGAATAGTCCATGTATGTAATGTACTAACAGTGGCTAGATTTACAATTCCTATGTGGCACAAGAACATCAGAGGCTCAGGCTTTACACATTATTAACACTATTTATACTTCTAGAGTAATAAACTTGAGTAGGAGTGATGCCAAAAAATGCGAAATGATTTTAAGGCTTCTTAGACATAGGTTAAGGAACTGGGCAAAGGCATCACCCCCATGGATTCCCTCTGCCTGACAGAGTATGCCCATAACGAGCTGTCATGCTCAATGAGCTCAGCATCAGATCAGCCTGCACTTCAGTACAGATTCCCACTCAACTGAGCTTTCAAGAAAGTCCCCAGGAGAACAGCATTATCTGCAGTAGCCAAAAGGGGAAAGGAACTCAGAAGTATATCAACAAGTGAATGGATGAGAAAAAGGCAGTATGGACATACAATGGGATTTATTCAGCTTTAATAAGGTAGGACATTTTGACACATGGTACAATACGGATGAACTTAGAGGACATTATGCTCAGTGAAATAAGCCAGTCACAAAAAAGACAAGTATTGCAGAATTCCATTTATATGAGACACTCAGAGTAGCTAAATCCATAGAGACAGGAAGTAGAATGGTGGTTGCCAGAGGCTGGCGGTGTGGGTGGGAGGACTGCGGAACTGTTATTTAACAGATACACAGTTCCAGTTTTGCAAAATGAAAAGAATTCTGGAGCTGGATTAGTGGTAATAGTTGTACAACTGTGGCTTCAACGTGGTTCAAATGGTCAATTTTATTTTACACATATTTTACCAGAATATTTTTTTTTAAGTTCTTAGGAGCAGAGTCAAGAAGCCTTGGGTATCACAAATCTATGGTTATCCCCCCTTTCACAGCAATACACTCAGCCTCTCTGGTGCAGACCAGTGGTTCAAGTGCAGAGACTCTGAGGCCAAACACCCCCACCACACACATCCCCAATATCTGTGTGTCTAGAGCAATATGAGAAACAATTCTCTGTTCCCTCTATTTCCTCACCTGTCAGATGGGAATAACAATAAAACCTGTCTCCTAGAGTGGTGAGATTAGAGGACAGTCTAATTAGAAACAGTCTCAACCTTGCCAGGCATCGGTAAGCAGGGAAGAAATGTCAGGGGCTGCTCTGTTTCTCATTATAAAAGTCACCGCCATCAGGGAGGTGGGAGGGGGGATCGGGATGGGGAATACATGTAACTCTATGGCTGATTCATATCAATGTATGACAAAACCCACTGAAATGTTGTGAAGTAATTAGCCTCCAACTAATAAAAAAAAAGAAAAAAAAAAAGTCACCGCCTTCCCTTACTCTGTGAAGCAGAGGCCCAATGGGTGGCATTCATTTCTCAGAGACCAGTCTCCCTTTAACAGCTTGGAACTACTGGGATTGCCGCATGTACTGTTTGTGAATGCAGCATTAACACTTTGTGACCTCTGAAAGGTACAAAATGCCCCCTCACTGCCCATCAGATATTCAAAAGAATGTCCTTCTAAATGAACAATAGCATATAAAGAATCCCTTAAAAATAAAAGAGCTACTCTGTTGACCAGAATTTCTTGGTTTGCAATCTTGGCTCCATTCAAATGCTTCTTAAAGACATAAGAAAATACCCCTTTGTTCTGAGATATACCTAAAGAAAATCTATTAGGACAAATAACTGAATTTTTCATTTTATGTAGTGTTGGGGGCTGGGGAGCTTTTTTGTTTTTCAGTTTTTTTAAAGACACAGTAGGCTTTTACTAGTTACTAAATTAAAACTCTCCCTATAGGAATAAAAGTTAATTCTCAATTTGAAAACAGAAATTGTCTTTATGGTTTGCTTTGCAAGATTATAGCATCTTTTAAAGAGGGCGTCTAAGTACATTTTACAGTAAGTGAAACTTGGTTACTTCACTGAAACACAGCAGCTTTGAAAAAAAATCTAAATAAATTTCATTGTCTTGTTTGTTAAAATAGCACATTAAAAAATATTTTGAAGAGTCGGCAGGAAGCTTTTGACAGCTGAGTAGGAGGAGGCTCCTGGCTACAGAGCATGATGCTGAGCTGTTAGTTCTCTACGTTAATCTGTTTAGTTTGAAAAAAGGAAAAAGAACTCAACTGAAGAGGGGAAAGTCACTCCAAAAGAAATACCTGTACAACATATATGAAAATACTTGATTTCTCTTTCCTTCTATACCTGGCTGCTGGCGTGAAGCAAATAATCTCTAAGAGAGAGAAATCTTCTTTCAAGAGAAAGAAGAGAGAAGACCCTTCGATTCCACTGCTGTGTCCTTCCACCTCCTCAGTATTCCAGCACAGTCACAAAGCTTCAAATGGAAATGCCGTTTATAACTGAAATGGTATGCTAGTCTCACACTTTATTTCAGAATCTAGCTTTAAATTCTTACAAGAAAGATTTTTCCTTTTCCAGCTATAATTCCTTAGCTTCAAAAACTTCACAAAACAAACAAGAAATAACTGCCAAATTTCACTGAGGTAATTAATATATTGAAGTTCCTACCAGCCACTTGTTTTAACATCTGGTCACTTCTTGCCGAGCTATCATCATAATGTTCAAACAGTGAAAACGCAGCAGGCATTTTCTCTAAAGAAGCAGTGTTCTCCATTGCAGAAAGCAGCCTGTTGGAAAAATAATTCTGTATAAGTGCAGACATTATTAACATATACATAATGAAAGCTAAGAACAATTATTCAAAACGAAATTGTTGTTGGTATTGGTGGTGGTGGTTTTTGTGAGGCATTGTAGCCAAAAAGGATTTAAAATGTTTCAAAATCTGGAAAGATCTGTCTAAAATCTATTCATAGGATTCTTTAGTGCAACTGGTAATATTAGAAACTCCATTCCTATATCCTTAAATTGAACAGATTCCATTGAATTATACAGTCTTAATTTTGCCTCTATAAAGTTAGTCCTAAAAATGATTACACTTGAATGATTGTTTTTATTCCCTAAAGATAAAAAAGGTTCAGAGCCCATCTGGAAAGTCACATACTTTGTGATGTCTTTGCTGTTTTCAACTCTCAATACTATACATCTAGCCATTTAGTCTTTCAAGAAAATATGCGCATCTACTAAGTGCCAGGCACTGCTGTGGGTACAACAACAAAGGAGTATAAAGTCTATCTATTCTCGAAAGACTAAATAAGCCACAGTATATAAATTGTTAACTTTCTTTATATTCAAGACGCTATTAAGAGGGATGCCAACAAATACCAGCTCTCAGCATTGGCATCCAGGTGAAATATGGACTTAAAAAAAGGGTTGATTCTGAAGAGGGAAACGGGGGAAGGAAGGACTGCAAAAGCATTTATCTTTAGCATGAGGGCCTAAAATTTGGTGAGGATTTCTCCTCTGTGTACCTTACTCAGGAGGACAGAAAATACCTTCCAGAAATCAAATCAACCACTAGGAACGCCAAGGACTTTGGGGTTTGGGCAGCACACACCCAACTCTAAGCCTTTTCACTTGCTACTGGAACTTTCTTCTCCTAGACACCTGTGTGGCTCCTGCCTCACTTAATTTAGATCTCTGTCAGAATGCCAGCCCCTCAGAGAGGCCAGTCCTGCTGCTGCCTCCATTACTTAACTCTGTTGTGTTGCTTCCTCAGACTCATTACAACCTATTTGTTTTTGCCTGTCTACTTCACCTGAATATAATCTACATGCCAAAAAAGGACGTTGCTGGTTTCACTACAGAATTATGTTTCTTGGCACATAGTAGGCTGTCTATAAATATCAGGATCTTAGGTCTGGAAAAGTTATCAGTAGGAGAGGAAAAGATGATAAAATACAACTGAAATATTTAGAGTGCTCACTATGCTTACAAGTATTAGGAATAATAAAATTCACTATCTTCTGATTTGAGGGAGATGCTCCATTAGGGGCTTCCTAAAGAGGAGGTAACTTTTGGTGAGTCTTAAAGGATCTTTAGGAGTTTCCTAGGCAACAAAAAGAGTATGAGTGTTGCTGAGAGAACAGCATAAATGAAAGCTGCTGCTGCTGCTAAGTCGCTTCAGTCGTGTCCGACTCTGTGCGACCCCATAGACGGCAGCCCACCAGGCTTCCCCATCCCTAGGATTCTCCAGGCAAGAACACTGGAGTGGGTTGCCATTTCCTTCTCCAATGCATGAAAGTGAAAAGTGAAAGTGAAGTCGCTCAGTCGTATCTGACTTGTCGCGACCCATGGACTGCATCCTACCAGGCTCCTCCGTCCACGGGCTTTTTCAGGCAAGAGTACTAGAGTGGGTGCCATTGCCTTCTCCGATAAATGAAGGCCTGGGGCTATAAAAGAGTAAGACACACTCAAGGGCCACAGGGGACCATGGACCTTGAGAACTGGGAAATGGAGACAATTAGAGATGAACTAGAAAGGTGATTTGTGACTTGACTGGGAAGTCTTTCACGTCCACCAAGAGTTTCTATTTTGTCCTTTGAGGCAGGGAGAGTCATGGAAGTTTTTACACGAGGGAATTTTGGAAGAACACCCTGGCATGAGTCTGAGGGAAGCTCTCCAGCACCCGGAGCAGTGGTGAAGCCAGCTTGGAGGCCCCGGGATGCTCTAGATGAGGGAAGGCAACGTGGACCTTAATTAAGGCCTTAGGGATGCAGAGGGCGGAAATGATAGACTCAAAATGAACCAAGAGGGGTTACGAGTGCATATACTAAGCCCTCTCAATACATGTCACTGACTAAATGGAGGACACTTCGTAGCACAGAAGCTATAGCTCTGGATAAAACACGTAAAATGTTTGAATTTTCCCTCATGCACTGATCTGTTAAAATTTATCAGTGTGTGTAAGGGCAAGCCAATGTCTTTTTATGAGCAAGTCCTACAAATGGTTGAGACTCCCTTCCATTATTATAACACAAAAGGGCAAAACCGAGAAAAAACATGCGTCCTCTTAACAGAACAGCATTTTCTAAGCAAATGTGTTTTTCAGAATATGCAAATTTTGAGTCTAAATATGCTTGATGGCATTCTTTAATTTAAGCATTTTTGGTGTTGTGAAAAATTATTTAATATGCAAGCATTGCCTTTAGATATATAATACGATGAGAGGAAGAAAAAGCAGCAAGGGGAAGAAACTAGAAAATTAGCATTTCTCATAGACAGGGACACCAATAGCATTGAGACTTTAAGGTAGAAGTTGTCATGAGAAACTGAAAGGTTTCATTTCTGTGGAAAAAATCAATCTTCATCACATGTGTGCACATTTAACAAGATTTTCTTTAATTGCTCATATTTCTTCATCAAATCCCGAATTTTGTTATCTTTTTTCTTTACAGAAAAATAATGGTTATCCCAAGTATACTTTCTTTTTGGCAACATGCAGCTTTAGCAAAGATTAATTCATTGCCAATTGGACAATGAGATCAAAATTAATTAAAAAGACACACAGATGAACAAGTTCAAGCACAAAACCAAAGAAATGGTATTTAGAATTAAATGCATGTCAACTCATATTAGTAAGTTAATATTCTAATGTTTAGAAAAGTAAAAAATGTGAAACTATAGCATTTTGAAAGGCAAACACATTTGCAAATTTTCACTCACTAAATTTTCTTGCTGATTAGTATCTTCCACAAGCGGATGAAATATAATAAATAAGCAAAAACACCAGTATGCAGTCCAGTGCATACAGAGTGGCATTCTAAATCCATATACTTTGGGGGGTAAAAATAAATGTCAATAATACTTAGAAGAAGTGTGTAATTAAAAAAAGAAAAGAAAAGAAAGCTGGGAGCAAGGCCTGGGTATCCGTTTTCAGACCCGCGCAGTGTGCCTCTGGCTCTTGTGTGGGAGCTGGTCCCACCTGGATACACCTGCAGTGGATCTGCAGGAGCTTTGGTTTAACAAACCACACAGGTAATTCAGGCTCAGCCGGTCTGTGGCACCACTGGGCCAGAGGACAGGCTGTGATAAACCAGAGGTTCTCAATGCTGCCTGTGCACTGAAATCACCTAGCAAGCCTTAAAAATGCCCTGGCCACACCACACAGCAGTTAAGCCAGAATCTCAGGAGGTAAGACTCAGTCATCAGCATTTTTCAAAGCTCCCTGAATAATTCTATTTATAACAGAGCCACTGTAATAAAAACCCTTATTGATTATTGCCAATATTAATATACAACTTGTTTTCTTAAAGCATTTTGGCGATATTCTTTTTTTACCCCAGAAGCTGTAAATATAGTTTAATGTAGATATGAAACATAAATTTTAAGGGGGAAGTTTTAGTTTCATTATACATTTGTTATCCATTTTTTCATTGTCTATTTCTTTGCCCATATCTTTATTCATACTAATTATGATTAAATTATGGAAGAAATGTTTACATATTGGCAATATTCTGTTAAATAGATTTCCTTAACAGGTAAACAGGATTCATCTGTGTGGTTCTCATCTAAAAAATCAGGTTTCCAACTGAAAACCATTTCTCTATATTTTAATATATCACAAATTCCTGATTTTTTACTTTATGCTATTTTACAATTTGAGACTGAATGAAGCAAACTGAAGATGATATTCACAATTTTAGAAATTTACATTAAAAGGGTAAAAATGATTCAAAAAAACATTAGGCTCAGCCTGTAGGAAAGACCTCAAGCCTGGCTATGGGGCAGTAAGGAATATGAGTCAGATCAGTATGAGCATCTCATTATCAGATGCTCAGAAGATAAACAAAGATCTGCTGTTATGTGTTTTTATAAACAACACTTCCTGATTTCTTGTTGAGTGTTTTGCCTTTTAAATGAATGAAGAACTTCTACATTGAGTGTTAAAAACAACAACAAACACGAAACAAAAATCAAAAGAAGATTCATTTAGGTGAGCTGAACAGAAAGAGAAGATAAATGCAAGCCTGTCTTTTGAAGAGAAAATGAGAGAACATTCCATTAAAGATTACATAAGTCATCAAATTGCTCAAGGCAGATGTGAATGATCCTTTCAAATACTCATACATAACCAATAAGTCGAAGCATCTACAAAATGTTCTGTACGCAGTGATGGCAAAGATAGCCTAATCTAGATTAGGTTGGAAATACAGATTACATCTTAAGGAAGCAGTTAAAAATCTACATTATGATAATCGTTATTTAACTAAAGCACATGCAGTTTTCTTTCAAAAGCTTTCATTTAGCTTTTAAAAGCACTGTAGCTAAAAGTGCAAATCCAGGAGCTCACTAAATGTATGTCTTTTTTAACTGGCAGCTCATTTTCTATAAAGCACCAAAATATTAAAAATAAAGCATACAGTCATGCTATTCTCAGTCACCACTACATTGTGCCACATTTTCTATACCTTTCATTGATTTCCTCAAACGACTTACGGAGGAATGAGACAGAGAGAGATTGAGAGAGGGGGAGGGGCGGGGGGAGAGAGAGAGAGAAACTAATTAACAACCATAAAGAAAAACCAACCTAGAGCGTTATGATTACGTACATCTAAAAACCACTACACTCCTCAGCTACCTTTGAGGCTGTTTCCCTTGGGGGGCTTCATCCCAGGCAACAAAGGAATCAGTGCTCAGAAGTGGGGGGAGCGGGGTCTCGGATGGAGGGGGCTTTGGGTCTACCCTCCACCATCGGCAAAGTGGTGACAGTTGCCTCTGCTCTGCTTCTCTCTATTAACAAATGGATTAGTTTCCAGAACTGAATTCTCTGAAGCAAGAAAAGTGACTTAAATGTGTTCAGTGTATGAGAGGGAGAGAGCAAAATGTAACCAGTAGTTCTCTCTAGATGATACCTTCTCTGTGCTTTTCTATATTTTCCAAATTTTCTAAAATGGATATCTATCACTTCTACAAGTAGGAAAAACATGCTTTCTTTTTCACAACTTGTTCTTCTAGAGAGAAGAAAATATTCTTATCAAACCCAGGTAAGGTTCTTAGGGAACACAAAGCACTTTATTACTGTTATACTTCACATGAGGTACTTAATTTTAAAATACTAAAGCTTTGCCTTAATTAAGCATAATGCAAAACTGAATGATTTTCACCCTCCTCTGAGGATGCCACGTCCATCCCACCCAAATTTTCTGCCCAGTTTTGCCTTGCTCTATCTCGTCTTCACTAAAGGGCTGGGAGGACAGAAGAGCTTTGACAGCTCATCATAGAAAGGTGCTTTCTGGGAGTTGACAACTGGGTCTGGAATTGCCCTCGAGGAAAACATCGCCATCACTCCTGGTTAACCCCGGCTCTGAGGGGAACCAGCATCATACTGCCAGTTTAGGGAATCGGAAGAGCGAAGAGCTGCCTCTGGGTGAAATCTGAGGGGCACTCAAGGGGTTCCCTGTGCCAGGGTCCTCGTTTGAATTAAGGAATCTGGTCCCCAGGAAGACCCTTGTAAAAAGATTAACATGATACCTAAAAGAGGTTATCATAGTATATCGTCCTTTTACATGCTCAAAGTGTACCAAAATGTTACTCTCCACTTGGCGAGACTCAGAGGGAACGGTCGAGAGGTCATTTCAGATTAGGGAGTGGAGCAGGGACAGGCACTGCAAGGTCAGGCCAGCCCCCACAGGCAGCATAGCACAAATAAAGTTTCCAGGCTGCCTTCCCTCCCTCTTAGAAGGCGACCAATCCATTGTGACAGAACGGACAGATGATGCTGTGGGCTGGCTTCCATGTGCCCTTTTGCTGGATTTGGGTGTTATGGCTTTAAGGATTGGATGGGCCTTTTCCATGGGCATCTGGCATGCCCTAATACTTTTTAAATGAGAATTATAGAAACTCCCCAGAGGGATATATATGATCTCAGGAAATAACAAAAGTTGAATTTTTTTTTTTTTTTCAAAAGTTGAATTTTTAAAAATAGACTTGGGCCAGACTGGGTTCAAGGTGTCTGGATCTGTTTGAAATGGTGCTTACAGTCAAGAAAACGGTCTCGTCAAGCTCCTCGGCTTCTCTCACGATGGTCTCCAGGGTGTCCTTGGCAGTGTCCATGCTCTGCAGAAAATGGACCATCTGGTCATGCAGGAACTCCATCTTCTTTTTCTTTACTTCCTCAAAGCTCTGGGCTTTCTCATCGTACTGTGCTAAAACCTTCTTCATCATTTCCTCATTCTGTTCTTCTAGCCGTTTCTCATTTTTACTACAGTTTTCCTAAAAAAATAAAAACAAAAAACCAATTCTGAGTGAAACAAGAAGTATATGTATTTTTTACGAGAAATACTAGCCTTTTAAAGAATTAATCTTTGGCATTCTGAACTTTCAGCCCATCAACCTCCTTTGCCATAGTCAGCTGTGCAACAGAAGTCATTGTAAGAAGACTATCGAGAAGGCTTTAGTTAATGAAACACACACAAAAATATCTGTAGGGATTCTTGCCCACCTGCATTCCCACAGGACAAAACCTGGCGTCACGATGAATGGAGATCAGGTAGCCAAGAGGGTCCAGCACCATCTTTCCCACTCTACTGAAATCAGAGTGTGAAGGAGGGGACAGCGAGGATGCTGGACAGGGTGCCACATTCACAGACGCTCTCCAGGGAAGGGTACCTTCTGCCAGAGTCGGAGAAACTAACGGCCCATCTGGACAACTCAAGCTTAGCTGTCCTGACGAGCGTGTGTGACAGCCGCTCAGTCGTGTCCGACTCTTTGCGACCCCAAGGACTTAGCCTGCCAGGCTCCTCCATCCACAGCATTTTCCTGACTAGGGGGCCAGTGATAAGGTAATCTTATTATTTACTGTCTAAAAGGAACACTTTGGTGGCAGGAAGGTTGGGCAGCAACAGCACTAAAAATAATCAGCCGGGGTTAACTGATTTACAACAGGAGTTAAGCAGACCTTTCACAAGTAAGCTAGAATGAGGAGTGACGGGGCAACTGCGCTCCAGCCTCCCACAGAAGCCTGTCAATCCCGACTGATCAGTAAGGACGTCTGGGCTGCGTTCATATATCAAAGGAGCGTTCCTATCCCCTTTCTTCACTGCAGAGAGAGCAGGGTCGGCATGAACTCATCAAAGACAGCGGTACCGTGATACTGGTACCTAGACACTCATCTGTCCTTAGCATGGAATACCGGGCAACGCTTTAGAGCATCTCTGCAGAGCTAACCCAGTGAAAGGCAGGATGGTAGAGCAAGTAAGTTCCAATCTTGGCTACCAACTTACTATGACCTTGGGTAATATACTTAACTCTAAATCTCAGTTTCTTATCTCTAAAATGGGAGCAATAATGACTCCCATTTCTTATGGTTACTGTAAGGATCAAACTGGACAAAGCATGTAAAGTGTTTGCCCTATCATAGTTAGTACCCTATGTGTGTGTGTGTATGTGTTTTTAAGGGAACATCATATATCCTTAGACAGGAAGTAATCTCACTGATAACACAGAAGGAAGATTTAAGGACTACTTTTAATGGAACAAAACCAACAATGGCAAACCAGAAATGCACACACAAACCCCAGTTCAGGTCCTTTTAGTTTGTTTACTTGTGATGTTGTAAGCACATCGGGATAAAGTAAAAAGGAAAAGGTAACTTACCTCAATGGTATTAAAAAAGGATTCTATCTCGCTAACAAAGGCTTCAATCCTCAAGGATTTTTCTTGCAAATCTTCTAGAAAGTCTGCTAATTGAACCTGAAGAAAATAATGAAGCTATCCTTAGTATATGACATTTGAGAAAAGAACTTCAAGCAGAGAGTTCCAATTTCCTTATAAATTGAGTATGTTTGGTAGATATATGCTATATCATGTGCACAAACAAATCAACTTTTAAATTTTCTTTGCTGCTCCATCTAAATTGACTAGATAGGTAATGTCTGATAAACCATTAGGAGGCTTATGAGTGAGAGCAATAAACAGTTTATTTTCCTGTGCAAGAGGAAGGACTTCTTGGTCAGCTGGTGAACTCAAAGCATACTTGTTTTAGTAAACTATGAACTGAATTCTTCCCCCTTAGTAAGGCCTCAATTTTTATACATTGCCTTTCTTCTTGGATAGCAGACTTTTTTCTGAACGGGTCCAACGTATCTGAGAAACCTCCTCACATTTGCACGAATAGTTTCGGGTGTGCTTGCCTCACATGACCCTGAGAAGGCACCAGGCCTGAAATCTAGCATATCAAACAATGAAAACTATCTACTAAAGAGATCGTAAGATTCTAAGGACCCTCAGCAGTACTTATTAGTTATGAAGTTAGCTGTAATCTGTCCTACAAAGCTTAACAACACAGAAAAAATAGCTTCCATCATTAGTTGTAAAGTTAGCTGTACTCTATCCTGCAAAACTTAACAACACAGAATAAAAGAGCTTCCATCTGCCTGATTCACTATCCACAGCATGATGGAGAGATTACACTGTGGGAAATCCCTTCAGGATCTGGTTCTCTGCTTCCTGCTCACGCCCCCGCCTCTTCTCCACAGGGCTCCAGGATTCTCTCACCTATGTGCCTTTTTAGAAGGCAATCCCTGTCTCTAGAATGTCCTCCCTGCCCTGATTTGCTAGAAGAACTCTATCCTATTTAGGCTCGCCACACTGCACCTTCTCAAGACACCATCCCCATCTCTCCAGTCCCCTCCACCATTTCACTCACTCCGAGAGGGTTTCTCGCTCAGAACACTGCATTCCCACGATGCTGTGTTATTTGGGGGAGCTACAAGTCCAGGTTCCTTTATTTTTGTTTTTATTCCCTATGATGAGCACAGTTCTTAACATGGAACAGGAAGGGAGAGAGGAAGAGGGAAGGAAGAGAGTGATGGAAGAAAAAAATGACAGATAAAAGATAATCCACCACAATGGGGATGGAGTGGAGGGAGAAGCCAGGACCTGGATAATCTACAAATGCAGGCATTAGTTCCTGAAAAATCACAGATGGCCACTCACAAAATGCTAGAGAATTCTCAGGTGACAACTTCTTAAATTTATTTTTAATTTTTAAAAAGTGCCAACCAATTCAATCTTCACAGTCCATTTAATGAATGAAGCAAGTCTCTGGCTTAGTCAATTTGTTTTCCACTTTCTGTTCATACTCTTTGGAGAAGGTTCGGAAAAAAATAAAAAGAACTTTAAAATGGTTTTAAAGCAGAAGATATCATATCTCTCTGCTTCTGAAATTTGTTTTAAATTGGCAGTATTTAGACAGAATTATTTTTTTAATTTCTAAAACTCACAGAGATAAACAGAACATAATTAAGAAGGCTGAAAAAAAGTCTTCTTTTTACTGACAGTACCCAGTAGCTGTTAGTTAACAAAACTAAGGGTCATCAAAGACCAGGGCATATTTCATTGGTGCTGATGCACCTGAATGCCTGAGAGTCCAAAAAGAAATTGAACCACGGCCTACCTCCAAACTTGACTAGGTAAAGTTTCAACAAAATTTCACACTGGAAAAATAGAACCAGTATCATACAAGTTGAGGATTACTTTTCCAGAAAAAAAAAAAAATCCAAGATTCAAATGTGTTATCCTACTGAATCAAAATGAATCTGACAATTATCAGTGACCTAATTGAATGATCACATTGAAAACCACTGCCGTTATGAAGGCCCTGAGCAGAGTAACACGGATGCACATCAAAAGCATGAGCTCTGGCTTCAGACAGATCTGGGTACCAATCCTAGTTCTGTCTTCTATGACCTTGGACTTAAACTCTCTGAGCCCATTTTGTTACCTGCAAATCAAAGACAAGGATGGGGCTTTTGTGAGAATTTAAAGATATCTTGTATATAAAGAACTTAATACATTGCCTGGCCCATAGTAAGTGCTCAGTTCTGGCTATTACTTGCAATTTTAGATCATTCTGCTACTGTATGGAGAATAGGTTGATGAAATAAGAGCGGAGATTCCAGTTAGAAGGCTACTGAAAGGTAGGTGAGAATCTTAAAGACTAAGTATTTGATTTCCAATAGTATTTCTAAGAAGTAAGATATT
The DNA here is from genome assembly GCF_019320065.1 of Cervus canadensis. Classification (NCBI taxonomy): domain Eukaryota; kingdom Metazoa; phylum Chordata; class Mammalia; order Artiodactyla; family Cervidae; genus Cervus; species Cervus canadensis. The sequence continues at coordinate 9,827,903 of NC_057391.1, read as the reverse complement.
TATAAGGATAGGTGTTGTGACTAACTTTCTAACATTGGGAGTCTATAGACAGAGCCAGAAGGAATGCAAAAACTTTCCATTTCTAACATCAGTTTTATAAATAAAGAAGAAATGTGGAGAAAATCAAAATTTTAAATGTCTTACTGTCTTGAGCATTTTATAAAACTTGCAATAAAATTGTTTAATATGATATAAATGTGTATTTTTTTCTTTTTTTAAAAAATGTGTATTTTTAAAGGATCATATTGTAAATAATAGGAAATAAATTGTGTTTGATACTCTAACATGTATTTTTGTATTTAAAATTATTTCTTTTTTGGATAATGTTAAGGGCTACTTTTATAAAATAAGAGACCTCAAAGACAGTTAACTGGGGATGCCAGTTATTTATCCTGGTATACACAGAATTTAGAAAAAAAACTGGCACATATTATGTACCCAATAAATGTTTGTCAAAGTAATGTTAACTAAATAACTAGGGAAATATTCTTAGGTTTTTTTTTTTCAGACTATTATGCTTAAAGATGAATGTATCAAATATTGGTCATTTTCTAAATAGAGAAAATGAGAAAACAGATTAATTGTCTATGTATGATTACACACTTATACACTTTAAAATCTATTTACCTTTACAGCACTTATAGCTGTATCAAGTGTTGAAATCTCATGGTCCTGGTGAGTGCCAAGCATCTTGTCAACAGCAGAAATTGGGCTTTTGCATGTGTAGCAATATGTGTCAATCTGAGATGTTTTCATTTCCTTTTGTTCCTTCTCGGTTACCAACTCTGATAGTAACTGGTCTTGTTCTGCTATCTCTATGCCCAACTCTTTCTGTTCAGCAGACTTTCTTTGTTCCACCTCAGTCACAAGTTCATTTTCACTGACATGTTCAAAGGATTCTTTTCCTTGAGATAACACATCTTCAGGGGTGGACTCTGAATACAGGTCTTCTGATAGAGTGTCTTGAGTAACCACTTCATAATTCAGGGATTCAGCAAATTCATACTCATCCTGAACAGGGCTACTGCGGACCCAGTCTTCCCTCGGCTCGGGGGGAACCGTTATTTGAGGTTCCTCTTGCAGTGTTTCTTGAATGCAAGCTGCAGCAGATGCAGACTCTTCCTCTGGGAAGGACACCTGCACTGGCACATTCAGACTGACCTCTGGATTTGCATTTGCTGCTTCATTAGTCTGACTGCTTGTTTCATCTACTCTCTCCAGGACATGATGGGTGTCTTCAAATGGAACCGCATAGCTTATCCTCTGGGTAACCACTCTGACTTCCTCGGTGATGGGAGCTTTCCTCTGCATAGCTACATTGTCAAGGGTCTCCATGTGGCCTACTGATTCTCCTTCCCTGTAAGCTGTTTTCTGTTTCTCTTCCAGACTCTCCTCCCTGCCCATAGTTACAAACTTGCCCCAAATTTCCTCTTCTGCAGTTATTGGTTGGTATGAGTCATCCTTACCAATTGGCTTTTCTTCAAGACCTTGGCCTTGGTCGTTTTCAGTTACAGATGTGTCATGGAGAATGTCATCTTTGAGTATGTACTTCTCAAAATATATTCCTGTTCCATCATCGGTGTCAGAATTTCTGCTTGGAAATGAAGCTTCAGAATTCACACTGTCACCTTCAGAAGCTGTCTCCCCTTCTTTCTTTCTCTCTCCAACTGCTTCTTCATATAGATCTTTGTATAAAAACGCAAGTGCAGGTGGCTCCTCCAGAAGTTCAGGATCGATGGCTTTTGCAGTGGTAGGAAATATCTGGGTTCGTGACAAAACTCCTTCCTCTTCATCAAATAAAGGCATCCCAGGTGACTTTGAGTCCAGGTCTCTTTCTGTGCTCTTTGGAGCATCTCTGTCTGTTAATTTTTGGATAACCAAAGACTTTTGGGTCTCTGGGTCAGATAATTTGCTGTAGTCCTTTTCGAGTCCATAAAAACTTTCATCTAATTTCACCAAGTCATATTCATGTTCTAGGGCACCTTCCTCTGGACATTCTGGGAAAGAGACAGTTTCTTCTGGAACTTCCTTTGATAGTTCTGCCTCTACATTTAATTTCCATGGAGCTCTCTGTTTTTCTGGGTCAGGGGAGATGTTATAATCAATCAATGTATATTTTTCAAAGTAATCCTCTTCATTGGGACTTGTGGGCTGATTAAAGGCTAAATCACCAGTTTCTGAATCTGTGGATATCTCCTCTTTGGCTGTATGAATTTCCTTTTGTTGGTCTTCTTTCAATGGTATAACTTTTATATCAGAATCTTCTAACTTACTCTGTAATGTTTTATGGCAAGCAACTGCCTCACTCTCATCATGGAGGAGTATAGGCTTAAATGAGATCTTCTCTTCCAAATATTCTAACTTATCTTGCATTTGTTCACTTTCTTCCTGATCGACTGAAGAAATAAATGCAGGAGCATGAATATTCAGTATCTCACAACCTTCAGAAATGATACTGAAGGCACTCTTTTGCTCTTCAGAAAGTCCAGCTGGCTTACTGGTCACTGTAAATTCTTCATCTCTTACGCTTGTGTCTTCAGGCTCCTTAGAAACCATCTCATCAGCACTGACTGTTGATGCATTAGTTATAAATTGAGCATAGTTACTGCTTGCTGAAGGGCGTGGTTCATATACATGGGAATCTTCTACAGCCTCCAAGTGGTGTTTTGAAACAAGAACAGGCTGTTCAAACATTTCAGATGTTTGATCTTTAGAGGTTTGAGCAGTATGGACCTCAGGCCTATCTGGAGTCACTTCTGACCATGGCAGTTCTTGTTTCTTCTCTGGACTAACTTCTGGAGATGCTCCTGAAGCAAGTGTTTGTGGTTCTACAGATGACCACAGATAGGAAGGTGTTTCTAAGCTCTTTGTTTCACCAAAAGGACGATCTAAAATCCTTTCAGAGTCTTTAGATGGAGAGCCTTGTGTGCTTTCCTTTGTGGTACCTACTGAGCCACCTTTTGGCAGCTCTGACTCTAGGCCCTGCCCCTTTTCTTCACTGTGAGTCACGACATCAACGCTTGACTTTTCCAGTACCAGGTTTCCTTCCTTAGGTAAAGAGGGCTCATTTATTTCATCATGGTAAGGAAGATCCACCGGAAGAAAGGCCTTGGTTTTCTCCACCAAAACTTCACGTTCTTCTAATGGATGTGGTTGACTTCCTACTGCCTTTGTTTCCCTGATTTCAGAGTAAGCCTCTGAGATCGTGGTTTCTGATGTTTCAGCAGCTTCTGTAGTTTTAACTAATGAAAATGGTTGGGTTTCACCCAAAGTAAGACGGAAAGAGATATCTGACCCTTCAGGCTGATGCCCGGCTATACTTATGGAACATGGCTGAATTTCCTGCTGCTCACTTCCTTCTGAAAATGTTTGTGACCGCTCTTCTTTTTCTTCTCCTTTCTCCTCCTCAATAATTTTGTATCTTTCTTGGTGGTCTTCATTTTGATAGACTTGCTGCAGCACAGTAGCAGCTTTTGGTTCTTCCAATTTAACAGGGCTAGGCCCGTGTATAATTTTTGCCTTCTCTATTTCATTAATATCTCTATGTTCTAATGGGGCTGCTGTCTCTTGTTTTTCTGCCAGCACCTTCTTTTCTGCCAAGGAATATGATCTCATTCCCAAGTTACCTTTCTCCTCAGCTGGGCTAACAGATCTGAGTTTTATTTCCTCTTCAGAAATTTTCAAGGAAACAGGTTTTGGCATCTCTTTCCCTAGTCTGTCTTCACCAAGATCAATTAAACTGCCTTTAGGTTCTTCTCCTGGCAAAATTATTGACTCCAGCGTCTCTGATTCCTCTGTGATATTTTTACTTGCAAAGCTAGATGAAGCTGATTCTGGCTGTTGTGGCACCTTATCTGTTGCATCAACTAAAAAGAGTGGTTTTTCTTTTTGATCACTTCTTGGCTCTTCTTTAAGAATAGTAATAGTCCATTTAGATCTAGGGGAGATTTCTGGCTTCTGGGGTCTTTTACTATCAGTGACATGAAGAGGAACAGCATTTTTGGCTGCTTCCATAATGGATTTCTCACCCATGGGAGAATAAGACTGAATTCTAAGATGTCCCTCTCCATCAGCAGAAGTAACTACTGAAGTCAGGTCCATTTCTTCTGAATAGTCTAGGACTTCTTTCTTCCCATAATCGTCACTAGATGCCTCAAAGTTGGATTTTGGCTGTGGCGAAACTTCTACATTTGATAACAATGTGGGTTTTTCTTTAAAATCTTGATGTTCACCAGATTTAACTAAAGAATCTGAAGATTCTGAAGCAGTTTCAGGTTTGGCCTCTGGGACTAGATGATCCACTGGCTTCTCAGTTCCATGAACGTCAGCTGGAGCAGGACTTTCAGAATCTATCACAGTCACTGTTTTCTCTTCAGATGGGCTGGGCTGAGCTTCTAAATCTTCTTTTTCAGCAACTTTGTTATCTAGAGTACTTGATCTAAAAAAGAAACTGGACACCCATGATGTGAAAGATGAGATTCCTTTCTTTCCCTTTTCCTCAGAGATGCTTGGCTCCACCGCCTTCTGCTGCTTGGGCGGCTTTTGTATGACCTCAGGGGACTCTAGGGGCTGAGGCTCTTCGTTTTCTCGGGTTGAGGAGAGTGGTTTCACTTGTGTGGGTGCTTTCACTTCGGATGGTGGTCTCCCTCTCTCATTAGCATCATCTGCAACCTTTGGCTGAACCACGCTGGGTTCTTCTAATGGCTTCTCTCCAGGCAAAGGGGATATACGACCATGTGCTTCTTTTTCAACGCCCAGTGCAGGTTCTACCTCTTCGGCCAAGACACGGGCAGCTTTGACAAGAGAGGGAGGAGTTTCTGATTTGACTTGTTCCATTGGTGGGCCAGACACTGGTTTCTGGAGGCCTCCTTCATAAGGTGTTTTGATTTCTTCCTGGCTGTCTTCTTTGCAAGGCCTGGAAATTTCTGTGTTTGCTTTCTCCACTACCAAACTTTCACCCCCCACAGAAGAAAGGGTCTGCTTCCCTTCTGCCTCACTTCTGTCCACATTTCCAGCTGGAACTAAAGATTTTGGTTTGGGGGCCCACTTTATGTCTTCAGAAGAGTAAGTTTCAGTTGCGAAGGTCTCTACATTATCACAGGAGGTATCGAGAGTAGACACTGGTTCTTGGAATACTAAGTGAGGTTCTTCTGCAGAAGGTGGCAGAATTTGCTTTCTGATTTCAGGCGTGTGGGCTTTCTCTGGCGGAGCAGGCTTGAGCTGCTCTGTCATCAGATCACTGGTACCAGACGAATCCAGCTGCACAGATCCCATGACTCTTTCTTCATGATGACTTACCAAGTCTCTTTCTGGCTCTTTCAGCATCCAGTTTTCATCCTTTGGAGAAATAAGGGCCTGTTGCATGTGTGTTTCTTTAACATCTGTAGGTTCAGTTGTCATAAATAATTTTGATTCTTCCAAAGGCAAATTTTCTTTCATAAACAAACCTTGTTTAATACCCAGGTCTTGTTTATCTGCAAAAGACCTGCTCATGTCAGGTAATGTAGTGGCTTGATCTGAATCAAGTGCTTCTTCAGGCTTCTGTTGCACAAAGAGGTCAGAAGAAGTGATCTTTGATGGCTCTGTTACAGTCTGCAGTACATGAAATGAATTTGGTTGGTCAGTTTCATTTAGCTTAGTTACAGTATCTTCTGTCACTTGTGCCTTCAAATTTCCTGTTGGCAGTAATGGGCTTATTTCTTGTTTTTCTTCTTTTTTAAATTCAGCTGAATGGTTCAGCTCTTCTGATAATCCTTTTGAGGATAAAGTGTATGACTGAAGTTCTTCTGGGCTGTCTCCTTCAAGTCCAGAGGTAAATGCTTCCCGTGATCCTAAGCTAACTACCTTAGCAGAGACAGATTTCATTTCTTGAATCTGAGGTTCCTCCCTAAGGTATGAAGAAACCTCTGAAATTTCAGGAACTGTAGTTGACACATGAAGTTCCCTGTTTTCCTCTTTCCCTTCTCCTCCGCTCCTGAGCTCGGGTAGGCCCTTTGCTAAGACAGAACTCTCTGTTTCAGGTAGGGGAGATTTTATATGTTCTGTCTGTATGGATCCACTTTGCCTACTTAAATCACCAGTGAATTCTGAGCCAGCATTTCCAGTATCAGGTAATTCTGACACTGGACGTGGCTTGTCTCTCTCCTCAGGTTCCAAACACAGCTGTGCCAGAGCAAGACCTGGTTTTTCTGACCGGAAATCTCCCTGAATTACCGAGGGTGTCTCTGCTGCCTGTTCCCTCTTATCACCACTGAAGGTTAAGAATGTTGAAGCTAAATCTTCTGATGTTAAATGTTCCAACTCAGGAGGAGAACTTGCTGTCACCTCATCTTTGCCTTTTGGAACTATATATTTGGGTGCAGGTGACATGTTCTGTGAGGAAGGAACTTCAGTTTCTGTTTTCTTTATCTCACCACCTAGGCTGAGTGAAGGCACATGTTCAGGTCCTGACACCTCTGAGGCAGACACGGAATTTTTTTTCTGTGATAAATCCAAATATTCAGAGTCGAGAACTGTAGAAAATGAAAGATCTTGTTTGTCTTCCACCCTTGCTTCCTTTGCTACGTCTGAATGCTGAGAAGACAAAGTTTTGGTTATTGCCAACCCAGGTTTAATGTCTTCAGTCTCTACCTTTGACAAAACAGAATGCTCTGATATAGAGGATATGCTTTCAGGTAAATCAAATTTAATTTCTTTCTCGACTTTGGACCAAGCTGGATATTGTGATGCAGCAGTTTCAGTGGGAGGAGGACTAGCTTTGATTGCTACCTTGTCTTCTTTAAAAAGTGAATGCTCATCTATAGGTGGTAAGACACTTCCTAATTCACTCTTTTCTACTTTTGTTAAGACTGGATGTTCTATAGGGGTGGTAAGAGGTAAGTCTGTTAGGATTTCTTCTTTTGCTAATTTGGTTAAGTTTGAATCATGCTTTGTCTCAGATGTTGTGGTTATTGAAGAACTGGGTTCAATTTCTTTCTTTATTTCTTCTGACAAAGCTGAAAATTCTGGTACAGGTGGTCCATGCTCAACTTCCTGTTCCACTCCTGGTGAAGTTGAATGTAGCACTCTAGGTGTACCAGTTACTTTAGAATCAAGTTTCACTTCTGTTTTTACCACTGATGAAATCTCAGGTCTAGATAAAGATGTTTCCTTTAGAGGTGAATATGGCTTCATTACTTCAGGCTCATTCTCTGACAACCTTCTCTGTTCTAGTTCAGATGTCACAGTTGGAGCTAAATTGGGTTTGATATCCTTCTTTGGCTCATCTGCCAAGTCAGGCAGAACTGAATCTTTCATCCCAGACTCTGGGACGTTTGGAGGCTGAGGCTCCATTTCTTGATCCCTCAATACATGTGCTATAGCTTCTTGAGAATCAGGCACAATTTCTTCCTTACTTTCGACTTTTAACAAAGCCATCTGTTCATCTGCAGATTCTGGAGTGAGGGATGTCTTGGGTTCCTGTTCTTTCTTAACTGCATGTACTGAATCAGGTGACCCTGAACACTGAGATGCAGGCAAAGCGGGTTTGGTTTCCTCCTTTCCTGTGGGTGACTGTGCGGGTGTTGCGGCTGGCGATGAACCAGACTTGGTTTCTCCCCTCTCTGAATCACTGGTTAAACACGGTGGAACCAAGACTTCAGGCTCAGGTTCTAAATACGTTCGAGTTCTCTGCTTCTGTGCCAGAATGAGATATTCAGATACAGATGTTGATGTTGTTTGAGCATCTGGCTTAATTTCTGCTTCCTCTGCTTCACTTGTTGAGGGGAGCTGACTCAAGTCTTCAGGCGCAGACATCAAAGGTTCAGCTCCTTGCTTCTGTGGTGAACGTAGATGCTCAGGTACGGGTGTAGCCGTTGTTGGTGCAATTTCTTCCTCATCTGCTTCTGAGACGCGGGAATATCCTGATGCAGCCATTGCAGTTAACAGTGAATCAGGCTCAACTTCCTTTCTGTTCATTTCTGGGATCCTATATGGTGGGATGGAAGCTTGTGACGCTGAGTCTGGAGAAAAAAGTTCAGTTTCCTCTGTGTCTTCATCTGACAAAATAGTGTGTTCAGATGGTGATGTTAAACATATTGGAGAATCACACTCAAATTCTCTCTTCCCTGTCGTTGCATAGGATGGAAATGAGAATTCTGACACAAAAGCCGAGTCTGGAGAAAAAGGCCCAATGTCTTCTTGCTCTTCTTCTGAGAAAATCATGGGGGAGGAGGAACCTTTTAGATTTAAAGGGGACGTGTGGACAATTTCTTCCTCCTGTGATTCTGGTGTTGCGTATGGTGGTACTGAAAGTTCAAAAGCAGAGATGGAAGAGGGTGTGTACCGCTCCATTCCTACTGTCTCTTCTTCCGAGAGGACCACGTGATCAGGTGGGGTAGCTGGAAGTCGTGGGGCCAGGCATTCAGGAGTCCCCTCAGTTGTGGACGGTGGGAGGGAGGATTCAGGTAACGAGGCCACCTCTGGGGTATAGAATCCGGTGTCTTCCTTCTCTTCTTCTAACACAGTCTCGTGCTCAGAAACACCCTCTGATTTCAGCAGGGAGACATCGTCAATTATGTTCTTTGGGGATTCCTGTGTTACATTGGGTGGGACTGCATTTTGGAAGGTCAGTGCTGAATCTGGTGTGACACCCTCACTTTCTAGGTTCTCTTCTTCTGACAGGACAGCGTGTTCAGATGTCACGGCTGAAAGCGGTGGGGCCTGGCATTCAGAAGCCCCCTCAGTTGTGTGTGGTGAGAGAGAACGTTCAGATAGAGAGGGGACCACTGGGGAACACATCCCAGGGTCTTCATTCTCTTCTTCTGACAGAATCAGGGGCTCAAAAACACCTCGTGACTTTAATGGGGACTTAAGGTCTACTGTTTTCTTTGGTGACTCTTCTGTTGCCTGAGAGGGAACTGAATATTCAGAAGTAGATGTGGAATCCGGCGTGTAACGCCCACTTTCTGAGGCCTCTTCTCCGGACTGGATCATGGGTTCTGGTGTAACTGCTGAAAACAGTGGGGACTGGCTTTCAAGAGTCTTCTCAGTTGTGGATGGTGAGACAGATATAGAAGCTGAAGTTGGGGAAGAAGGCTCAAATTTATCACTCTCTTCTTCTGACAAAACTGCATGTTCAGATACAGCTTTCACATGAGGTGAAGAAACTGGCTCAGCTTCTTGCTTCTCTAGTTCATAGTAATCCTGTGGGGCTGAATACTCTGACACAAAAGCAGAATCAGTAGAAACAGACTCATTTTCCTCTCTTTCTTCCTCAGACAAGGTGACATGTTCAGGTGTTGAAGTTGTCAGTAATGGCAGAAAGTTCTCCTCTTTCTCCTCCACTTCAGGGGCCAAGCGTGGTGGGAAGGGCTCCTCAGAAACTGATGGACTTTCTGGGTAATCGAGTTCTATGATCTCTTCTTCTTCCACTAAGCTAGAATCTTCAGGTTCAGGGGTAGCAGCCATTGGTAGAGGCATTTCTATTTCTTCCTTCTCTGGTTCCTCTAACACTAGAGGTTCAGAAAGAGAAATGGATGGCTCGGGCACAGTTTCTTCCTTCTCTGCTTTGATGCTGAGATGAGGAGGGGTCAGCTGGTCAGCGACTGGTTCTGCCCTTTTCTGTGAAGTCAGATCCAGCTCTTCTCTCTCAGGGCTGAAATCTTCCTGGATAGAGGCTGTCAGACCTGGTGCACCTGATTCCAGAGAACCCTTCTCTGCCTCTAGTGAAATGGAATGGTCAATCGAAGACATGTCTTCCATCTTCACTTCATCCAGTGCAGGCGGCGAGACTGAAGAGTCAGGCTCTGCAATCACTGTTTCTTGTGAATCAGCCTCAGATTCTTCCTTTGCAGTTTCCAGGAATGTGGCTACAGATGTATCGGGTGTAAGAGAGGAAGGCTTCATTTCACGGGGCTTTGCTTCATCAGCCGGCAGTTGTGGCACTGCCCGAGGAGCTCTGAGCTGTGATTCCCGTTCTGCTATGGCATGACTTGTATGAGAGGAAGGTGTGGGCTGGGCGGCAGACGCAGCCCTTAAGGGAAAATCATCGTAAGTTTTCTTCTGATCTTCATGACTGAATAAGGAGGTCAGGGACTTTGATCCTTTGGAGAACACATCTCTCCAGGGTGGAGCAAGCTCTTTTACTTTAACATCTTCTATGCTTTGGGCTACTGATTTGCCTGTTTTGGAAACTACTTTTCTAAGATCACGATCGCCTGACTCTGGCTCTAGACTAATGGATGCCTCTTTCCCCTTCCTATAATGGATTTCTTTAATGACATAACCCTTTGGCAATGTTCCATAAAACTGCAGCGGAATTAATTCTTCTTTAACAGAATTGAACATCTTGATTTTATACTGTACGGTTCCTATGTAGACTGGCCTTAACACTAAGGGCTTGTGTTCTTTGTATATTGCCCCCGTAATGGGAGGTGTACTTGAGGTGCTCTTCTTTTTTCTCATCTTATCATCAGTGCCAGTAGGTGACCTCTCTTTTTGGGTGGTTAGTTCCTGACTTTCTGAAATTAAAGGAGTACTTGTTTTGTTTGCTGGAACATCTTGGGATTCCAAAGAATTTCTCTTTTTGTTGCTTTTCCGACGCAGAGATGGTGAGCCATGCTTTGACTTAGGCTTTCTTTTCCGAACTTTTTTAACTTCATCCACGATAAAGGAAACATTCCCTGGAGGAGAATTCAGAGCCGACCCTTCCAGACTACACACACCAGATGTCTGACTTCCCTCCGAGGCCCAAGGAGTGGAAGGCCTACTTGAACTGGTCTCCCAGGTGATACCACTATCTTCCCGTTGAACAGTTACCATGGAAAAGGAAGGGTCAGATATGATACACTTCTTCTCGGTCTTGCCCTCTTCATCCTGGTCTGATAACCTACAGTAAATGATAATTAAATTTACATATGTTGATAATAATTTACATATATTATATATATTTACATATATTAATAACATCTTAATTACATATTAAATAATAAGTAAAGATCCTATTTTTACTAGATAAAGGATTAATGTGAAGTTAAAATATACAGATAAATAATGCCATCCATACCAAAAACCGAGACACACACAAAGTTTAAGAATTGAAGTCAGGATACCAAATACAGTAACACATCCCAGACTGGAATGAAATCAATATTCTGCAAAGTAAAAAAAAAGCTAATGCTAAATTCACCACCTTTGGGACTCACCCCAGTGGTCCAGTGGTTAAGACTCCATGCTCCCAACGCAGGGGGCCTGGGGTTCGATCCCTGGTCAGAGACCTAGATCCCACATGCTGCAACTAAAGATCCTGAATGCCACAACTAAGACCCTGTGCAGCCAAATAAACAAATAAATACAAACATTTAAAAATAAATAAAAATAAATTCACCACCTTCCCCTACCACCCTATCAGAGAGTGAGCCTCCTGTGACTCCAGCCCTTCAGACTTACTATTATCGATATGACTACAGTCACCAGGACCTTCATAATGGCTCTTCTATCTGTAGCTCCGTGTTACTATTATCACTACTGTGACCCAGCTTTTTATCACATCACTCTGCCATGGACTATCTCATTAGCTTCCTAACTGGTCAGCTGATATCACATTTACCTCCTACCCTCCTCACACCCTCAATTCATCCTGCCTATCTTTTCAGACCAGTTTTACTAAAAGTTGTCATCATGCCACTTCCTGCTCAAAAATGTCAGTAAATGCCTCATACCTGTAGAAAAATTAATTCAAGATACTTAACTCTCTGATCTCTAGCTGACCTCCTTTACAAGTATCCACTTCCACCCTAAGCCTACCTGATACATTTCTGTTTTAACTAGATAACTCACTGTCCAGTATATCATAGGAACTCTGAGTCAGAGCCATGAGGAAAAATAGTGAATACAGATACATCACAGAAAAACAGCAGCCTACTGTACCCAATTCATCTGTAAACCAGGGGTCACAATAGAATATACCTTATGGGATTGCTGTAAGGATTTAATTCACTAACACACACGAGATGTGCCTTGCATGTAGTTCAGTTCAATTCAGTTGCTCAGTCATATCCAACTCTTTGTGACCCCAATGGACTGCAGTACTCTGGGCTTCCCTGCCCATCACCAACTCCCGGAGCTTGCTCAAACTCATGTCCATTGAGTCAGTGATGCCACCCAACCATCTCAACCTCGGTTGTCCCCTTCTCCTCCTGCCTTCAATCCTTCCCAGCATCAGGGTCTTTTCCAATGAGTCAGCTCTTCATATCAGGTGGCCAAAGTATCAGGTCTTCCATACAATCCTTGGGTCAAAGGAGCCTGCTAGGTCGCTTCAGTCATGTCTGACTCTGCGACCCTATGGACTGCAGCCCTCCAGGCTCCTCTGTCCACAGGATTTCCCAGGCAAGAATACTGGAGTGGATTGCCATTTCTTTCTCCATCAAAGGAGCCTAGGCATGGTCATATTCAACTGGTTTGGAGAGATGGTCTCCTTGGACTAACCCTCAAGAGATAGCTGGCTTTGGCCGCCCCTTTGAATTGCCACTGGGCCTGTCTCAGACTTCACAGCACTCTCCTCTGGAATTTTCTTACACCACCCCACCTCTTCATGCTCATGCCAGTCCTCCATCTACAATCCTCCCCCACCTAAAACTAGCTTTCCTGTGTATTTAAATTCTGTCTCCTCTTCAAGGCTTAGTGTTAAAACATCCAGTGTACCATCCCTGACCAATTCAGCAGCCTGACCAATTCAGCAGTTATATTTCCTTTAAGTTAAAGATTTAGATAAATAGAAAACTACTAACTGGCTTAAACACAATTTTTCTACAACAACAAAAAAACTATGCTCAAAAACCACTACACATAAGTATTAAATTAAACCACTTCAAAAAAACACACATGATTAAATTTAGGTTTCTTACCAATAATTTATCATCAGTCACTGCTTACATTAGCAGTTCTTATTAATAATTCTGGATACATTTTAGAATTATATGTAGAGAGATTTTAAAAATACTGATGTCACCCTAAACCCCTTCCCACAGAGACTCTGGCTTAATTATATTGTTCTTCAGTCGCTAAGTTGTGTCTGACTCTTTGCAACCCCATGGACTGCAGCAAGCCAGGCTTCACTATCTCCTATGGTTTGCTCAAACCCACATCCATTGTGTCGATGATGCCATCCACCATCTCATCCTCTGTTGCCCACTTCTCCTCCTGCCTTCAATCTTTCCAACATCAGGGTCTTTTCCAATGAGTCGGCCTTTCACATCAGGTGGCCAAAGTATTGGAGCTTCAGCAATCAGTCATCCCAGTGAATACTCAGAGTCTTTAAACACAGGAAGTTTTAAAAGCTTCCAAGTGACTCCATTATGCATCCAGAGTTGCAAATCACTGGCCTAAACTAAGCTATGAAACTTAACTAGTACATGCCTTTTTTGCTTACTCTGAACCCTTTTTAGTTTGCTAGGCTATGCTGGAAGCCAAGACCAGAAATCTTTGCACATACATTCATGTCTCCTTTCTTAAACTTCAGACCTGCCCAGCAGTCAGCTGCAAAGGGCTCCTGGACCGCTCAGATCCTGATCTTCTGAATCCTCACCCACATCCAGGGGCAGTCTGGACACAGCAAGAACACGGGATGCTGGTCTTCAGTAGCAAGTGGCCACAGCCATTTAGCCCAGTGTGCTGAAAACAATTTCATTGTCTACACATGCAGTTAGTAAAAAAGGCTGGAATGCAGTGGGAAGAACTGACTTCTCCATTTCCCTGGTTCTCTGTTCTCACTTATTTGCTGGGTATTAAACTAGTGAACTTAATTAGCAACTGATACCCTATCTTGGTTCTAAACTGAATCTTATTTTCAAATGTTTTTTCAGGTCCTTTTACACACCTAATTAAACTTCTTCCTCAAAATTTTCAACTCCTTCTACCCCTTCTCCCTTCTGTTTAACTTAACAGAAATGGGAAGAAATTAAAAATTAAGGTTATGACATGCAACTGAAAAGTCAGCATTTCAAATGCCCATGATTATAGTAGTATTACCAAAGCAATTATAAATTCAATTTAAAGTTAATTATTGATCATAAATTCAATGTACTCAATCAGAGAAGTTTTCATTACTAGCTAGAATGAATTCATGACTGCTTAGCAGAATACCCAAATGGTGATCATAAAAAACAGATAAGAAAAAAAAAGAGAGAGAGGCCTACTGAGGTGGATTCACTCATTTACTTATTCATTCACTGCTTTATTTCTTCACTTAATAAAATTTTATTTTGTTGTTCAGTCGCTCAGTCATGGCCAGTTCTTTGTGACCCCATGGACTGCAGCATGCTAGGCTTCCCTGTCCTTCACCATCTCCTGCAGCTTGCTCAACCCTGTATCCGTTGAGTTGGTGATGCCATCCAACCATCTCATCCTCTGTCGTCCCCTTCTCCTCCTGCTTTCAGTCTTTTCCAGCATCAGGGTCTTTTCTAATGAGTTGGCTCTTCACATCAGGTGGCCAAAGTACTGGAGCTTCAGCTTCAGCAGCAATCCTTTCAATGAATATTCAGGGTTGATTTCCTTTAGGATGGACTGGTTGGATCTCCTTGCAGTCCAAGGGACTCTCAAGAGTCTTCTCCAACACCATACTTCAAAAGCATCAATTCTTTGCTGCTCAGCCTTCTTTATGGTCCAACTCCCACATCCATACATGACTACTGAAAAAACCATACCTTTGACTATACAGACCTTTGTCGGCAAAGTAATGTCTCTGCTTTCTAATACACTGTCTAGGTCTGTCACAGCTTTTTTTCCAAGGAGAAAGCATCTTTTCATTTCATTCATGGCTGCAGCCACCATCTACAGGGATTTTGGAGCCCAAGAAAATAAAGTCTATCACTGTTTCCATTGTTGCCCCTTCTATTTGCCATGAAATGATGAGACCAGATGCCATGATCTTCATTTTTCGAATGTTGAGTTTTAAGCCAGCTTTTCCACTCTCCTCTTTCACCTTCATCAAGAGGTTCTTTAGTTCCTTTTCGCTTTCTGCAATAAGAGTGGTGTCATCTGCAATCTGAGGTTATTGATATTTCTCCCGACAATCTTGATTCCAGTTTGTGCTACATCCAGCCCAGCATTTCACATGATGTATTCTCCATATAAGTTAAATAAGCAGAGTGGTAATATACAGCCTTGATGTACTCCTTTCCCGATTTTGAACCAGTTCATTTTTCCATATCCAGTTCTAACTGTTACTTCTTGATCTGAATATAGGTTTCGCAGGAGGCAGGTAAGGTGGTCTGGTATTCCCATCTCTTGAAGAATTTTCCAGTTTGTTGTGATCCACAGTCAAAGGCTTTAGTGTAGTCAATGAAGCAGAAGTAGATGTTTTTCTGGAATTCTCTTGCTTTTTCTATGATCCAGTGGATGTTGGCAATTGGCCCTCTGATTCCTGTGCCTTTTCTAAATTCAGCTTGAACATCTAGGAGTTCTTGGTTCATGTACTGTTGAAACCTAGCTTGGAGAATTTTGAGTATTACTTTGCTAGCATGTGAGATGAGTGCAATTGTGCAGCAGTTTGAACATTCTTTGGCCTTGCCCTTCTTTGGGATTGGAATGAAAACTGACCTTTTCATGTCCTGTGGACACTGCTGAGTTTCCAGATTTGCTGGCACGTTGAGTGCGGTGGTGCAGCGGTGGCTGCGTGGTGCTGGAGCGGCGAGTGGCCGAGAGGAGACACCCCAGGCCCAAGGTCAGAGAAACCCCAGCAAGACGTTAGGAGAGGCGAATTTGTGTTTAGAATCAAACCCCATTCCCGCCAGAGACGCTAAAAGGGCTCAAACCTTGTGCACACCAGGACCCAGGGACCCCACAGAGATTGAGACAGAACTGTGTCTGAGCGTCTCCTGTGGAGGTACGGTCAGCAGTGGGCTGCCGCAGGGACAGGGGCTCTGGGTGCAGCAGACTTGGGTATGGCATAAGCCCTCTTGGAGGAGGTCGCCATTAACCCCACCATAGAGCTGCCAGAACTTAACACAGGACTGGGAAACAGAACCTTGTGCACCAGGACCCAGGGGAAAGGAGCAGTGACCCCACAAGAGACTGACCCAGACTTGCCTGTGAGTGTCCAGGAGTCTCCAGCTGAGGTGTGGGTCGGTGGTGGCCTGCTGCAGGGTTGGGGGCACGGACTGTAGCAGTACATGCATGGGATCTTTTGAAGGAGGTCGCCATTATCTTCATTACCTCCACCATAGTTTGGCCCCAGGTAAATAGCAGGGAGGGAACACAGCTCCACCCATCAACAGAAAATTGGATTAAAGATTTACTGAGCATGGCCCTGCCCATCAGAACAAGAATGAGTTTCCCCCTCAGTCAGTCTCTCCCATCAGGAAACTTCCATAAGCCTCTTATCCTTCTCCACCAGAGGGCAGACAGACTGAAAACCACAATCACAGAAAACTAACCAATCTAATCACATGGACCACAGCCTTGTCTAACTCAATGAAACTATGAGCCATGCAGTGTAGGGCCACCCAAGATGGGTCATGGTGGAGAATGCTGACAAAATGTGGTCCACTGGAGAAGGGAATGACAAACCACTTCAATATTCTTGCCTTGAGAACCCCATGAACAGTATGAAAAGGCAAAAAGATAGGACACTGAAAGATGAACTCCCCAGGTTGGTAGGTGCCCAATATGCTACTGGAGATCAGTGGAGAAATAACTCCAGAAAGAATGAAGGGATGGAGCCAAAGCAAAAACAATACCCAGTTGTGGATGTGACTGGTGATGGAAGCAAGGTCCGATGCTATAAAGAGCAATATTGCATAGGAACCTGGAATGTTAGGTACATGAATCAAGACAAATTGGAAGTGGTCAAACAGGAGATGGCAAGAGTGAATGTCGACATTCTAGGAATCGGCGAACTAAAACGGACTGGAATGGGTGAATTTAATTCAGGTGGCCATTATATCCACTACTGTGGGCAAGAATCCCTTCGAAGAAATGGAGTAGCCACCATGGTCAACAAAAGAGTCTGAAATGCAGTACTTGGATACAATCTCAAAAACAACAGAATGATCTCTGTTTGTTTCCAAGGCAAACCATTCAATATCATGGTAATCCAAGTCTATGTCCGACCAGTAATCCTGAAGAAGCTGAAGTTGAACAGTTCTATGAAGACCTACAAGACCTTTTAGAACTAACACCCAAAAAAGATATCTTCATTATAGGGGACTGGAATGCAAAAGTAGGAAGTCATGAAACACCTGGAGTAACAGGCAAATTTGGCCTTAGAGTACAGAATGAAGCAGGGCAAAGGCAAATAGAGTTTTGCCAAGAGAACACACTGGTCATAGCAAACACCCTCTTCCAACAACACAAGAGAAGACTCTACACATGGACATCACCAGATGGTCAACACCGAAATGAGACTGATTATATTCTTTGTAGCCAAAGATGGAGAAGCTCTATACAGTCAGCAAAAACAAGACCGGGAGCTGACTGGGGCTCAGATCATGAACTCCTTATTGCCAAATTCAGCCTTAAATTGAAGAAAGTAGGGCTGGGGGCAGTGAGTGTAGCCACTAGACCATTAGCCACTAGTGTACCACTAGACCATTCAGGTATGACCTAAATCAAATCCCTTACAATTATACAGTGGAAGTGACTAATAGATTTAAGGGACTAGATCTGATAGACAGAGAGCCTGATGAACTATGGACAGAGGTTCGTGACATTGTACAGGAGACAGGGATCAAGACCATCCCCAAGAAAAAGAAATGCAAAAAAGAAAAATGGCTGTCTGAGGAAGCCTTACAAATAGCTGTGACAAGAAGAGAAGTGAAAAGCAAAGGAAAAAAGGAAAGTTATACCCATTTGAATGCAGAGTTCCTAAGAATACCTAGGAGAGATAAGAAAGCCTTCCTCAGTGATCAATGCAAAGAAATAGAGGAAAATAGTAGAATGGGAAAGACTAGAGATCTCATCAAAAAATTAGAGATACCAAGGGAACATTTCATGCAAAGATGGGTTCAATAAAGGATGGAAATAGCATGGACCTAACAGAAGCAGAAGATGTTAAGAAGAGATGGCAAGAATACACAGAAGGACTGTACAAAAAAGATCTTCATGACTCATACAATCACAATGGTGTGATCACTCACCTATAGCCAGACATCCTGGAATGTGAAGTCAAGTGGGCCTTAGGAAGCATCACTACAAACAAAGCTAATGGAGGTGATGGAATTCCAGTTGAGCTATTTCAAATCCTGAAAGATGATGCTGTGAAAGTGCTGCACTCAAGATGCCAGCAAATTTGGAAAACTCAGCAGTGGCCACAGGACTGAAAAAGGTCAGCTTTCATTCCAATCCCTAAGAAAGGCAATGCCAAAGAATTCTCAAACTACCACACAATTGGACTCATCTCACATGCTAGCAAAGTAATGCTCAAAATTCTCCAAGTCAGGCCTCAATAATAAGTGAACTGTGAACTTCCAGGTGTTCAAGCTGGTTTTAGAAAAGACAGAGGAACCAGAGATCAAATTTCCAACATCCGCTGGATCATCAAAAAACGCAAGAGAGTTCCAGAAAAACATCTACTTCTGCTTTATTGACTATGCCAAAGCCTTTGACTGTGTGGATCACAATAAACTGTGGATAATTCTGAAAGAGATGAGAATACCAGACCGCCTGACCTGCCTCTTGAGAAACCTGTATGCAGGTCAGGAAGCAACAGTTAGAACTGGACATGGACTAACAGACTGGTTCCAAATAGTAAAAGGTGTATGTCAAGGCTGTATTTTGTCACCCTGCTTATTTAACTTATATGCAGAGTGCATCATGAGAAACGCTGGGCTGGAAGAAGCACAAGCTGGAATCAAGATTGCCTGGAGAAATATCAATAACATCAGATATGCAGATGACACCACCCTTATGGCAGAAAGTGAAGAACTAAAGAGCCTCTTGATGAAAGTGAAAGAGGAGAGTGAAAAAGTTGGCTTAAAGCTCAACATTCAGAAAACTAACATCATGGCATCCGGTCCCATCAGTTCATGGCAAATAGATGGGGAAACAGTGGAAACAGTGGCAGACATTATTTTGGGGGGCTCCAAAATCACTGCAGATGGTGACTACAGCCATGAAATTAAAAGAGGCTTACTCCTTGGAAGGAACGTTATGACCAACCTAGACAGCATACTAAAAAGCAGACATTACTTTGCCAACAAAGGTCCATCTAGTCAAGGCTATGGTTTTTCCAGTGGTCATGTATGGATGTGACAGTTGGACTATAAAGAAAGCTGAGGGCCAAAGAATTGATGCCTTTGAACTGTGGTGTTAGAGAAGACTACTGAGAGTCTCTTGGACTGCAAGGAGATCCAGCCAGTCCATCCTAAAGGAGATCAGTCCTAAGTGTTCATTGGAAGGACTGACGTTGAAGCTGAAACTCCAATACTTTGGCCATCTGATGCAAAGAACTGACTCATTGGAAAATACCCTGATGCTGGGAAAGATTAAAAGTGGGAGGAGAAGGGGACGACAGAGGATGAGATGGCTGGATGGCATCACAGACTCAATGGACATGAGTTTGAGTAAGCTCTGGGAGGTAGTGATGGACAGGGAGGCCTGGCGTGCTGTAGTCCCTGGGATCGCAAAGAGCTCGACACGACTGAGCAACTAAACTGAACTGAACTGAGTGTAGCACTTTAATAGCCTCATCTTTTAGCATTTGAAATCCTAATTGGAGGTGATGGGATTCCTGATGAACTATTTCAAATTCTAAAAGATGAGGCTGTTAAAGAGCTGCACTTGATATGCCAGCAAATTTGGAAAATGCAGCAGTGGCCACAGGACTGGAAAAGGTCAGGTTTCATTCCAAACTCAAAGAAGGGCAAGGCCAAAGAGTGTTCAAACTACTGCATAATTACACTCATTTCACATGCTAGCAAAGTAAGAAAATTCTATTTTATTGAGTCTAAATAATAGAAATACATAAAAACACAGAACCGTCTTTCAGGAAATTCAGGATCTAACAGGGAGACAGAACTAGACATTTTAATAGAGTGGCGTTAGTTCACCTACAGAAGATAGGCAAGATACAATGAGAACATAAGGAAGGAAAGACCAGAGAGGAAAGATACTTGTATTGGAATTTTAAGAAGACATAGGAGCTTGCCAAACGGATGAGGAGAGGTGGTACTGTGAGGATGGGAAGGTCATTCCAGGAAAATGTCACAGAATATGAAAAAGCATACTTATGAATAAATCAGTTTGGCTCACCGAGAAACCCAAAGTTTTTTGGGATGTCTGGATTACTGGATGGGAACAAAGGAACAGAAGGATAACAGAGCCAACAGGATCAGAGAATAACTATATTAGTATTGTAAAGTCATAGTCAAGTATTCAAATTACACTCAGCGTGAAGAAACTATTCTCTTAACAGGAGATCAATGGCTCCCGTAGAGTTCAGAAGTGTTTGTTACTCAAGAACGTAAGTGTTCTCATCTATGCAAAGGTATATATATATATATATATATATATATATCAATGTTCTATAATTAACAGTATTGGCTATGAACATGATCTTATTCAATCTCCTCTGATTCTCACAAAACAACCTTCTGATTATTACTCAGCTTCCCATGCAGATTTATCTAAGAGAGTGAGGAGAAATACATCTTAATGACCTGGGGAGCTCACATCCTTCCTTCTTCCAGAGTTGAGCAAGGAGAAGGTTCAACAGATCTGAGTTAGATCCAGGCAAGAACAGACTGATACCTGAGCTGAGTACCAAAGATTCCTTCCTCTTTTTGAGGATAAACTTTATCTAATTTCCTCTGTTCTTATTTGTTAACAGAGATTTTTCATAATGAATGAATGTTATATTATACAACTTTAAAACAACTATAAAAATGACCATATTTATTACTCTGTTAATGTAGTGAATCACAATGATTGATTTCCAGATGTCAAAGCAACCCTGAACTCCTGAAATTACTTCAATATGGTTGTGAAGTATCATACTTTTCATATTAAAAAGCTGGATTTTATTAAGAACTTTGCTCCTGTGTTCATGAATAACTGGTCTGTAATCTCCTTCCTTACAATGTGCTTGTCAGGTCTTTTTTTAAATCAAGATTGTGCTGCCTCTTGTAATAATCAGAACAGGCTAAACTTTTGCTATGTTAGGACCACATGTGTGTCCCCAGATCTAGTTCTTTCCCTGTGTCTGGTTTTATAAAGGCTGAGGATAACCGCCGCCCCCCACCCCCAAAACATATTGTGCTGCCTCAAAGAACCAATTGTGAAGTGTTCTCTCACTATTCTCTGGAAGAGTTCATGGAAGATTATGTTATTTCTCTCTTGAGTGTTCGGCAGACTTTACTGATGAAGTCATCTGAATCTGTAGTCTTTTCTACGGTAAAGTTTTAATTAGCAATTTATTTAATAGTTATATGACTACATGGAATTTCTTTGGTGTCAGTTTTGATATGCTGCATTTTTCTGAGAATTGACATATTTAACCTAAATTTTGAAAATCACTGGATTAAATTTGTTTATAGTATCCTCTCAGGATCTCTTAAGTTTTTGTGAGATCTAAAATTGTGTCCATTTTTTCAATTCTGATTTGCGTCTGCTCTTTGTTCCCTGTATCTATAACTTTTGTCTTTGTCTTGTTTGTTCATGTGTTTTGTTTTGCGATTCCACATATAAGTGAAACTATACAGTACTTGTCTTTCTCCGTCTGACTTATTTCATTTAGCATAATACCCTTTAGGTCAATCCATGTTGTTGCAAATGGCAAGATTTCATTCTTTTTATGCCTGGGTAATATTCCATTATGTATACCACATATACCACATCTTCTTTATTTGTTCATCTATTAATGGGCATATAGGTTGCTTTCATATCTCAGCTATTGTAAATAAAGCTGTAATGAACATAGGGGTGCAGATATCTTTTTGAACTGGTGTGTTTGTTTTTTTTTCAGATAAATACTGCTGGATTTGTGGGATAGAACTGCTGGATTGTATGATGATTCTATTTTTAATTTTTTGAGGGCCCTCCACACTGTTTTCCATTGTGACTGTACCAATTTACATTCCCACCAACAGTGCACAGGGGTTCTCTTTCCTCCACAACCTCACCAACACTTATTTGTTGTCTTTTTGATACTGGCCATTCGGATAGTTGTGAAGTGATACTGCACTATGTTTTTGATTTGCATTTCCCTGATGATGTGTCATGGTGAACATCTTTTATGAGCCTACTGACCATCTGAGACGTCTTCTTTGGAAAAATGCCTGTTCAGAATCTCTGCCAACATTTTTTTGTTCATGCTATGCAACATGCAGGATCTTAGTTCCCTAAGCAGGAACTGAACCCATGCCTTCCGCAGTGGAAGCAGAGTCTTAACCAGTGGGCTACCAGGGAAGTCCCCCTCTGCCTACTTTTTAAGCTAGTTGTACAGTCTGTTTGTTTTTTTGATGTGGAGTTGTGTGCATTCTTTATCTATTTTGGGAATTAACCTCTTATCAAATATATCATAATATCCTCTCTCATTCAGTAGGTGGTCTTTTCATTTTGTTGACAGTTCCCTTGTGATTTTTAGTTTGATGCATTTTTGCTTTAGTTTATTTTTGTTTTTGCATTTGCTTATTTTTGTTTGTGTTTCCTTTGCCTTAGCAGACATACCAAAAAAGTATTGCTAAGGTCAATGTCAAAGAGCATGCGTGCATGCTAAGTCACTTCAGTCATGCCCAACTCTTTGCGACCCTATAGGCCACAGCCTGCCAGGCTTCTCTGTCCATGAGATTCTCCAGGCATGAATACTGGAGTGAGTTGCCACGCCCTCCCCCAAGGGATCTTCCCGACCCAGGGACCAAACCCACATCTCTTACGTCTTCTGCATTGGCAGGCAGATTATTTACCACTATTGTCACCTGGGAAGTCAAAGGAGCATACTGCCTATGTTTTCTTTTAGAAGACATATGGTTTCAGATCTTACATCTAATGCTTTAATCCATTTATTTTTATACATGGTGTGAGGAAGTAGTCCAATATGATTTTTTTTTGCATGTAGCTGTCATTTTCCCAACATTATTTATTAAAGAGGCTGTCTTTTGCTTGTTGTATATTCTTGCTTCTTGCATCATAGAGTAAATGACCATATGAGTTTATTTCTGGGCTCCCAGTTTTATTCCACTGATCTGTGTGTCTGTTTTTGTGCCACTAACATATTGCTTTGATTTCTATAGCTTTGTAGTAGAGTTTGAAACTAGGGCATGTGATATCTCCAGCTTTGTTCTTCTTTCTCAAGATTGTTTTGGCTATTCATGGTTCCACACAAGTTTTAGAACTATTTTTTCTAGTTCTGTGAAAAATGCCTTTGGTATTTTGAGAGGAATTACATTGAATATTGATAGGAATTACATTGTAGGTTGCTTTGGGTAGTATGGTCATTTTAATAATATTAATTCTTTCAATTCATAAGCATGGTGTATCTTTCCCATCTGTGTTGTCTTCAATTTCTTTCATCAGTACATTATAGTTTTCTGAGTACAGGTATTTCACATTCTTAGTTAGATTTATTCCTAGGTATTTTATTTTTTGATGCAATTGTAAGTGGGATTGTTTTCTTTCTGATGGTTCATTGTTCGTGTATGGAAAAGCAATATATTTCTGAATATTAGTTTTGTATCCTGCAATTTTATTCACTGATGAGTTCTACTAGATTTTTGGTGGCATCTTGAGGGTTTTCCATGTACAGCATTACATCGTCTGCAAACAGTGGCAGTTGTACTTCTTTCTTTCCAATTTGAATTCTTTTTCTTTTTCCTAATTTGATTGCAGTAGCTAGGACTTTGAATACTATGTTGAATAAAAGTGGTGAGAATGGGTATCTCTGCATTCTTCCTGATATTAAGGAAAATACTTTCAGTTTTTCACTGTTGAGGATGATGTGAGTTGTGGGCTTGTCATATGTAGCCTTTATTATGTTGAGGTATGTTCTTGCTATACCCAATTTTCTGAGAGGGTTTTTTTAAATTGTAAATGTATGTTGAATTTTGTCAAAAGCTTTTTTTGCATCTACGTGATTTTTATTCTTCAATTTGTGAATGTGGTGTATCACATGGATTGATTTTTGGCTACTGAACCATTCTTGCATCTCTGGGATAAATCCCTCTTGATCATGGTGTATGATCCTTTTAAAGTATGGCTGAATTTGTTTACTAAAATTTTATTGAGGATATATGATTTTTTTAAGATGTTGATCTCTTAATTTCAATCACATTTTGTCAATCTTACATTTTTACTCCTCTTCCCCCAGCACACATATTTAATGCTTTTCCTTTCAATACTTTAAATATATCATGCCATTCCTTCTGGCCCGCAGAGTTTCTGCTGAAAGTGATCTGAGAGCTTTATGAAAGTTCCCTTGTATGTAACGTTGATTTTCCCTTGCTGCTTTTAGTATTCTCTCTTTAATTTTTGCCTTTTTAATTATAAAGTGTCTTAGTGTAGTCCTCTTTAGGGTGATCTTGATTGGGACTCTCTTTGCTTCTTGGACATGGATGTGTTTCTTTTCCTTGGTTAGGGAAGTTTTCAACTATTATGTTCTCTGACCCTTTCTCTTCTTCTGTGGCTCCTACAATGTGAATGTTAGTATGCTTGATATTGCCCTAGAGGTCTCTTAAACTGTCCCTATATTTTAAAATTCTTTTTACTGTTCAGGTTGAGTGATTTCCACTACTCTGTCTTCCAGTTTGCTGATCTGTTCCTCTGTATCATCTGATCTACTGTTGATTAGCTCTAGTGTATTTTTATTTCATTTATTATATTCTTCAACTGTGTTTGTTTTTTCTTTATATTTTCTAACTCTTAGAAGCTTCTGATTACTCACTGTGTTCATCCATTCTTCTCCCAAGTTCTTTTAACATCATTATGATCATTACTTTGAACTGTTTGTAAGACATATTGCTTATCTCCATTCCACTTAGTTATTCTTCTGGGGTTTTACCTTATTCCTTCATTCAGAACATATTCTCTGTCACTTCATTTTGCCTAATTCTCTGTTTTTATTTCTTTGTATATGGTTTGTTGTATTTTTAAGTTCTAGGATTTCCACTCTACTGTTTACAGTTCTCTGACAAGATTTCTCAATCTTGCCTTTTATATCCATGTTCCTACAAATAACTTAAGCATTAAATAAGTACAATCCCCCTCCATGAGCCCTTTCCTTTCCATCAAAGTCCAGCTATGCCCTAATAAGTATGACTCTGTGAGATAAGAACTTGAAGGAATTGTGTGCTATGCTACTTCTTCATTTCTAAAATTTCCCTTAATAAACCCTATATTTGCATTGTGTGGCATAGTAGTATGTATATGTTCGTGCCCCTTTGTATAGTAAGGATGGAATGTGATAATTCCTTAATAGTGTTTTGGTATGCTTGCCAATAATACTCTTATATCCCACTGCTTAATTGACATTATGCTTTCTAAATTATTTTGAGTTGTATAAATATAAATTATTTCTCAAAAGATGAATTTTATTAAATGTGCTGGAAAAATCTAACTTTTGAAGTTTCAAAATGAAGGATAAGGTCCTGAAATATGACCATGTCAAAAAGTCCTTGTTTCCTGTTTAAGCAGTTTCACTTTAGCTGAAACTACAACTAGTAACTTTTTGAAAATTAATAATCAATCATGAATGGAAAAAGCCTTGTAGTTTTATACTGTTTCTCATTTTACAAGTGAGTGAACCAAAGAAAGGTCATACATGTATATCCAAACTGAAACTTTTAAAGAGGAAAATGGTTATCAAAGAGGAGCTATCAAAATAATAATTTCCCTTATTTTATCATCATCTTTGTTTTGAATTGGCACTTTCATTTTTCACGAAAAGAAATAAAAACTACACTTCTGAAGAAGAGAAACAGGTCCTCAAACTATTTTTATTTGAAGGCTGAGATTTATAACTTTTATATTTTATTTTTCTTAGACTAAAGATTTGTATTTTAGGAACAGGTAGTCCCTTCCTCTGACCACCAGTTAAAGTGACATTAACGTTCCTTATAGGAATATAACTATGAACAATACCTTGGATTTTTATGATGTCTTGTTCTTCTCTCAAGCGCAGTACTCATAGTATACTCACAAGAAGTGTATCAAACAAAAGAAAGTAATAGATAGGATCTTCTCCTACTAAATCTGCTAAAACGCATTTAGTATCAATTATTATAACACAGCAATGAAGTCATATATGATCTTGCTTATGTTGCAAACTTTGAAAACACGCTTTTAAAATCCTAAAATGCTAAGCAGGTTTGTGATCTTATAATATGATCTGTTAGCATTGTATGTGGGTCCCGAAAAAAGAACCAAGAAGTCTTAAAAGCATAATCACTAATTCTACAATTAATATTTCACTAAGAATTAACTGAGAGTCAGGGGTGGTGGGAGAAGGAGGAGGCGGCAGCGGTGAATCTTTTATAAATGGCGCCGAAGCAGGACCCGAAGCCTAAATTCCAGGAGGGTGAGAGAGTGCTGTGCTTTCATGGGCCTCTTCTGTATGAAGCAAAGTGTGTAAAAGTTGCCATAAAGGATAAACAGGTCAAATACTTCATCCATTACAGTGGTTGGAATAAAAATTGGGATGAATGGGTTCCAGAAAGCAGAGTACTCAAGTACGTGGATACCAATTTACAAAAACAGAGAGAACTTCAAAAAGCCAATCAGGAGC
The DNA here is from genome assembly GCF_019320065.1 of Cervus canadensis. Lineage (NCBI taxonomy): Eukaryota > Metazoa > Chordata > Mammalia > Artiodactyla > Cervidae > Cervus > Cervus canadensis. Next base: position 9,801,214 of record NC_057391.1, on the reverse strand, counting down.
AGTATGCAGAGGGGAAGATGCGAGGGGCTGCCCCTGGAAAGAAGACTGCTGGGCTACAACAAAAAAATATTGAAGTGAAGACGAAAAAGAACAAACAAAAGACACCTGGAAATGGAGATGGTGGCAGCACTAGTGAAACACCTCAGCCTCCTCGCAAGAAAAGGGCTCGAGTAGATCCTACTGTTGAAAATGAGGAAACATTTATGAGCAGAGTTGAAGTTAAAGTCAAGATTCCTGAAGAACTGAAGCCATGGCTTGTTGATGACTGGGACTTAATTACCCGGCAAAAGCAGCTCTTCTATCTTCCCACCAAGAAGAACGTGGATTCCATCCTAGAGGATTATGCAAATTAAAAGAAATCGCGAGGAAACACAGATAATAAGGAGTATGCAGTCAATGAGGTTGTGGCCGGGATAAAGGAATACTTCAATGTGATGTTGGGCACTCAACTGCTCTACAAATTTGAGAGGCCGCAGTACGCTGAGATCCTTGCGGACCACCCTGATGCACCCATGTCCCAGGTGTACGGGGCGCCACATCTCCTGAGACTGTTTGTACGAATTGGAGCAATGTTGGCGTATACACCTCTGGATGAGAAGAGCCTTGCTTTATTACTGAATTATCTTCACGATTTCCTAAAATACCTGGCAAAGAACTCTGCAACTTTATTTAGTGCCAGTGATTATGAAGTGGCTCCCCCAGAGTACCATCGGAAAGCCGTGTGAGGCGCGTGCACCCACCCATGTTTGATCTCTGTAAACACCTTTTTGTTTCTTAGTCCTTCTCTTGTACAAACAATGTACTTTGGAAATGTTCGTGTATAACAAAATTGATGTTTGTTTTCTGTTTGATTTTAAACAGAGAAAATAATAGGAGTTACAGCTCCTTTTTTTTCCTTTTTTTCATTTCAAAGTTGCTACCAGTGTATTCAGTGATGGACAACAGAGAGACATACTGTAGAGTGTTTTATTGCTTCGTTGACAAAGCTGCTTTTGAACGCTGGTGGTTTCTATTCCTTTGACACTACGCACTTTTATAATATGTGTTAATGCTATATGACAGAATGCTCTGATTCCTAGTGCCAAAGGTTCAATTCAGTGTATATAACTGAACACTCATCCATTTGTGCTCCCCCCTTTTTTTTTATGGTGCTTAAAGTAAAGAGCCCATCCTTTGCGAGTCATCCATCCATGTTGTTCCTTAGGCATTTTATCTTTGCTCAGATTGTTGAAGAACGGTGGCTTGTTTCATGGTTTTTGTATTTGTGTCTAATGCACGTTTTAACATGATAGACGCAATGCATTGTGTAGCTACAGTTTTCTGGAAAAGTTAATCTTTTAGAAATTGTTTTTCAGATCTTCAATAAATTTTTTCTTTAAATTTCAAAAAAAACCCAAACAAACAAAAAAAAGAATTAACTGAATAACCATGTTCTTAGCAGAAAATTAACCTATGCATTGCTGAACAAAAGTAATATAAAATAGTACAGGTTAAAAGTAGCTTATAAGCCATTAGAGACTTCAAAAAAAATCACTAAACCATGCATGAAAAAATTATTATACAGCTTATCATGCCCTGGAGATCAGTCCTGGGTGTTCATTGGAAGGACTGATGCTGAAGCTGAAACTCCAATACTTTGGCCACCTCATGCGAAGAGTTGACTCATTGGAAAAGACCCTGATGCTGGGAGGGATTGGGGGCAGGAGGAGAAGGGGACGACAGAGGATGAGATGCCTGGATGGCATCACTGACTCGATGGGCATGAGTTTGAGTAAACTCCGGGAGTTGGTGATGGACAGGGAGGCCTGGCGTGCTGCGATTCATGGGGTCTCAAAGAGTCAGACACGACTGAGCGACTGAACTGAACTGAACTGAACTGAATATAAAGTGTTCATTTTGTGATATAATAAAGACCACTCAAGTTCACTGTGGATGAGAAGAATAAGTATTTTATTCTCCCAGTGACCAGAAATTTTATGACTGTAATTTAGGGCCCCATACTATCTGAAGCACCGTCATCTTCCTAGCTTTACCTTCCAATCTTCCCCTTCATGAATCCTGTGCTCCAGCCAAACACTGGCCTTACCCCACATGCTTTGCTTACATCCTTCTCTTCACTTGCAATGAATCATCTCTGCTTCTAATTTTACAGCCTTCAGAGAGCAGTTCATACATCAACCTCTCCATGTAGCTGTCAATGTTTCTTCAGGACAAAAGTAATTTTCTTCCTCTGAAATTCTAGAATCCTCATGTAATCTTCTTCTATGACATTTACCATCATACATTAGAGTTATTTTTCATATATCTTAGCTACTCTACAAGGCTGTAAACTACCTGTGAGCAGGGATCATATCATTTAGCAATTCTTTCAGGAGCTCTCCTGCTGTGAAGTCTTTTCAAAACATTCTTCAAGCTAGGCTCCAACAGTATGTGAACTGTAAACTTCCAGATGTTCAAGCTGGATTTAGAAAAGGCAGAGGAACCAGAGGTCAAATTGCCAACATCTGTTGGATCATCCAAAAAGCAAGAGAGTTCCAGAAAAACATCTATTCCTGCTTTATTGACTATGCCAAAGCCTATGACTGTGTGGATCACAATAAACTGTGGAAAATTCTGAAAGAGATGGGAATACCAGACCACCTGACCTGTCTCTTGAGAAATCTATATGCAGGTCAGGAAGCAACAGTTAGAACTGGACATGAACAACAGACTGGTTCCAAATCAGGGAAGGAGTATGTCAAGGCTGTATATTGTCACCCTGCTTATTTAACTTACACGCAGAGTACATCATGAGAAATGCTAGGCTGGATGAAGTACTAGCTGGCATCAAGATTGCTGGAAGAAACATCAATAACCTCAGATATGCAGATGACACTACCCTTATGGCAGAAAGTGAAGAAGAACTAAAGAGCATCTTGATGAAAGTGAAAGAGGAGAGTGAGAAAGTTCACTTAAAACTCAATATTCAGAAAACTAAGATCATGGCATCTGGTCTCATCACTTCATAGCAAATAGATGGGGAAACAGTGTCAGACTTTATTTTTTGGGGCTCCAAAATCACTGCAGATGGTGACTGCAGACATGAAATTAAAAGATGCTTGCTCCTTGGAAGAAAATTTATGACCAACCTAGGCAGCATATTAAAAAGCAGAGACATTATTTTGCCAACAAAGGTCCGTATAGTCAAAGCTATGGTTTTTCCAGTAGTCATGTACGGATGTAAGATTTGGACTATAAAGAAAGCTGAGCACCAAAGAATTGATGTTTTTGAACTGTGGTGTTGGAGGAGACTCTTGAGAGTCCCTTGGACTGCAAGGAGATCCAACCAGTCAATCCTAAAGGAGATCAGTCCTGAATGTTCATTGGAAGGACTGATGTTGAAGCTGAAACTCCAATACTTTGGCCACCTGATGTGAAGAGCTGACTCATTTGAAAAGAACTTGATGTTGGGAAAGAAGGCAGGAGGAGAAGGGGATGACAGAGGATGAGGTGGTTGGATGGCATCTGACTCAATGGACGTGAGTTTGAGTAAACTCCAGGAGTTGGAGATGGACAGGGAAGCCTGGTGCTGCAGTCCATGGGGTCGCAAAGAATCAGACACGACTGAGCAACTGAACTGAATAACAACTGAAACCACGATAAAACCTTTGGAATAATCACAGCTGATCCTTAGTAAAAATGCAACTCAAAATGATGGGTATTAGGAGGCTCAAGAGGAAGGAGATATATATGTATATACTTATAGCTGATTTGCATTGTCGTATAGCAGAAACCAACACAACGTTGTAAAGCAATTATCCTCCAACTAACAATAAAGAAAAAATTTTTAAATAATGGGAATTATTAGATAGGAGTCTGCTATGAGGGATGGTTAACTTGCCTTAGGCATCAGTCTGTTTTACAGAGAAATCAGGGCACTTTGGTTACACCAGCCAATTAGGTTTAATGGAAAGTAACTTTAAAAAGCTCATATTTCTTTCTGTTTCATTTCTAGTTTCCACTCATCTATACCCATGAAATTTCTGTTTTAGATAATTTCAAAACTATGAAACGTTCACTTTCAACTGATTTCACATTGAAGCCCAAGGTCAAGATTCATTCATCCAACTATTTATTGAGCTACAATTATGTACTAATTGCTATGTTAGACACGATTTTTTTTTTTTTTTTTACAGCAAGACAACCATTTGGTGCAAATTTTAAAAGATCTTTACAGTCACTTTGGATGAACCCATTTGGTCTGAGCTATAGATTTACAGCAGAACTGTAAGTTAACATTTTCTTATTTTGCTCTCTTGAAATCTAAGATGATTTCAATGTTGCCACTAGAGGAAGCTCAACAGTAACGCAAGTGAGGTGCTTGCCTCAGTCCTCACCTTTATACGAGCACCACTAGACAACATCAGCATTCCCCAGCGTAGCCTGAGAACACTCAGCGTGTGACTGTTTTCCTGCTTCATCTACACAAGTGTGTATGAGTAAACTCTAGTCACATCTTTTCAGCTTCTTTAAAGGAGTCTTTCAATCTGTAAAATATCTTAAAATATATGATAGCAATTTATTTCAACTTATTAGCTGGGACACTAATTTCTCATTCCAGGTGTTCCTTTCCATATGGAAGGACATCTATTAGTGTAACACTCCTTCCTAGCTAGCTTCCCTCTGTCTCTTCCCCAATTCTACTCTGTAAATTCTACTATTAAATACACAAGGTAGGTTCTTATGTGGAGAAGCCTGTACCTTTTCAGAGATGATGACTAGGTATATAAATCCATTCATTTCTGAGATTTGGTATTAGAAAGCACATCGGTGTCCTACACCTAAGCCACATTCTTTGACATTAGCTTTATCAGTAATAAAGTTGATGTTTTGATCTCTCTCTGCTATTCCTTTGATTACTTACCACTTGTTTCAGATCTTAGGCAGGGAAAAGAGGTAATTATACTTGCCAAAGTCCAATATAAATAAATGAACACATGTACTGCAGTTGGTAAAGCCCAAAGGACATCACTGGACAGCAAGAACAGATATGACAGCTAACCTATATGCTTGTCAGTATTCACCATAAACTGATGTGGGGACCTATCAGACAGAGAAATTCGCCAGTCAGAACTCAGCAACACAATACCCTGACGGCACAGCCATCCCCTTCACAAGCACACAGGCATGTGTCTCTTTATAAGAACAAGCTTTAAGAACTTTGTAACTATAATAGTTGACACAACGCTTTATAAGCAACACAGATAAATTTTTTAAATGTGCTATCCATGGTCAATGATAAATAATGGTACAGCCATGGCAAAAAAAAAAAGTCCATAGATGGAAAGAATAAAGATTGACAATATGACTCAGATTATGCAAAAAAGAGGAAAAAAAAACAGTAGTCATGTACAGATGTGAGAGTTGGACCATAAAGAAGGCTGAGCAATGAAGAATTGATGCGTTCGGACTGTGGTGTTGGAGAAGACTCTCGAGAGTCCCTTGGACAGCAAGGAGATCAAACCAGCCAATCCTAAAGGAAATCAGTCCTGAATATTCATTGGAAGGACTGATGCTGAAGCTGAAGCTCCAGTATTTTGGCCACCTGATGTGAAGAGCTGACTTGTTAGAAAAGACTCTGATGCTGGGAAAGATGGAGGGCAACAGAAGAGGGTGACCGAAGATGAGATGGTTGACTGGCATCATTGACATAATGAATATGAGTTTGAGCAAACTCTGGGAGCTAGTGAAGGACAGGGAAGCCTGGTGTGCTGCAGTTCATGGGGTTGCAAAGAGTTGGACACAATTTAGCAACTAAGCAACAACAACAATGCAAAAAGATACTAGCTGGTATTCTTAAATACCTCAGGTTACTCTGGTTTAGGGCCATGTTAGCTCTGAGACTAATTCTGCTGCCACCAGTTAACAGGAAGAAGGAAACCTGGATTCTAGTGCTTGCTTGGATGCTTACCAAGTGTCTTGATTTTCAGCATGTAAACAAAACAAAGTCTCTATCTCAGGTTGCTTAGATTTTATCAGAGGGGAAGACAGAGAATGAACAAATGTTAGGTGGTGATAAATGCTATGAAGAAAATAAAACAGGATAAATGGGATAGAGGGCAATGGTTATGATTTGGAATGCTATATTACATATAGAAGGTGGTCAAGGATGACCTCACAATGAAAGAGATATTTGAGCAGAGATTTGAAGGCAGTGAGCATGCAAATATTAACTGTAGGAGAAAGAGCAGAGCAAACAACAGCATTAAAGTTGCTAAGATGCGATCGCTTGTCAAACATGAACAGTAAAAATGGGAATGTATTGGAGTATAGCAAGCAGAAGGAGAGATGAGGTCAGAAAAGTATGCAGGAGTCAGTTCACTTGAGTTTAGAGTCCACAGAGTTTCAATTTCACTCCAATGGACTGTCAGCCCTGCCATCTTCTAGCAACTCAGAGATGGGCAGCTACTCAGGCTGGTTAAGGTTCATTTATCCTCCTACCCTTCCTCAAGCAGGAATTTGAATCTTAAGCAGAGTGACTAGAATGGCACCTGGGCCAGATACTCAGTCTTTCTTGTTCCCTGGACTCCACCCAGCACTCTCTTGGCTCCTGCCGGGTTCTCCAGTCTACCTGTGAGCTCTTTAAAGTTCTTCTAATAGATTCCATTTTCTGTTGGCATACAAAAAGTTGTTTCTTTGCTCACTATGAGAGATGGCTAACTTTCTACTGCTCTTGAGGGGCTTACAGAGAAGTCCCCATTTTCCAGCCTCCCTTGAGGTAGCTGTGGCTGGTGGCAGCCAAGTCATGGAGTTCTAGTCAATGGAAAGTAGGCCCTAGTAACGTAGGCCATTTCTAAGCAGGATTGCTAAGATCTCCCAGGAGTGATCCTCTGCAGTTTTTCCCATGCACAGCTTGAAGCATGGCAACCTTAAAAGCCACATACTGAAGAAATCAGAGCTATAAGAGCTAAGGTGCCTCAGTCCCCGAGTCACTACTTGGAGGAGAGCTGCCTAACCAGGAATACCTGCAGTGCACTTTTAATTGAGCTCAGGAGGAACTTTTATCACACTAAGTCACTGAGATCTGGTTTGTTACAGCAGCCAGAGCTATCTTATCTAATACCTCTTATCTAAACCCTAACTACACCTCTCGGTCATCATTAAACACTTCACTCCAACATTAAACATCTGTACTACTTGGCATAGAAAATATTTTTTGAGATATACAGAAATATAAAGTTAATTTTTATTACACAAGTAAATGAAAATACTCTCATCATTAAAAATTAATCTAACATTGATAGACAAAAAGTCTCCCATAACTACCACAAAACCCCTATTCCAGTCCTATAACCAGAGATAATGCACTTAATCAGTAACATTTTGCAGATAAAACAAAAACTGAGCCTAGTAAAATAAATAACGGAAATTTCACTTTTAAATTCTAACAGGTACTCATACTGTGCAAAGTAATAGGAATCTTAGAAGAGTAATAGAATGTCTATCTGCTACTGGGAGGTGTTACAGGACCCATCAGAACAATGAAATTATAGAAGTCACTTATCTGCCCAGAGTTAACGGAGTAATCTGAATTTTGGAGTGAGTAATCAATTGAGAGTCCCTTGGACTGCAAGGAGATCCAACCAGTCCATCCTAAAGGAGATCAGTCCTGGGTATTCATTGGAAGGACTGATGCTGAAGCTGAAACTCCAGTACTTTGGCCACCTCATGCGAAGAGTTGACTCATTGGAAAAGACCCTGATGCTGGGAGGGATTGGGGGCAGGAAGAGAAGGGGACAACAGAGGATGAGACGGCTGGATGGCATCACCAACTCAATGGGCATGAGTTTGAGTAAACTCCGGGAGTTGGTGATGGACAGGGAGGCCTGGCGTGCTGCGATTCATGGGGTCGCAAAGAGTCGGACACGACTGAGCGACTGAACTGAACTGAACTGAATCAATTTACAAAAACATAAGGAGGATCTACCCAGCCAGAGTCTGGCCAAGAGCTGGGGGTTATGTCTCAACTGAACAAACTACAGGCAGACATTCATTTGAATCCCCCAAAGAGAAATATAAAAACTCATCCACTAAATTCTCCATTATTTTAGAAAACAAAGGGCAAAAGATGCCAGGTCTAGAGAACCAAAATAAATGACCTATGGTGTGACAGGGCTAGTTCACAGCTTAGTGCCTACTTCAGAGCAAAACGTGGGCAAGTCAATTATTTGTGGTCTTGGGAACTCCTCAATGGTGGGAGTTCCTTAGTGGCACCATTGACATTTTTGGGGTACATGTGTTGGGGGGCTAGCCTGTGTGCTGAGGATGTGTAGCGGTATCCCTGGCCTCTACCTACTAGATGCCAATAGCATCCCACCTCTAATTTCAACAACCAAAAATGTCTTCAGAATGACACTAGTTGAGAACCACTGGTATAGGCAGACCTAAGAGTGAAACAGAAAATAAATAATCAACTACAGGCAACACTAACCTTGGCTGAGGATATAAAGGAAAAACCATGGAGGTTAAGAACATTCCATATTCTGGGATTCCCAGCTGAGGGGTTAAACACAGGTTTAGCTCTTTAGCACTAGAATTCTTCAACAGCTACTGAGTATTAGCACAGAACAGAAACTGTGCCCCACCAGCCACTGCTGACAGATTCCTGTGAGGGTTGAGTGGTGGTTACTAAGAGACAGAGCACTTCATCTGAACAGAATATGTCAGGCTGAGATCTTTTTAAAATAAACCAGTGAGTCAGGACAGACTTCTCCCCTGCTGTTCGGCAGACTTTTTTTTTTTTTTTTTACTACAATTATAACTCCATAAAAGCAGAGAGGATGACAGCTAATTGGTCCAATAAGTAGGAAAAGCTGGTCACGTTTCCTCATTTCCTTAGTGATCCTTCTGAAATTTTTCTTAAGTTTGCAACAGAGCAAGAACCATTAGATTGTGGCCTTGAAAATAAAAGTAATACATGTAAAACTAAAATTCAGCTCCTCTATTAAATGAAATGAGGGTTTGTCCACAGGCCTAGAATTTAATGGCAATATTTTTCTTTTCTCTGTTGTTTTCTTAAAAGGAAGTAACAGTAATAAAATACACAAAAGCCTCACTCCAGCAGATGTTAGTGAGAGACATTACTTTGCTGACAAAGGTCCGTCTAGTTAAAGCTATGGATTTTCCAGTAGTCATGTGTGGATGTGAGAGTTGGACTATAAAGAAAGCTGAGCACCAAAGAATTGATGCTTTTGAACTGTGGTGCTGGAGAAGACTCTTGAGAGTCCCTTGGACTGCAAGGAGATCAAACCAGTCCATCCTAAAGGAAATCAACCCTGAATATTCATCGGAAGGACTGATGCTGAAGCTGAAGCTCCAATACTTTGGCCACCTGATGCAAAGAACTGACTTATTGGGAGAGACTCTGACACTGGGAAAGACTGAAGGCAGGAGGAGAAGGGGACAACAGAGAATGAGATGGTTGGATGGCATCACCGACTCAATGGACATGAGTTTGAGCAAGCTCTGGGAGTTGCTGATGGACAAGGAAGCCTGGCATGATGCAGTCCATGGGGTCACAAAGAGTCAGACACGACTGAGTGACTGAACTGAACTGAAGTGAGATGAGCAGGACTAGGTAAAAATCCTCCGAGCTCTGGAGATTCCAGGGGAGAAGACTTCTGCCCGTGTCAGCAGAGAGGCTTTGCAGCCAGTGGGCTGGCTGTCCTGGAGCTGTGTGGATGAATCTCACAGAGCGACACTCCCAGAAGCTTATGGAGGGTGCCTACCACCCAAGGCAGACCGTCATAAACAATACTGTGTGCTGCCGGTAGTGAAAGTCGCTCAGTCGTGTCCGCCTCTGCGACCCCATGGTCTACACAGTCCATGGGATTCTCCAGGCCAGAATACTGGGGTGGGTAACCTATCTCTTCTCCAGGGGATCTTCCCAACCCAGGGATCAAATCCAGCTCTCCCACATTGCAGGCGGACTCTTTACCAGCTGAGCCCCCAGGGAATCAGAGGAGCACAAGAGGGAGGAGGGAGAGCAGCCAGACCAGAACACTCTGACTCAGCGACAACCACACACCTCCTATTTAACTCCCGAGGGCTCCTCCGTGGACTTCTGACCTAGCCCCCAAACTAATGCTGCCAATAATTCCTCACGGAAAATTAATCATGACATTACAGTGAAGGACAAATCTTTAGACACTTTCTGCTAGTTTCTGCAAGTGTGGTATTAGGGAGTCTGTTCTTTCGTGCACAAAGAAAATGTTTAGAAAATTTTTCAATCTCCATTTTTCTTTATTCTCAAATCAATGATCTATAAAGGCTGTGTGGGATGCTTTACCTGTTTTAAAAATGCATTTTTAATTTCCCTCTCCAATGCAGCCTCAACACTGGAGAACTGCAATCTGAAAGATTCAGCTCTCAAGAACACAGTTTATGAAATCTGCTCATAAAATCTACATTGATAACTAAACTTTGTGTCTCTCCTTTTCAAGTTTCCAAGCAATTATCTGGGCATTCTACATTCTTACACTCTTCTCCTTTTAGTGGTTATTACACTTTAATAAACTCTGTCATATTAGGTTGGCGGTAGGGTACCTGGTTCCTAGAAAGTGGAAAACACGCCAGCAGCAGCCTGATGAGAACTGGGAGGTGAAGACCTGTCTGACAGTCTCGTCATCAGGCTCAAACACCACCATGAGGAAGACACAAGGAGCCTTTCACATACACCAAAATGTGGACGGTAAGACCAACACCATATACAGAGTGAAGTAAGTCAGAAAAACAAATATCCTATATTAACACACATATATATGTGGAATCTAGAAAAATGGTACTGATGAATCTATTTGCAAGACAGGAATAGAGATGAAGACACAGAGAATGAACTTGTGGATGCCGGGGGGCAGAGAGGGTGGGACGAACTGAGAGTAGCATTGACGTATATACACTACCACGTGTAAACCAGATAACTAGGGGGAAGGTGCGGTATATCAGAGGAGTCCACCCTGGCGCTCTGTGATGACCCCGAGCAGTGGGGCAGGGTAGGAGGTGGGAGGGAGTTTCAGGAGGGAGGGGACTGTGTACACCTGTGGCTGACTCATGTCCATGTATGGCAGGAACCTACACAACACTGTAACTCAATTATCCTCCAATTAAAAAAAAACAAAACCAACCCCATAAAAGGAAGTCTCTCAAATTCCAGAGGGAAAAATTGAATACGATTCCTGTTGATATATATTCTACATTCTCACAAGAGAATTAAAGTGGAAATGCAAACGTCTTAGGATTACATGGAGAACAAGTTTGACCTTGAGGACGCTCTGAAATGGACCACACTTTGAGAACCACTGTCATGGAGCCTCCTAGTTAATGGTTAAGCTAGCATTCCACCACAGGATATAATACTTTATCCAACACCATGTCGTTGAACATTTGGACTGTTTCCGAGTCTCTGCCATTACAAAAGAAGCTACAACAAACACTCTTATGACAGCCCCTTCTGCACATTTGTTTCCTTAGTGTTAACACCTCAGGAAGTAGAATTTGAGGATCAAAACCAGTTATTTTTTCAGACTTTTTATACACATTGCCGGTGTTCCCTCCAGAAAGGTTTATTAATTTGCATCCCTATCAACACTGTGGACCATGTGAATCCCGTCCTGAGGGTTGTTTTTAGAAAATCAAAATGTGACTGAGCTGGCTGTTAGCAAGCTCCCTCTTAGATGAAATATAATACTTGAGATTTCTTGGAGTTCTCTGCTCACAGAGTACTTCTCTGATGATTCTACTGCGGTGTTATTTACTGCCACTTTGAATTAGTACGTTAGTATTCCCATGTAATACTTCCACTTGACAATAGGTTTCTTGAGATAGAAGCCACACCGCATTATCACAGAATACACCACAGTGCCACACACATGGGGCAGGGACTGTACTGGGCAATCGTGGAAAGAACGCTTTTCACCTCAGCAGACAGACCTGGGCTTAAATCGTGGCCTCCCCACTTACGAGCTGTGAGAGCCGGGGCAAGTGACTTCCCTGTCCTTCCCTGAGCCTTAAGGTCATCATGGTAACAGCGAGACTAACACGCACTTCATAAGGCAGCTGTGTTGAAATGCTATGTGTAAAATGCATTAGACCACACCAGGCAAAAACAGATGTTCCATACGTTTGTTTTCTCCCTTTCCCTTTCCAATGTTGAATTAACCTTGTGAAATCCGAACTTCGAGGAGCTGCACATTTACTTTGATTTCTGAATAAGGCTAAAATTAAGACAGACAGACAGCAGCTCGTTAATGATTACCTCTGGAAAGTGTAACTAAGCAAAACTGACGCGCTTTCTAATTATCCTCCCCTGCATCACTCAATCGCTACTCGGTCTCCGAGTCAGTCAAGACCTAGAAGCGTGTACAAGACCTAAGGCAGATCCCACCCAGCCCCTAAACAAAACAGAAATGTAAAAGGAAATCCTTTTTAGTGCCAGAATGCTACTTCTCTGATCACACCCAAACCTGACTTTGGAGAAAAGCCATTCACAAAGTTATGCTGAAAGAGCTGGGCCAACTGTGCGTCTCGGTGACTGTGGGGACGTCACCCCAAGACCTCTTCTGGTCCAAAGCTGACACTTATTGCAGTGGGGCTTTAGGACTAGAATATGTTAATGTGACCTTGACATGTATCCAAATACGAACAAGAAAGCTTTGACATTTTCTCATAACCTGATTAGGGAAATTGAGAAAAGACCCTGGTGAGACAGGTGCAGTTCAGGTTGACGTTCACTCCTGGTTTTACCTCAAAATTTAAACAAAGCACAAGTCAAGGAGAGTTATTTGTGCATCTGGGCGTGCACCCTAACTAAGGTGTGGGGTAAGGAGTGCTCTCTGGGGACTAGCATTGCTAGAGATGGCAGTACCAACTCAAGAGAATACTCAAGCCAAGAGGTCCTGACAACTTATACTGAAGGGAGGGAAGGGGAACTGACACTTGTTCACGCTCTGCTCTGTTCCAGGCCCGTGTGATTTCCCTGTGCGTTTATATTCTCATTTACCCCATCCCCACACACACTTACATTGTGTAAAGTCTGAAGCTCAAAGAGGTCAAGTGGTTCTCAGCAGTATATTCCGGAGAACTATGCGTGCTCGGGCATTAACAACTCCAGGGCAGACACAGAGAAACTGAGTCTCTGATGCTTGAGGTCAAACCGAGATCGTTCAAGAACTTTTTGTATCAGTCCCTGAATGCTATTGCTGCTGCTGCTAAGTCGCTTCAGTTGTGTCTGACTCTGTGTGACCCCATAGACAGCAGCCCACCAGGCTCCTCTGTCCACAGGATTCTCCAGGCAAGAATACTGGAGTGGGTTGCCATTTCCTTCTCCCAGTACCTGAATGGTATATGCTAAAGTTGGTGTTAGTTCATCACAAACCTCTCTTCAGGTATATCTCTGTGTTCAGTAGACCTTAAAATACTGGCAATGGGAAGACATGTGGATAGGAAGGATTATTGCCTTTAGATCTGAGATGGGTTTTAAAAAAACATGCTGGTGGTCATGATACGCCAATGACAGCTTTGGGTTTCAGTAGTATGGCTATCAATACTCAAAGGAGTCCTGATGGCGAGAAAAGAGTATTTCTGGGACTGTGGGTCATGACTCCACCTTTACACGTTTTTCCGACTAGCCCTGAGGAAGAGCACATGTGTAGCCAAAGTCTGTAGGGGGACAAGGCTGTTAGAAGTGCTAAGAGGTGAGGGACTATCAGGTTAAGAAGCAAACGCCCTCAAGCTAGCTTAAATAGAAGGGGTTTATCTTTAGGAAACAGAGGCGTGTCATGAAGTCGCAGGGCAGGCAGGAGAGGTGTCCAGGCCTCACAGGGAAGAGGAGACAGGACAGCCAGCAGGAACCAAGGGAACTCCTCGTGTCTCTGTCTCTGTGTGTGTGTCTCCCTCCCCGTCAGCACAGCTGCTTCCGTCTGGCTCAACACAGCTACCACCAAACGGCACAGCAGGTCCAGGGTCTACAGGGTAATCTTGGAGTTCTTAATTCCTTGTTACAAACAGCTCTTCCCCGAGGAGATTAGGAGACACACCAAAAACAAAAGCAGAGGCTCCTGGCTTTCTGAAAACGTGTTTCATTGCTTCTCGCTCTTCCCATCTCTAGATTCCAGAGAACAAAGAGACAGGGAGGGGAAAACTGACACGATCTCCCTGCTGGCTGTTGGCCTAGCCTGCCTTGATGAAGGACGGAGCCCTCATGGGTAACAAACACGCTCAAACAGCTTTCGCTCTCTGACAGATAAGTAGACGACAACCTGTGAAAGTGAAGTCCAAGTGAAGTCGCTCAGTTGTATCTGACTCTTTGCGACCCCATGGACTGTAGCCCCACCAGGCTCCTCTGTCCGTGGAATTCGCCAGGCAAGAATATTGGAGTGGGTAGCCATTCCCTTCTCCAGGGGAGCTTCCCAACCCAGGGATTGAACCCGGGTCTCCTGCATTGCAGGTAGATTCTTTAATATCTGAACCACCAGGGAAGCACATATTGGAGACAATAAGGTGTACTCACAGAATTCTGAGTCAGTCATTCTTTGTGGGTGCTCTATTTTGGGTGGATTGTTTTAAGGTTTTAGAAACTCATTGGGGTGATCCTGTATTCAGAGACCTAGCCTTCCTCTCTGTAAAGGGTCGCCTCAAAATCCATCCTCTATACAGAAGTCCTTCCTCATCCACAGTCTCCCTTTCTATGTTTCAGCTACCCACAGTCACTGGTGGTCCAAAAATATCAAAAGGAAAATTTCAGAATTGAGTTTCCAACTGCATACCATTCAGAGCAGCATGATCAAATTTTGCAGCACCCTGCTCCATCCCACCCCACGCAGACATCATTTGCTCCTGATGCCCAACCGCCAACATCACCCCAGCTCCATGACCCAGGACCACCCAAAGCCGACGATGCTCCTTCTGACATAGTGTCGGGTCTAGAGTAGCCTCCATCACAGTGTCAGAGCATCTACATCCCTTTGTCTCACGTCACAGGCACTTTACCATCTCACAGGACCACAAGAAGAGTGAATGTAATGCAGTAAGACACTTTGAGATTGCCACCCCCAGAGAGTCCAGGAGCCCCAGCGAAAGATCCTGCCGGGCGCTACGGAGATCCCTCAGGCCACAACACAGCCTGACACAGCCAAATAAGGGAATACGCTTGTTTTTAAAAAAGGTATTTTGAGAAAGAGATCACATTCACACAACTTATTACAGTATGTTGTTGTAACTGTTCTGTTTGTGTTATTATTGTTAATCTCTTACTGTGCCTAATTTATAAATTAAACTTTAATGTACATATGTGTATACAGAAAAAAACATAGCATGTAATAGGGTTCAGTACTATCTGTGATTTCAGGGAACCACTGTGGGTCATGGAAAATATCCCCTGTGTACAAGAATGGACTACTATACTGTGGCTCCCTGCCCCAACAGATAGCTTTATTTATTTAGCATTAAATATCTTTTTTTTTTTCTGCATACCATCCCAGACACCAAATTATGCTTAGCAATTTTAGCTAATGTTCTTCTTGGACAGCTTACAAACGTACATTTAAAATCTTTCTTTTTGACTAACAGAAAAATAAACTAATAATCTTCAAAAACATAACAACCAATATTCTATGACAAAATGTTTAAAAGATCAAAATAACATCAAATAGACCTCCAAAAAAGTTGAGACCTGTCTTCAAACCCTTCTCTTCAAAAACTAGCTAAACAGAATCTGCGTCTCCATTTCTAAATTACCAGAAAAGAGAATCTGACATTACTTGAGTCTCATTTCTCCCCCTGACCAGGATCAGAGTAGCCCATCTTGTGAGTTGGAACACAACTGTCCAGACGAGGACACCTAGAAGTCAGTCCTTCTAAATTAATTAGAAGGTAATTAATTTTCTGATAATAGTAAACAGATAGTTAACAGATTTTAATAGGGCTTTGAGACCCCAAAGTAGAGATGCCAAAGTAGCAACATAGGCCATGCTAAGGCCTAAATGATAGACACGTTTGTTTTTATCATAAAATGGAAAAGTTTAAAGCTAGAATAAACAGGGGTAGTCAGATTCAGCTGATATTGAATGGAAAAAGGTCAGTTCAGTTCAGTTCAGTCGTTCAGTCGTGTCCGACTCTTTGCGACCCCATGGACTACAGCATGCCAGGCTTCCTTGTCCATCACCAACTCCTGGAGTTTATTCAAACTCATGTCCATTGAATCGGTGATGCCATCCAACCATCTCATCCTCTGTCATCCCCTTCTCCTCCTGCCCTCAATCTTTCCCAGCATCAGGGTCTTTTCAAATGAGTCAGCTCTTCGCAACAGGTGGCTAAAGTACTGGAGTTTCAGCTTCAGCATCAGTCCTTCCAACGAATATTCAGGACTGATTTCCCTTAGGATGGATTCTATACAGTCAGCAAAATCAAGACCGAGAGCTGACTGTGGCTCAGATCATGAACTCCTTATTGCCAAATTCAGACTTAAATTGAGGAAAGTAGAGAAAACCACCAGATCATTCAGATATGACCTAAATCAAATCCCTTACGATTATAC
Source organism: Cervus canadensis (assembly GCF_019320065.1). NCBI lineage: Eukaryota > Metazoa > Chordata > Mammalia > Artiodactyla > Cervidae > Cervus > Cervus canadensis. The sequence goes on along the minus strand of NC_057391.1, from coordinate 9,784,644 downwards.
AGTGGGAAGTGAGAAATAGATTTAAGGGACTAGGTCTGATAGAGTGCCTGATGAATTATGGACGGAGGTTCGTGACATTGTACAGGAGACAGGGATCAAGACCATCCCCAAGAAAAAAGAAATGCAGAGGTGAGAGCTGGGGCCATATGGAGCTGCTGGGATGGAAGCAGCAACAGTATAAACCATGACATCTGGTGCCCAACAGTAATGACAACTGCTTCCTTACCAGAAAACTCTTTTAAAACAAACAACAGCTTTATTGTGATAAAACTCACGTACCATACAATTCACCCACTTAAAGTGTGTAATTCATTGGCTTTTAGTATATTCACAGAGTTGTGCAACCATAACCACAATCAAGTTTAAACATTTACATTACCTTAAAATTAACCCCGCATCCCTTAAGTATCATCCTATAATTCCTCCCTGATCTCCCTCTACGGAACCTCTAACCTACTTTCTGTCTCCAAAGATTTGCCTATTCTGGACATTTCACATAAATGGAATTATACAATCTGTGATCCTTTGTGTCTGCCTCCTTTCACACAGCATACTGTTTTCAAAGTTCATGTTCCATGTTTTATCAAAACTCAGTATTTTATTCCTTTTTATGGTTGAATAACATTCCATTGATGAATATACCACATTTTCTTTATTCATTCAATAGTTGATGAGCATTTCAGGTATTTGCACTTTTTGACCATTATGAATCTGCTGCTAGGAGCACTTATGTACAAGTTTTTATGTGGACATATGAGAACACTTCATATGTATCTAGAAGTGGAATTGCTGGGTCATATGGTAACTCTACGTGTAACTGTTTAAGGAACTGCCAGATTGTTTTCCAAAGCAGTTGCACCATGTTGCATTATGCATTTTGCATATGGGGATTCTGATTTTTCCATATTCTCATCAACACTTGTTATTATTTATCTTTTTGACTACAGTCACTCAAGCAGGTATGAAGTAGTACCTTACTGTGGTTCTGATTTGTATTTCCCTGATAGCTAATGATGGTGAGCATCTTTCCATGTGCTTATTTGTATATCTTCCTTGGAGAACTGTTGATTCAGATCCTTTGCCCATTTTTAAGCTGGATTATTTGTCTTTTTTATAATTATGTTATATAGTTCACTGGATCAGTTTTAAGGCATGCTTTATAGGTCGTTCCTGAATACCTAAACCTACTTTTCCATAGTTCTTATGATTCTGTGAGCTACCAATACTCTTCGAATAAAACCATTTTCTCCTTAAATCTGTCATAGGTAATTTCTATTGCAACTGAAAACCTTGACTGACAGACTCTGGAACCCAAGGCAGCACCCTCACCTAGAGAAAATCACTTACTTAAGGCTCTGCTTACGTAAGGCACTTGTTCAGTGGCAGTATTGTTACTAAAGCTTGGGTTTCTGAATTCATGATTTTAAATTCTTAAACTATGCAAACTCAGTTCCACGGCAATTTAGGGGATTGACAAGTGGAAATTTTAGCAGGCTGAGCGGCAAGTAGGAACTGGAGCAAAGAGAAACAGAATCACCTTAAGAAGTGGCTGCCATTTCTTGCCATTTTCCACCAAGATAAAGTAGATTGTTGAATATTGTAAGTTATTCAGATGATAAGGCCCTGACTGATGCTGGCAGTCCTCTGCCTTGGTCCTGCATCTCCCTGTCAACAATCTAGGTTGCTATCCAGGGATTCCATGAGGATTTTCCTTCAAAGCATCAAATATGTAAATAAAACAAGAGTCCTGATTCTGTCAGCCTGAAACAGGAGAGAAGAGGGCAGGGCACAATCTTTAAAAGAATGACATAGCCCTTGAGGATGCAACATAAACTGGTTATACCCAACTAGGTCCAAGATGGAGAAAGATTCGACTCCCAGTAGATCTTGAGCCTCATTATATGCTCATTGTAATACATTAACACATTAAATGACACACTCATCAATGCCATGGCAGTTTCAAGGCTGACCATAAAAGGCCAAAGAGTGGATGGTGGCCCAAATCCTGGAAATCTCCACCCCTTCTCCCAGATAGCTAGAATAATCCTCCCACTCATTAGCCTATGAAATTATCCAACCCCAAAAAACCAACCGCCCCATATCTCACCTTTGAGATGCACTGCATTCTGTCTATGGACTGTGTATCTCTAAATGAATCTACTTCTTACCTATCACTTTGTGTCTCGATGAATTCCTTCTGTACTGAGACAATGCACCTGAACTTCAGCAAGTCCGGAGACCAAGTGTGTGATCTCAGCGAAAGACAGGGGTTCAAATCCCAATCTGAGTTTTGTCTGGGCTTGAGTCCCGACCCACAGGTTCAAGCCCCAATGTGAGTTGCACAGTTTTAGGCCAACTGAACTACACATCTGGCTATCAGGCAATTTTAGTTCAGATATCAACACTGCTAACTTTGTGTATGCTTTCTCCCCATCCCCATGCCTCTCTTGTATCCTGGAATCTCTAAGGACTCAAGGGAATAAGAGTATCACCCCCTCTCAGGGCCGCAGGTGATCTGAGGCCTCGAGTCTGGAGGAAGCTGCCTTCTGCAGCCATGCCGTCAGCTCTCTCCTCTGAGCAGGACAGACGGGGCACAGCCACAGTGCCAGTCCACATTCAGCGCCCGCTCACTCCTCTTCTAAGCACTCACTTCCCCTTCCTGGCCCCCTCTCCTCCCAGGAGATCTCTTAGAGTCTACAAGTGAAGGGATTTGTCCCGAAGGGAATTCAACCTAAAATAGATGCTATCAACTTTCTCAAACACATTTGCATTTCTACACCATTAACCTCTCCTATTGACTTTCATTTTCCAAATTCAGAGCCCACTCTCATTTCTCCTTCTCCATGCCCCAGTTTTGGCACCTAAGAACAAGATGCTCGACACCTACAGGGTATCCATCTGAGAGGAGGAAACCTGAGATCCTGGAGTAAAACATTTTGTTGTGCAAACCACTCGCCTAACACCATTTCTTAAGCACCTGCTGTGTGCCTGACACTTTGCTCTAGATGCTGGAAAAGCAGCAGAGAAGAGAAGCAAGACCCCTGCCCTCATGTAGCTTCCACTCTAGTGGTGGCAAAACCCAACAAATACACAAAAAGATACCACTCAGACAGTGATAGGTGCCATGAAGAGGAATGTGAAATAGTGAACGACGGGATGGCAAAAGATGTGAAGACAGCCCGCTAGGCAGGCTGTCTAGCGTGCTGCCTCTTTAAGAAAGGGGCATTTGCGCTGATGTGGATTTGGGGAAGAAGGGTCCCAGGAAGAGAAAACAGCAAGTTCCAGGATGCAGGACCAGGCTGAGGACAGCACACAGGCGGTTCAGAAAGAAGCCAGCGTGGCTGGAATGCAGTGAACGTAGAGGAAGGGTACAAGATGAGCCAGAAGCAAGCAGGTCAGATAGGCCTTGGAAGCTACGGGGTTCCAAGAGAGGTTATCTTGCCCCAAGTCACATGGTTGATAAATGGCAGAGCCAGAATGTAAACCAGGTCTTTTCAACCATATCAAGTGTTTTTGCATTGTAATCTGGGTTATGCCCAAAATGGTGCTGGAAGAAGAGACAAGTTACTGAAGTCCCTCATGGAGATCCCAAAACTCTAAGAAAACAGACTGTTGTCTCACTCTCTCTCCTCATTCTGTCTTGAAAAAAAAAAATACTAGATATGAAAATTTCAGAGTGTATCATGCTAAATCAAATACAAATTCTGTCTTTTAAACAAAGAATCTGAATTTTATAGATATCATAAGTAAACATCTATTAAACATTTATCATATGATCCCATAGAGCATGCAGCAAAGTTATTTTGGTGTTGCTATGTCTGACCTTATGAAAATTCAAGCACACAGGATTGCCTAACATCTATTTTTAAACGTAAGACCTACTCTCCCTATTACATATTAGGAAACTTAATATAGCTGAGGTGCTAGTTAGGAGTAGCTACTACATAGATTATCTGGGACTTTCGTGCTTTGCTTTTAAAAGGAGAAATAAATTGAAATAAATATTTTTAAAAAGTAAATTTATACACTAATAAAAAAAGAAATTGGCGAATACAAACAGATGTGTGTAGAGTCTTGAGATGAGCACTGAGTACTCATGAGAGTTCCAGCACTGGCTCTGCCAATAGACTAGGGTCATAATCCTAGTATACTTATTAGCCATCTGACGTTAGGTAAATTACTCAAAATTTCTCAGTTTCCCTTTTCTCGTCCATCAAATGGGGGTGAAAACAATACCTCTATCACAGAGCTACTGTGGAAATAACCCACACTAACAAGTGACCATGCATGGAACAGACTATCTATTCCTTGAGTTGATGTTGGTTTCCCTTCCTTCTCTGGGTCTCTTGTTCACTCATCAGAAGCATAAACAGGTCAGGGAAATGGTGCTAAAGTCCTGTCTAGCATAAGTATCAGCAGCAGCCAGGCTTTCCTGCAGTATTTGGACCACAGGGCAATGACACCTTCTGCTATAGGCAGATAGAGAAGTTGCTGTCTTCTCAAGATGACTTGGAGCCTGACAGAAAACTCCCAGGGCAATGAGCAAGGAGGCTTCAGAGACTAGGACTTGAAGGACCAGTATCCTATCAGAATCCTGCCTCTGCGCTCCAGGCCCAATTCATTTTACCAACACATTCACTTGTGAAAGTATTTGTTTAATGTCTGCCCTCTCCAGAGACCAAATTCTAAAGGTCAGGAACTCTGTTTTCTTCACTCTTCCAGTTGTTGTCATTGTTGTTGTTCAGTCACCAAGTCAGGTCTGACTCTCTGTACCCCATGGACTGCAGCTCACCAGGCTTCCTGGAGCTTCACTACCTCCCTGAGTTTGCTCAGATCTGAGTTTTCTCAGATTCATGTCCATTGAGTCAGTGATGCCATCCAACCATCTCATCCTAAGTCATCCCCTACTTCTCCTGGCTTTAATCTTCCCCAGCATCAGGGTCTTTTCCAATGAGCCAGTTCTTCACATCAGGTGGCCGAAGTATTGGAGTTTCAGCTTTAGCATCAGTCCCTCCAATCAATATTCAGTGTTTATTTCCTTTAGGATCGATTGGTTTGATCTCCTTGCCGTCTAAGGGACTCTCAAGAGTCTTCTCCAAAACCATTCCAGGTCTAATTTACTTTGTTTAGCACACAATAGGCCCTCAAAAATTATTTGTTGAATGAATAAGCCTTTTCTTACAGTAAATACATTTCTGAAATTCAAGGTGCCTCAAATTTGGCAAAGCTACACTGTGGCATTGCTGCTCCTGCATCCATTTTGTTCCAAGTGGCCTGAAGGGGCCTTAAACTGGTAAGAACCTCCTCATGCAAGAACATGCCCTGGAGACAGTCCTCAGAGTAAATTTCTGATATTACTTTCCCAACAGTTCTTGTGATCAATCATCACCCCCTCCTTCCAGGGCCTGCTCCTTATGCACACCTTAGAAAAGACCCCTGTGAAGTTAACCAAAATCCCATTCATTTTGGTTTAAATTCACAGCTCCAACCTTAGCCCAAGAACCCAAACCATTCTACCCAAACCACAAAGGCATGGACCTCGGATTCTGCCTCTATCTCTACCTTGACCTCCCCATGTGGTCCCTTGAGGTATGCCATGCACTTCCTCCTCTAGTTTGATTTCTCTTGCAGTTTTTTTTGCTGAACTGCTGCTCACCATCCAGCACTGTATATTCCGCTTAATAAATGTCAATTTTACAAATTCATAACAGGAGGAAATTGATTTCATTTACAACTCAACAATTTTAAGTGCCTTAGTGAACTCAGCCAATAAGAAGAAATTTGTGATCAATGAAACTTTCTGCTTAGCTGTGGATTTTTTTTTTTTTGTAAAAAGAAGTTTACCCAAACTAAGAAAACACAGTAGTGGCTCCATGAGAGGGCTTTGAGTGTTTAGCGTTTGGCAGCATCAATTAATCTTCCCATATATCTTAGACTTTATCAGACCAGGACGTGGAATTTTGGAACTGAGTACATTTCAGTTGCCTTAATAGAGGACTTTTCTCTGGGCAAAGAGTAAAGCCTATTCTTATCCGTCCATCTATGATCCGGCTCAAGGGTTAGTCTAGGGGAGGCTTCCCAACAAGTCACAGAAGGGGGAAATGATAACCGCAGACATCCTAATTGAACAATCCTTGGTACTTATCACTGTCCCCTCCAAGCTATTGTGTTTCCAGAGTCCCTGGCCGTTGTCAATTGAAAAATGAATGGTCAGCAAGTAATGAAAGTCTACCTAATCTAACAGGTTCAACAGCCCACCTAAATGTGCTTCTTGAGGGAGTCTGGATGACTTGCATTCACCTACTCATCCATTTACTCATTTATTCATAATGTTAACTCATTAATTCAACAAACATTCCCAGTCCTGAAGATCCTGAGTGATTCTGGATGAAAAAAAGAAAGCTGAGACAGAGGAGGAATTAGCACAAGAGCCGGAACCAGGAACTAAAGGATATGTAATCACACATTGTGTCTGGAATATCTTCCCGCCTAGCTTCAGTATCACCTGGGCAGAATCTTTCTACATGTCACTTTAAGAAGAATAGATGTCTTTTCTCTATTCATTTGTTAATGTCCTTAGTGTAGTGCTTATGCCATTGTGTTGGAATTAATTGCTTCTCCTCACCAGGCTGTGAGCTTCTTTGGAAGGAATCGTGCCACCCAATCACTTAGGTCCCTCATGCCTACCACAAGGCCAAGCATATAGAATTTGTCATCAAGGAACAGTTCTCTGGGTTCCCAGTGAAGTTAGTGGGTTTCTAGGTATTATCCGACTCATTCTTGTCCAGTATGGCATCCACTAGCCACCTGCAGCTCCTGATCACTTGAAATGTCGCTCTGGGGGTGGGGGAGTTGGAGGGGCAAGAACTGAGATGTGCTATAAATGTAAAACACACATTTTAAGACTTTGCATATAAAAAATAAAATATCCCATTAATAGTTTTTATATTGATTACATGTTGAAATAATACTTTGGATATTGAGTTAAATAAATATTAAAATTAATTTCACCTTTTTCTTTTTACTTTTTAATATAAATTTAAAATCAAAATTTTAAATTACACATGTGGTTCACATTATAGTGATTTTATTATCCAATAGAAATATTGGATTCTCTAAGTTTTGGAGTAGGAAGGAAGACGGATTTGGTTAACTATCTGAAATGAGTCAAGGCTTTCATTGAGTCTAGGTTCGGAATATGCCAGGAATATAAGACACCTTTTATTTTTTTCGGGAAAATTCTATCAGTTAATGTGCTACATTTTAGTAGGTTTGCTGTTTCAAAGGAAAAGACACATCCAGCTCCTTCTGTAGTCCCCCATATTGAGTCAAAGTCTCACCAAGGGCATGTAACACCCGTGCAGCCAACACTTAAATAGCTCTTCAATTCCTGGCTCCAAGAGCCTCTGTTTTATCTTCTCTCCTCCCTCAGTCTCTGGCATCCTAAGCAGTCACCCGTCCTGTCTCAGCCCTTTCCACTGACCTCAAAAGAGGGCTGTCTCAAATAACACCCTTGTCAAAACACCTAGGTAAGCACAGCAGTGGGAGACATCATATAAATAGATACATGGCCATAGAGTGCTCCACACTGATAACAAAAACCATTTACAAACTTGCCTCACCTTCCAATTGGTTTGTTTCTTACAATGATTAATTCAACATAAATGTCACTAATAATTTTAATTCTGTCAGCTTTGCTGACCTTTTTAAACAGCCACTGGCTAAGCTGCAAATGAAGGTAATTTTTACGTTTTAGGTACTGTTTCAGCAAAAATCCTCTGTGCTTAAATACAGAAATAAAGTTGACCAACAGAAAAGATCCAAAACAAAAATTCTGAAAAATGTCCAAGTGATTTGTGAAAGAGTTAGTCACTTAGTCGTGTCCAATTCTTTGCGACCCCATGCAGTGTAGCATGCTAGGTTCCTCTGTCCATGAGACTTCCCAGGCTAGAATACTGGAGTAGGTTGCCATCCCCTTCTCCAGGGGATCTTCCTGACCCAGGGATCAAACCTGGGTCTCCTGCATTGCAGGCGGTTTCTTTACCGTCTGAGCCACCAGGGAAGCCCCAGCGATCAGTGAGAAAGACCAAAAGCCAGGCTTTGTCAGACTACAGTCACAAAAATACAAAAATCATGAATGTCTATTTACATATCTCCCTCCACACTGGAGACCATAAACTTCGAACATTTAGTATAGCGTTTGGCACACAGCAGGTATTCAGTGAGTATATGAATATATAGAGATGCTTACTATTTAATGGGATAATGTCCTCACTATGTTTTTCTTTTCTGAACTCTGAGTGAGTGGTATGGTAGGCAGAACCCAGCTTCCTATTTTACTCAGAACAAAATGTGAAGACCTTACCACGGCCTACAAAGTCCTACATGATTTGCAGCCCCACCACCTTTTAGACCCATTTCCCATTACTCTCCCCAAGTATATCTGCCCCAGCAACCTGACCGCCCTGTGTTCCTCAAACAAGCCACAAGCATTCTTGCCCCAGCGCCTCGCACCAGCTCTCCTCTTTGACTAGAATACTCATTCTTCAGTCTCTACTCAAACGTCACCTCCTCACAGAGGCTTTCTTCACTGCCTGATCCAAAATAGCATAACCCTTCTCTACTGTATTTGTCCTCCTATCGCTTAATGCCACCTGACATACTACATATTTGTTTATTTGTTTCCCCAACCTGGAAAGCCACCCCCAGGAGGGCAAGGACTTATTTGGTTCATTTTGCTCACTACTGTATCTGTTGTGCCTGGTAAGTGCCTGGCACACAGTAGGAGTTCAATACATAGTCGTTGAATGAATCAACAAATGAACATTGAAGTCCAGACACCTGGATCTAGTCCTAATTCTGCGGCTAAAAAGTTATGTGACTTCCAACAAATATCCCCTGACACTCAGTTTCTGAGTGTAAAAGGGTTGGTTGGGGAAAGATGTTTCTATAGCCTCTCCTAGCTCTCAAATCCTGCAGGTTTTATAGAGATGCTTTTAACATACAAATTTTGTATGAAGTTTTAGCAATATGAAAATCTTTTTCTCATACTGACAATCAATGAGCCCTCTGGGCACTTCATTATGATTGAAGATGCTGCTACAAAGGCCCAGGATGAAGCCTTCCCCGATCCCTGTAGGCAAGACAGACCCAAGGACTTCCCACCTACTCTGAGGTATTTCAAACAGACCTTTCCTTCTTTAAATTTTATTTAACAGTTAATGACGTTAATTATGTTCATCTGTTTCTCCACCTAGACTATGACTATTCTTGAGGACAGTAATGGAATTTTAGTAATGTTTGTATCCCCATCATGGTCCATGGCTATAAGCAGGCATTCCATGAATGTTTAGTGAATGAATGAACACAGGAAAGCCAAGTGGAATAGGACCATTTCTCATGTTGAAAATAGAGATATCTTTCTCCCCTCATTGATGAATGGTGGAGAGAAGGTAGCTTTACTGCCAATGATTCCTCTGAAGGGATGCAAGAAACTACAACTCACTGGGAACCTACTAAAGGCAAAGCACTCTTACACATGCCCATATAGTTTATTTAATCCTATGACAACTTTATGAATTAGGAATTATCACTAATTACCCCCTTTGCATACATCTGTAAAATTACCCTGTTTCACAGATGAGAAATACGGGGCTCAGAGAGGATAGAGAATTTGCCCATGATGGAATGGCAAAACAGAGTTTCCACTCAGGCTTCTCCCTGCCAACAATATTCGTATCACTGAATGATACATCAGAAAGATAACTCTCTGATCCAGTATAAGTACTAGTGTGTGTAATGGTTATCTTTTTTGTACTTTAAAATTAAAGGTGATTTCCCCCCCCCAGGATTCAAAGGTGGCTATAGATAATTCTATATATTATTCCTGAAAGGACAAAGAAAAGATACACAAGCAGATGATGCTTTGTATCTTTTGAATTTTAAAAAGTGAAGTTTTTTTTCTGATAATAAAGTGCACTATCTGTTCATTAGAGAAACAACAAAAAATACAGATAAAAACAAAAGTTGAGTTGACATTATCTCATCACTCAGAGACAACCATTACTAACTTTTTTTAACCTTAAGGTTAATAAGTTACTATAACCTTTATTACGCTATTTATTATGTTAACCTTTATTAACCCTTTAAGCCTTTTTCCAATACATAATTTATAGTGAGATTCTAAATTATACAAAATTTTTTTCAAATTCAATATACGTGCTTTCCATAATGTTAGAACTTTCCATAAGTAACATTTTTAAAATGGCTTAACAATTCCACATCAAAGAGATGCCATAATCAATCATTCTGTTATTATTTAAGCTATTTCCATTCAGTTACTTTCATGTAACTCTCAATTTAAATAAATCTGCTTGCAATTCATCTTCTGCAAATAGTTCTGATTGCCGCTTAAAGAAATGCAAACAATGTTTCCATTCCAGAAGAGAAAAACTTCCACTGATATTCCAAAAGAGATCTTTCCTTTTCCTCTAATAACCTTTCCATGTAAAAGCTAGTTGGAGCCATTCAAGTTTCCTTATTGCAAGGACTGTCTCTCCTCCAAAAGAAGGAAGGTGGTGAAGTCCAACAGTGGCTGACAGTAAACAGTCCCAGCATTCTCCTGCCTTATACCTCAGTAACTATGTAAAGCCTCGGTTTTCTCACAGGTAACAGGACGGTTACCTCACAGTGTGGCTGGGAGGGCTTAAAATGAGAAAACAGGGACTTCCTTGGTGGTCCAGGGGCTGGCACCCTATGATCCGAGTGCAGGGGGCCGGTGTTCAATCGCTGGTCAGGGAACTAGATCCCAAATGCCGTAACTAAGAGTTCACGTGCCACAACTAAAAGCCACAAGTAAAAGGTCCCACAGACCACAACTAAGACCTAGCACAGCCAAATAGGTGGATTAATTAATTAAAATAAAACATTTTTTAAAATAGGTAAAATAAAATGAGAAAACATATGTAAACACCTAGCACCTAGCCTGATAAAGAGTGAGGGAGCCCTCGCTTAATTGTAAAACTTTAATGGAGGAGCTGAGAGGAAGACTGTCTCCTTATTCTTGCCATAAATTAGAGAATACTCCAAGCTCTCAGTTCTAGTCTCAGAAGAAAGAAGGACTTTAGGCCATATTTGCAAACTCACACCCACCAAAATGCTTTGGGTTTTGATCACACTTTGAGGCAGAAGAAATTTAGGGACTCCCAATTCCCAGGAGTTCCTCCTGCCCGACATCTCCCTCCTAAAAGGAGCTACAGCTGCCACTTTCTTACCCCTCACCCCCACTGTGGAGTAACCCCTACACATTTCCTTTCTCTGCTTCTGCTTCTCTGATCTGAGTCCTCCCCTAACCCAACTTTTCAATCTGCCAGTCAGTCTCATTTCTCAATAATACCACTCAGTTCTCCTAAATCCTGTTCAGAAGTTTATTGATTTCTTGTTACTTAAGTCATCAAATCCAAAAAATTTAAAATGGGATGGTTTTCAAGACCTCCACCATCACCTACCTCTTCCCTCATGCTTCCCTCCACTCGACTCATTCTGTTTGGCCTGGTATCCACCTTACCATCTGTAGTCACACCAGGCTGAAGCAGTAATTACTGCAGATAAATCAACTCTTTACCTGAAGATCCTAACCTCTGTCAAAAGGCGACGCAACCCCAAAGTGGTACTCTGAACTGCTGTCAGCTGCTCACATTTTAATTATTTGGGGGGGCGGGGGCGGTGTGCATCACATGGCATGTGGGATCTTGTTCCCTGACCAGGGATCAAACCTGCACCCCCCTGCAGTGGAGTCTTAACCACTGGACCACCAGGGAAGTCCCAGCGGCTCACATTTGAGAGTAAACAAGTTTTCAGATTCTCTGCACACAAATTTTGGTTGGGCAAGGATGGGGGATCCTGGACACCAGTAAGGGAAAAGGGCTATCAAGGCTAGGACTGGCAAACGTTCCTTCCCAGTACTGCCCAGGAACCACACGTCCCTCCTGCTCCAATCTCCCACAGATGCCTTCTCTTCAGCTGCTCCCTCCTGCACCTCTGGCCCCTTCTCCAGGGCCCACTCATGCCTACACTTTGGCAGGCAGTCACAGACCTTCCACAGCACCGTGGGCTGGCTGTCCTTCCCACCTCTCATGTATCTAGCACATCGTCTCACGGTCCCCATATTGTTCCCTAACTTCTTCCAGAAAGTCTTTGAGGGCACGGATTGGGCCTGCTCCCTACTTGGTAAACATGCGACCGACATTCCAGACTTATCTGACACGACAGTTCACCCTCAGCGGCCATTCTGTGGGCGATTTCCGCTCCTGCGCTGCTGGTCTCCGTTGGGGGCACTTCTACCGCTGGGGGACATGGGCTCTCTGCAGTGAGGCACAGCCACCTGTCACCTACCAAACCATTTACTGAAATAACAGATTTAGGAAGGGACACGACTAATGAACCAAAAATCTAACAAATGAAAACCCTAAAACGAAAAACAAACAATAAAACCCCATACTCAAAGAGAACAAGGAAGAATAAAACCAGATTCAAATCAAGAAGAGATGATTCCTACTATTCTCATTTTAGAGGCTACAAGAAAGAAGGCAGGGAGATGGATCTAGAGGGAGACTTATATCTGTATATAGTATCTCCTAATTGTATTCACGTGTGCTGAAATGTTTGGGACCAAAAAAAATCAAACAACAACAACAGTATTTTAATAGCAGGGGTGACAAAAATTCAAACTTCTTTTCTCCAGAGAATATATGGGCGTTTGTACCAAAACGAAGTTATCTTCTAGCAACTTAGCACTAGACATGCAGGAGAGCTCCAGTCATTCGAAGTTTCCAGAAAAGTCTCCGCCTGCCCCCCACCCCACACTCTCTTCGCCTCTAGCCCAGGCTTTAAAGATTGTTCCTAGGCTTTGGGACAAATGCAACCGTTTCTGCACAACTGTGCAGTGAGGCAGGTCCCAGGTAAATCCCGGGTATAAACAAGTGCTGCACGTCCCAAGGAGCGGCTGGGGTGAGGGTTTGGCAACGGAGGAGGAGGGGGTGGGGAGGGATGAACTCGGCGCTGCAGGCGAGCCTGTCACTCCGGCTGACAGCGAGCCCCTTCAAGCTCCTCAGAAGGCAGCGCTCCCCGAGAAGGCGCGCTTAGCTCGAGGGAAGCGAATGCGGGCGCCTAGGAGGGGCGGGAGGGTGCGGCGTCGGCCCGCGCCTTGCCTGCCCGCCCCCGGCGGCCGCGCCCCGGGCCCGAGCGAGGGCCCGCGTACCTGGCGTCCGGCTCCGACTCCGACTCCGACTCCACGGCCGTCTCGTCCTCCTCGCCCCCCGACTGCTCCTCGGCCTCCGGCGCCAGGGTCTCCTCTTCGTCGGAGCCGAGGGTGCTCTCCGCGGCGTGGCTGCCGTCGCTGCTCTCCATCGCGCCTGCCGGGCCGGAGCTGGAGCCGGAGCCGCCCGCGCCGCGCCTGCTGTTCTCCCTCTGACGGCGCCTCCGGCCCGGCGCGGCGGCTCGAGTTCCCTCCCGGGGGCGGGTGGGCCCCGCGACTTTAAATAGAAGGCGTCAAGAGGTTTCGCCACCGAGCTGCCGGGCCCGGGCTCGGCTTCTTTCTTCCCCGGCCCTCCCGGCCCCAGTCCAGGCAGCTTCCTGGCGGGCCTTTGGGAAGTCGGCGGGCACCGCTCCGAGGGGCGCGGGCTCTCGCGGCACCCGGCCCCTGCGCTCTGCTCTGGAGTGGGTTCGGTAGGCTTTACGTTTGGGGCCGAGCTGAGCTACTCAGTGGGCACTTACCCAGCCTAACAACTATTCTCTTACAGAGCAGAGCCCTTACCACTAGTCATTATGCCCCCGCTAGCTCTGCTGCGGTAGGTTTAACTGCGATGCTGGTTTGGCTCCGAAGAGCTCGGATGCCTACCTAACTTGCTCAAGGCCTCCTTGCTAGCAGAGCGACCGAATGGAAGACAAAGTCGGCCCATTTCAAAAGCCCAGTTTTGAACCCGTCTCCTTTTACATTTGCAAATCAATAAACTGTGTGTTCTCTTTGTCAGTGACCCCCTGGATTATTCAACTAGGAAACTTTTATCTCCACAAATCTTAAACTATGAAGAGGAATAATTCCCCCTACGTTAGCCAAAGTCTGTTTTGTCTGAAATTCAACCCAAAGGCCCAGATCATGCCATGCCTATGCTTAAGAGACTTCAGTGGCTTTCCACTGCTCTAGGACGAAAGCCCAAGCTCCTAGGGAAGATAAACGCTAACTCACATCATAGCTGCCTCCTCTCTTCTTTAGAAGTCAGGAGTTCTAACATATATCAAGTCATAACACCCTATCTTTATTTACAAATTCCTCTCCCCTGAAACTTTCTTCCCGCCTTTATTTTACCTGTATGCTCATCATCCAAGACTGTACCCTTCTCTGGAATCCCCAGCTTAAGTTCAATACTACTGCCTTAAGTTCCCACATTATCCTATATTCAAATTGTTTGTCTCTTTCCCCCACTAGACCGTAAGTTACTCATCTTTGTCCCACTCTCCCCATTTCTTACAAGCATGGAAGCTTAGCAAAATATTTAGCACATATTAGGTGCTTAATCGGAGAAGGCAATGGCACCCCACTCCAGTACTCTTGCCTGGACACCTATGGACGGAGGAGCCTGGTAGGCTACGGTTGGGAAGAGTCGGACACAACTGAGCGACTTCACTGTCACTTTTCACTTTCATGCACTGGAGAAGGAAATGGCAACCCACTCCAGTGTTCTTGCCTGGAGAATCCCAGGGACGGCGGAGCCTGGTGGGCTGCCGTCTATGGGGTCGCACAGAGTCGGACACGACTGACAAGACTTAGCAGCAGCAGCAGGTGCTTAATCAATGTCCCCTGCACTGAGGAGAACAGGACCAAGACCAGCTATGTACAAGTAGAGCTATCTTTACAATACATATTTTTCATGAGGATGATTTTATGGCTAGAAGAGCTAACACTGATTTTTAATTACAGCAAACTCTATTCATAGAGTTGTTAAATATGATACATGTAAATTAGGCAGTATTCCCCAGTAACATGAGCTTGTGTGTGTGCATTAGGTCTGTGAGCAAAGACCTGCAGCTAGTTGAGATGCAGTTCAGAAGCATCAGCTAGGGGCATGTGAGGGAAGACAGCAGAGTCCAGTCTTCCAGGGTTCACTAAATCAGGTTTAACATCAGAAATATGCCTTCTCTTACAGGAGCTAGGCTTTTGCATTAGTAATCCCAAATGTCTGCTCACTAGGACAAAAAGGAACCAATTACCGCTATGGGAATCTATTAAATACTAATCAAAACCACAGGTAGTCATTGTGTATTCCCTCTATTTAATTCAAAATTTCTTAGGAACACTAACTACAGTCAACAAGATTTGTGAAGACCCTAGCTCAAACCAATCCAAAATTTAGAACTGCAGTACAAACTGTAAGTTTTAAACTTTCTAACACTACTTTCTTAACAATGCAAATAAACAGAAATGGCCAGATCAAAATAAAAATATAAAAGAATGTATTATTCACAACACAAATAAGTAATTCATATTGAAAACAATTTAAAAGCCTAAAAACTTCTTATATTGACATACCACTTATCTGACATATTTAGCTGTCACAAGTGCATAATCTTAGCTTTGACTTACAACTGGGTATTGATTTACAATACCCAGTTTGTATTGATGTACAATTGCATATAAATTTATTAACATTTTGATCTATTTGTTATAGCAATACAGCTGAACCCCCAGTGGTCACTGAAAGCTGAGAAAACAGTGGCAGTAAAGATGTCCGTGATAAATTCTGGGGTCTTACAGGAAACGTAACTCTGTAGCAGGAGAATGCCCTAGACCCCTGAGAGCCGCACAGGATTATGGAGTACTACGGCTATTATTTATCGTTCATAATTATTACCTGGAGTCACTACGAGAATATTAATTAAATTCAACACATTCTCATAAAGAAGAGTTGCACAGTATAAGATACATTTAAGAGAAATTTCCAGAAAAAAAAATAGTATATAAAGCTTAATTACTTCAAAAGCATTAATCACTAGTAAACTGAAAAGTTCATCTGTGTGGGAAGCTTCGTTCCTAAAGATGCCAGAGAAGTAGGTGCTGATGTGGCTAGTTGGCTTAACCAAGAATGAACTTGATTCCAAGATTCTCTGCATAATCTAAATAATTACACACAATAACCGGATTCAGCTCAGTTCACGTGAGAACTACACCCTCAATCTCATCTCAGAAGTAAAGACCTCCACAGAAAAAAAACAAACAACCCCCCCCAAAAAACCATGTCAACAATTTTCATATATAAACTTTATTCCATTTGATAATACAAAACTTTAAACTTAAAGAAAAAAATGAAAATATGCACCTTTTACAAGTCAAAAAGCAAGTCTTAGCATTTGAATTGGTCTGCAAAAAATCCAAATACATTAGAGGTAACAAACTGTGCCACAGCAGGTCTAAAAAAAGTTGTACACAGTCCTTTTGAAAAAGTTAGAACTGTTTTTTAAGATTATTTGTATTTAAATTTACAGGCACTGACCAATTTACAAATATTTACACCAAAAACAACCTTAATGAACACTGTAGCTTTTTTAGCAGCCACCACTATTTCTTCTTGTGGAAAAGAAACACTAAAAAAGAAACCTTTACAAATGCTATGCTTTTATTTATTATAATTTTATGTCTTATCTAGAACATTTTATAGTGGCTTACTATTGACAACTTCCAGTTTAGATTACAATCCTATAATTACACACAGATAAAACTCTGAATCTATCAATAGGATATAATCTCAATTTTGATGTTTCAGTTTCTGTTGCTTCATATCACAGGAAAAATAAAAGCAAGAAAACGGGAAGTAAAGCAAAAGGGCATATTGCACTAAGCTATCATAAAGCAGAGAACTTAATCTTTTCGAAATGTCTACACTGAACCGATTCTTCAAAACAATCCCCTAACTGTTGTACAACAGAGTCAGTGCTCGTATTACTAGTGCAAAATGTACTGCTGCTCAACACAAAATTTAAAGCAATCTTGAGTCCACCAAAGGCATGTGAGGTACTAATGAAATGCTATTACGTACACAACCAGAGTCTCCATCTTTCCTCATCAGTCAAGTGAGGGCTTAGGGCAACTGTCCAGTATTGCCTGCTTCTATAGCTCTTTCAATGAGATCAAAGATGTCATTTTGCTTCAAGTAACTGAATAACTGACTCAAACCTTCACTTCACTAGAACAGACTTAGGCAACAAACCATCTATTGAAGGTTCTACTTTAAGGATGTAGGAATCAGACCCTTTCCAGAAGTCCACATGTCTCTTCAGTGTTAACATGTGGTACAATTAATTAAAGTTATAGCAAAAACCTTTTATTTGTTCAGATAATTCCCCCAAAAATATTTTATCTGATCTCCTGAAAATTTATGCCATAATGTTACTAATCAACAATGTAAACATTTTCAAAAATACATCTTTAAATCAAAGGGTTTTATTAGGAAACGTCATAATAAAATACGCACTCTTTATATAAGTATGTCTTCTTAAGAATAAAACATGAAAACAAGAACAATTAAAAAGAAACCACGATGAAGGTAGACAAAACGTATTATGATGTAACTACTGTTCTTTATTAAGAAATAGAGGCCAGTTATCTTTTCAGGATAGCAGCTCTTAAAGGTAGTATACTGTTCAAATCTTTTCTGTTTTTCAATCTGTGCCATGACTGGAAGAGAAAGAAAAAATCATTCTTAAAACCTAAAATATATGTGAAACAAAGGACTGAAAAGGGGAGTTATTAGAATGTTAACAGTGATTTCCCTGGGCAGTAAAATTTGCGGTGACTTTTTTTGTGTTTGCTTTTAATCTCCCAAGTTTTTAACAAGAGTAAAACTATTGCTTCTGTCATCTGAAACAAAATGTTATTTAAAAACTTTACATCTGTATAGTTCAAATTCATTTATAAAGAAATGCACACACAGGTAGTACAAAAAACAAGCAACTGACAATATTAACATTTATTCACAGATTTAGATGTCATGTAAAATATGAAAGTAATATAAAACCTTTGGGTTTGAGAGAGCAGGGAAAGACTACTTCAATTATTTGATTGACTTATTTTGTATCTAGAAAGCTCTGTCAATTAAAAATTGTATTTATAAAAGAGAATAAATAAAGCATTTTATACAATGGATCTAGAAGAGTGAATAGAATTTTTAAGAAGAAAAAAAAGAAGGAAAATGAAATTCTTGTTTATAAGCTAACAATCAGGCCCACTACCAAAAGCTGTGGCTGCAATCTTTGAGTCTGCTCTTACTTCAGTTGTTCAACTGACTAAAAATATTGGTTTTATACCTAAACAGTCACCAAGTAAAGACATGTGGCGCTAGTGGTAAAGAACCTGCCCGCCAAAACAAGAGACTTAAGAGATGCAGGCTCAACCCTGGATCAGGAAGATCCCCTGGAGGAGGGCATGGCAATCTACCATAGTATTCTTGCCCAGAGAATCCATGGACAGAGCAGCCTGGCAGACTATGGTCTACAGGGCTGCAGAGTCAGAAACGACTGAAGCAACTTAGCATGCATGCAGGCACACTCATTAATGAATGACAATGTAGAGATGTTATTTTTGAGTTCTCAATTTAATCTGATAGACAAAATATTCCCTTTTGGATACTTGGTTTCCCCTGCAGAATTACATTTCATTTAAAATTTTCTACTCTGGTTGACAAACTGAGAGGGCCTATTTGAAGGACAGCTTGTAATATGATACACCTGCATTTTTAATCATCAAAATAAAATCTACTTGGATGTGTTGATAAAAAAAAAAACTAAACCTTTAAAATTCCTTGATCTCTTTCTTCTGTGAAGCACTCTCTCTTATATGTCTCAAAGTACATATTTCTATCAATGTGTTTCTACTCTGTACTGTTGAATTACTTGAAGCTAGGAGTGAATTTTAGCAAAATCATTGATGAATAAATTCATACTGCGGACTAGGGAGCTAAGGAATAAACTACAGTCTACATATATATGGCTGAAGTTTATATATATAAAATGTGTGTGCACACAAACACACACACATTTTGTTTAACTTCTTAGAATATAAAGAAAGATAAAATGGAGCTCTAGTTCCTTGTTACAATTGGGTATACAGAAGAAAAACATGGAACAGACATGGCTGTCTTCTAAAGCTACAGGTTCTCTGACATTTTAAGGAGAGAAAGGAGTCCTTTAAATTTTATTCATTCATTTTGGGAACTTAATAATAAGCTCACTGTGAAAATGCTTATTTCCACAAAGTGAAGGCCATGTGAGTAAAAGCAGAGTCTGATCTCTGTGGAGGCAAAGTATTTCTAAATTCAAGTAATAAAGTCCCTACTGCGCTCCCATTGATTGCTCCATATCACAGGAACCAGAGCTATTCTTTCCTATTACATACTTGTTTTTTTTAATTTTCAAAGCACACTAGTGCACTAATGTTTCTAGAGTTAATCTGATGCATTATTTACCTTTAAAAACTGATCCTTGATCATATCAAACTTCTGTTTTTCATGCACAGCTCTTGCTGTATTTGTTCCATCAAAAGGTTCTACAATGTTAAATGCACATATAAACAAGATATTATTAAAATGAGAACTTCAGTTTTTTATTTGATTGAATTCCATGAAACTGCCAATATTTTGACTGTTTCTGACCTACATAATAGCAACTGTATCTTCTTAGATTTATGCTTACAGAAAACAGTTTTATAATAGCTATGAACTATCAAAGTAGATACAATTGAAGTGAGATGTCTAAAATGAAGTAACCACCACAGGTATTCAGTCTAAACCACAAAAATATTAAATCTAAATCACAAAAGTAGGTAAGATTTCTGAAGAATTAGCAAGTCAGGAACCTACCGTGAAAAGAATAAATATAAGTAAAGAATAAAGAGTTATCAAAAAGAATAAAAGCACTATACCAAGAGATACAGTCAGTGTCAAATATCACAGAGAGGTAATTTTAAATTTAACTTAAAAGAGCACTGATTTGTCTAGTACGAAAAAGGTCAATGCCTTTGAAAGTAGAGGTTCAGTACCAGGGAGGACGGCAGACAGTGCAGAGAATTATGGTGTGACTAAATGGCTTGAAAAAGACACAGTGAGAACGGTGACTTGCCGGTAGTGAAAGAGAGAAAACCAGGACAGCAAGTGGCCAAGACGAGAGAACAGAAGCAGAAATTCTGTGTGTGTTTCCAACAGTACCTTCTGTGTCTCCATCCTTACTCTACTCATCCTTCACCCACAAAATGAGAGAGGGGTTCCTATACAGATACAAGCTGATTCTATTTAAGCAAACAAGGAAACTGAAGATAAAAGTGAGAAAGGGAGGATAACTAAAGGCATTAGGAGTGAAATGGGGGCTGAAATAAAGCTAGCAGTAGGTTAAAACTAGAGTTTAAGAATTTTAGCACTAAAAAGAGGAAAAAAAGTACAGAAAGATTCAGCAGGATCTACTTTGAATCAGTAGGATCAAGTCAAGAGTATTTTTCAAAGAGAAGATCTATGTATGCTATAAAGTTGAAAGGAGGGACTAAACAGAAAGAGAATAAAGTTGTTAGAATGAGGGGAAGACCTCAGAAAAGTGTGAATCTGATGGAGAGGTTAACTTTAGGTATGTCATATAATCTAATCAGGTCCATAATTTTTAAAATTCCTTTTTTTAATTGCTCGGAAAGGCTATTTCAAAAAAGAGTTTATTATCACTGTACTTCTTAGAACAGATAATGCCAGATGCCAAACTATCAAATCACACAGTGTATAGCACTTTAAAACCACATATAATATTCACAAGAACCAAGTAACTAAAATAATATAAACACACTGCAATTTAGCAAACCAAACACCAAAGCAGGGGATTCAAGTTCACATTTATACTCTTAAAATGTTGCATTATAATTCAAGATTAAAATATTTTAAATTTGATGTTTTCCTACAAATGCCAAATTTCAACCCTTTAATTCCTTTTTATCTCAATATTTACAAATGTCATCAACCTGGCATCTGTGAAAACAATATTGCCTCTTGAAGTCAGTTTGCACCAACCTGAACAAATATTCAACTACATGTAAATTAATTTTAGAGAATAGAATATCTCACAGCATTTAATTTTAAATGGAAAATCAATTTATAGTCATAAAATCAAGCTCAAGCTTGTATCAACTGTCAATATTTAAGCATAAAAAAACTAATTTCATTTCAAAGAATCATCACATGAAGAAAGTATTTCCTTCCACTTATAACTCATGAAACTAAATTTCAGCCAACTACAGCATGAGGGATGCATGTAGACTGCTCAAATCTTACCGACTAGAAACATTTAACACCTAAATTTATTAAATCATGTTTTAAAAATTAAAATCTTATGATTAAAAAATGTATAAACCACTTTAGGACATAAATGTATTACTTTTACATGAAATATAAGCTGAAATTATTCAAGTGGTTCGGTCAGTACTAGATGAGCTGGATGGTGAATAGAAAGTAGTTATGGGAAAACTACCTTCTACACAGATGTATTTACTTCTCCATTCAATACCATCAGGCCTGGGAATGGCTTTGGCTTCACGAACTGAAATCATCTGACTATTCCAGCTGTAAAAAGAAAAACATTCATGTTGTACAGCAGAAACTAACACATCGTAAAGCAATTATACTACAACTTTAAAGAAAAGAAAAACATTAACCATACTAACTATCTTACCTTCCCTTTTACTATTTTTATGCATCAATAGTGAGGCGTGTACTATGATTTTCTCAGAGAACTGGAATTTGCTTCTGCTCTCTGCACCTTAAGTCTCATTTCCCCTTCTCTACTTCTTTTGTCTCCATGACACTTAGATTTCTAATCATTTGCTTATTTATATTATTTATCGTGTCTCCTCTAACTAGATGAAAGCTCCAAGATGCTGAGCTATTTTTGTTTTGTTTTTTTTACTGTTCACTTAGTTGCTTAGTATCAACTAGGTATTCAATAAATATTTTTTGAATAAATGAAGTAATATGAAAAATAATCTGAAAAGTAAGCAAAAAACTGTTTCTTGTTAAACCCCAGTATGAATTTTTTATTTGTTAAGAGAGGTAATCTTCTTGTGTTGTTTTTTAGTGTCATTAAGTCGTTTCTGCTCAGGTGTACCTCTACTGATATGATTTATGGTAAAAATTTTAGAAAAAAAATACTCTATGAAAACATACTGTTATTGCTGATTATCAGATGTAGCTGTTTATAGTGAAGTTTTGGTCAAGCAAAACAATTTTATCAGCATGCCTGAAGGTCGACTGTCCAGTCTTTAGTAAGGCCTAACCTTACACTGTTGTTGTTTTTTAAATTTATAATAATTTTGTATAACTTTCCTTTTTTAAAAAAACATTTTAAAAACATATAACTACTCAGGCTTGTATTCAAGAGAAAATGAGTCTGGGGGAAACTGTTTTTTTTCGGTTGTGTTCAGCTTTTTCCATCATTCCAGTAGGAGGAAGACGATAGTTTGGGATGTTCCAAATGCAACACTCATCCTACTCTTCCTCTATTTATTAGAGAATCCATAAGGATATAACCGTGGATCCAACATGGCCTGTTTCTGGAAAACTGACCAATTTCTATGTTAAACATGCAAGAAAACACTCCATCTTGTGAAGTTTCATAATTGAAAATGATCCTCAAAGTATGACTATTTTTTCTTATTAAGAGTACAGTTTAGGAATAGCTTGCAAAGACAGCTTTAAGTTCTTTAAAAATATATGTCAGAATTTATGCTTTTTAAAAGTAAGTGGGCTGTCAAAAAGAAATACTTAGTATTGGTTACAGTAAGATGTTTTAGGTCCTTAAATGTACAGCAGCTCCATTAGTGTGGACTTCAGATAGAAAAGAAGTACTGCTCTAACGGTCCAAGTGTGTTTCCAAAATCTTCTTAAAGACAACAACGTAAAGGGGAGAGTTCTATAACCACACTGCCAAACTAAACAAGACTACAGCAGAATTACACTCTGTGCTACTTCACTTTATACCATGTAAGACAACTTTCACTACTAAAAATGAACTTTTTTCTGAGACTCCTTGTTTCAAATGTCAACTTACAGGACAGGTGAATCTGCAGTAGAATTAACATTGGAAACATTATGTTAAAGAAAAAGAGGTGAAAAAAAAAAAAAGAGGTGGACTGATTTTTTCCTCTCAGACAAGTTTAAAACATTGAAACACTGCATCCTGCTCTTAAACTAAAACTTTTACTTCCTTAAATCAAAGGACTCGCCTTATTTCTATTAAACTCAACCCTGAATTTCTAAACTGGATCACAGAGACAAATGTGACACATTCTTATTCACTTTTTCATCCCTAACCAGATATTGTTTAATCTTTAACCTATAATCAGCCCAAATTATTATTTAAATGACTGTATCATCTGAAGTACTTCACAGAGGGGAAAAAATATAATATATGAATCACTACTATTTAGACTTGATTCAAACTACTGCATTTTAAAAGAACTTTTAAATATGTCTAAATTATTAAATATTTCAAATCATAAAACATGATACATAACTTTTATACAATTTTTAATGTTATAGATGAATCTCAATGTAGAATTCGAACGGTAATTTAGAAATATTTTTCCTACACATTTCCTTCTTTAAAACAGGCTCTAAACTAAGCCTTTTGTCATACCATATTTCTCTACTGTAACTTCCTTGTCATATGAAAATCTGTTATTGTCACTCAATAATTAAAGTATAAAATAACACAATCTATAAAAGAGTTATGTTTCAGAAAAAAAACAACAGATATGGGACTTAATTTAATCTAAAACAGACTTGATAACAATAATCTTTTGAATATAAAACAGATTTCTGACTTTTTGTTGGAAAGATACTGGCTTTCTTCATCAGTAATGGTAATGGACTGGTACTCATTTTTTTGTGACAAAGTATTTTGACACAACTGATTAAATTCCAAATGTAGTATTCAACAACATTACAAAGAAAAATTCAAGTACAGCAAAGATAAAATGATGGGTCTGATACCACATGGCTGCATATATGCTAAAACTAGTCAAATTAAGTGAAAAAATGGTATTTTTTTTTGGTCTTAGTAATTACTAAGGGCTGAGAAGCAAACAAACACTTTGTTAGGGATTTCAAATCCTGTACACAGAAAAAACTTGAATCCTAGAGTTCTGTTTTGACTGGCTTTTCTTCTGCCTGACCCTTTAAATGCTGGTATCAAGACTTTGTCTTTTTCAATCTTCTTCAAATGCTAGAGCACCCTCCCGGGCCGGGCTTCAGTACTGTTTCTTTTCCTGTCTTTTTCTCCAGCACTATTAAGCCCCAGACCAAAAGGCTAACTATTGTAAACTACCACCAAGACGTCCTGCAGACAACACTGTGCCCACATTTTTAAGACTGAATATACCCTGACCATGGTCAACTATTAAAGTCCCTTCCTTGCACCTCCCTCAACTCTCCTACCTGCTTTTGCAGCACTGAACAACCATAATTAAATCTTTGTTTATTCCAATCCTTTCCCGAGGAGCACATCACGACTGGAGAAAAAAAATATGCAACCATGTTGACCTTTCAGTTTATGATCACTTTAAATTCATGATGACTTAGCTCAAAGGAATCCTAAACGCTGCTACCCAGCAGCCATACTATATTTCCATAGCTAACTCACTCCCTTAGTCTTCTACATAGCAATCCATACCTTGTCCTCACTTCTCAAATCTCCTCCCTCACACTCATTCCCAGCTGACGTCCATTCTTCATTTCACTAAAACAGCAAAACAGTCAAAAGATAGTATCTACTAGTTCCCACCACATCAATCCACACTTGTCTGTATATATTTTTTCCATTATTATAATGAATTGTCAGTCCTTCTACTCCATTTGTGGTGTAGATTCCAATTCTTCTCTATTCAAACAAGAAGACTGTTCAACAATTTACTTCAACTTAGACTTCCCTGGTGGCACAGCGGCTAAGAACCCACCTGCCAATGCAGGGGACACGAGGGTGAGCCCTGGCCCAGGAAGACCCCACACGCTGCGGAGCAACTAAGCCCTCGTACCACGACTACGGAGGCCAGGTGCTGCAACGCCTGCGGCCTGCACCTGAAGTCTGAGCACCACAGCCCAGAGTAGCCCCCACTCACAAGAGAAAGCCCACACAGAGCAACCAAGACCCAGCGCATTCATAAACAAACAAACAAAACCATTTAAAAAAATTTACAACTTTCCTGGTATCACCAACTTTACCATCAACATGGGTTATTTCTCCTTTCTAAACACAAATACTCAACTCCACTTAGTCCTTTAATTTCTACCCTACAGTTTCTGCCCCCTTTACAAGTATGTAAATCCCCCTACAGAATTAGCTACACTACCTGTATCTAGATCCTCCCCTCCCTTTCTCTCTTTAGCTCACACCAATAAGGCTTTTTGTCCATACTGTTCCACTAAGACTGCTCCTGTCAAGGGTCCAGTAGCCTCCATACTGACCAATGCTTCAATGGTCAGCTTTTAGTTCTCATTTTGTACTTGATCAATCAAAAATGCGACACAAATAATCACTCCCTTCTCTTTAAAATAGTTTTTCCTCCTTCGATTCCGAAACATAACATTCTATTGGCTTCCCTCCTTTCTTAATGAGTCTTCCTTTTTAGACTACTACACTACATATTATGAACTCCTTATTGCCAAATTCAGACTGAAATTGAAGAAATTGGAGAAAACCACTAGATCATTCAGGTATGACCTAAATCAAATCCCTTATGACTATACAGTGGAAGTGAGAAATAGATTTAAGGGACTAGATCTGATAGACAGAGTGCCTGATGAACTATGGATGGAGGTTCATGACACTGCACAGCAGACAGGAATCAAGACCATCCCCAAGAAAAAGAAATGCAAAAAACCCAAAATGGTTGTCTGAGGAGGCCTTACAAATAGCTGTGAGAAGGGAAACGAAAAGCAAAGAAGAAAAGGAAAGATATACCCATTTGAATGCAGAGTTCCAAAGAATGGCAAGAAGAGATAAGAAAGCCTTCCTCAGTGATCAATGCAAAGAAATAGAGGAAAACAATAGAATGGAAAAGACTAGAGATCTCTTCAAGAAAATTAGAGATACCAAGGGAACATTTCATGAAAAAGACAGGCACAATAGAGGACAGAAATGTTAGGGACCTAACAGAAGCAGAAGATATTAAGAAGAGGTGGCAAGAATACACAGAAGAACAGTACAAAAAAGATCTTCACGACCCAGTTAATCACAATGGTGTGATCACTCACCTAGAGCCAGACATCCTGGAATGTGAAGTCAAGTGGGCCTTAGAAAGCATCACTATGAACAAAGCTAGTGGAGGTGATAGATCTCCAGTTGAGATATTTCAAATCCTGAAAGATGATGCTGTGAAAATGCTGCACTCAAAATGCCAGCAAATTTGGAAAACTCAGCAGTGGCCACAGGACTGAAAAAGGTCAGTTTTCATTCCAATCCCAAAGAAAGGCAATGCCAAAGAATGCTCAAACTACCACACAATTGGACTCATCTCACACGCTAGTAAAGTAATGCTTAAAATTCTCTAAGCCAGGCTTCAGCAATACATGAACCGTGAAATTCCAGATGTTCAAGATGGATTTAGAAAAGGCAGAGGAACCAGAGATCAAACTGCCAACATCCGCTGGATCATAGAAAAACCAAGAGAGTTCCAGAAAAACATCTATTTCTGCTTTATTGACTATGGCAAAGCCTTTGACTGTGTGGATCACAATAAACTGTGGAAAATTCTTCAAGAGATGGGAATACCAGACCACCTGACCTGCCTCTTGAGAAATCTGTATGCAGGTCAGAAAGCAACAGTTAGAATTGGACATGGAACAACAGACTGGTTCCAAATAGGAAAAGGAGTATGTCAAGGCTGTATATTGTCACCCTGCTTATTTAACTTATATGCAGAGTACATCATGAGAAATGCTGGGATGGAAGAAGCACAAGCTGGAATCAAGATTTCTGGGAGAAATATCAATAACCTCAGATATGTAGATGACACTACCCTTATGACAGAAAGTGAAAAAGAACTAAAGAGCCTCTTGATGAAAGTGAAAGAGAAGAGTGAAAAAGTTGGCTTAAAGCTCAACATTCAGAAAACTAACATCATGGCATCTGGTCCCATCACTTCATGGGAAATAGATGGGGAAACAGTGGAAACAGTGGCTGATTTTATTTTTCTGGGCTCCAAAATCACTGCAGATGGTGATTGCAGCCATGAAATTAAAAGACGCTTACTCCTTGGAAGGAAAGTGATGACCAACCTAGACAGCATATTAAAAAACAGAGACATTACTTTGCCAACAGGTCCATCTAGTCAAGGCTACAGTTTTTCCAGTGATCATGTATGGATGTGAGAGTTGGACTATAAAGAAAGCTGAGTGTCGAAAAATTGATGCTTTTGAACTGTGGTGTTGGAGAAGACTCTTGAGAGTCCCTTGGACTGCAAGGAGATTCAACCAGTCCATCCTAAGGGAGATCAGTCCTGGGTGTTCATTGGAGGAACTGATGTTGAAGCTGAAATTCCAATACTTTGGCCACCTGATGTGAAGAGCTTACTCATTTGAAAAGACCCTGATGCTGGGAAAGATTGAGGGCAGGAGGGGAAAGGGACGACAGAGGATGAGATGGTTGGATGGCATCACCAACTCGATGGACATGGGTTTGGGCGGACTCCAGGAGCTGGTGATGGACAGGGAGGCCTGGCATGCTGTGGTTCATGGGGTCGCAGAGTCGGACATGACTGAGCAACTGAACTGAACTACATGTTAGTTCCTTCTCATGCCTAATCTCATTTTTAGTTCATCTCGGTATTATGATACTTTTCAAATGGAAAAATGAAAAGCACATGGGGTAAAGTATGGGGGAAGGGATAGTTAGGGAGTTAACATGTACATACTGCTATATAGAAAATGGATAACCAACAAGGACCTACTGTATAGCAGATGGAACTCAGCTCAATGTTACATGGCAGCCTGGATGGGAGGGAAGTTTGGGGGAGAATCGATACATGTATATCTATCGTTGAGACACTTCATATCCACCTGAATCCATTACAGTACTGTTTGTTAATTGGCTATACCCCAATACAAAATAAAACATTAAAAAAAATAAAAAACAGAAAACGGCAAAATTCTGTAAAGCAATTATCCTTCAATAAAAAATAAATAAATTTTAAAAAAATGAAAAAAACATAAAACTCAAAAGCAATTCAACAGTTGTTAATACTCTGCCACATTTGCTTGTATGTGTACCTATACGTGTATATTTTGAACTAAAGCGTTTATTAAGTGCGAGCAGAGAGAAACTTCATTTCTTAATCCTTTGGCATATACCTAAGAATAAGGCCATTCTCCTTTGTAACATTAGCAGCATTAAGACATTAATATAACCCAATCAAAAAATGGGCCAAAGAACTAAACAGACATTTCTCCAAAGAAGACATACAGATGGCTAACAAACACATGAAAAGATGCTCAACATCACTCATCATCAGAGAAATGCAAATCAAAACCACAGTGAGGTACCATTACACGCCAGTCAGGATGGCTGCTATCCAAAAGTCTACAAGCAATAAATGCTGGAGAGGGTGTGGAGAAAAGGGAACCCTCTTACACTGTTGGTGGGAATGCAAACTAGTACAGCCACTATGGAGAACAGTGTGGAGATTTCTTAAAAAACTGGAAATAGAACTGCCATATGACCCAGCAATCCCACTCCTGGGCATACACACCGAGGAAACCAGATCTGAAAGAGACACATGCACCCCAATGTTCATCGCAGCACTGTTTATAATAGCCAGGACATGGAAGCAACCTAGATGCCCATCAGCAGACGAATGGATAAGGAAGCTGTGGTACATATACACCATGGAATATTACTCAGCCATTAAAAAGAATTAATTTGCATCAGTTCTAATGAGATGGATGAAACTGGAGCCCATTAAACAGAGTGAAGTAAGCCAGAAAGATAAAGACCAATACAGTATACTAACGCATATATATGGAATTTAGAAAGATGGTAACGATAACCCTATATGCAAAACAGAAAAAGAGACACAGATGTACAGAACAGACTTTTGGACTCTGTGGGAGAAGGTGAGGGTGGGATGTTTCAAGAGAACAGCATCGAAACATGTATATTATCTAGGGTGAAACAGATCACCAGCCCAGGTGGGATGCATGAGACAAGTGCTCGGGCCTGGTGCACTGGGAAGACCCAGAGGGATCGGATAGAGAGGGAGGTGGGAGGGGGGATCGGGATGGGGAATACATGTAAATTCATGGCTGATTCATGTCAATGTATGACAAAAACCACTACAATACTGTAAAGTAATTAGCCTCCAACTAATAAAAATAAATGAAAAAAATTTAAAAATTAAAAAAAAGACATTAATATAACTCAAATGCCTTTTATAATTTTGCCACCCCAATCAGACTGCAATCAAGCTTCATCCATTGTATTTGATTATTCCATCTCTTTAATCTGGAAACGTTCCCTCCACTTTTTTTAAACTGACTTTGACTTTTTGAGAAATTAGGCCAGTTGTTTCACAGAATATATACCTTCTAAATTATCTCTCTCTCTTCATTGCATCACTTAAAACATTCATGTATCTTCTTAACCTTGTATACCTAAGACATCAGAGTATCTAAGGGTTTATTAGTCTTTGGACCTTTTCTCTCTTCTCAAAAAGTTTTCTAGCTTTTAAATCCCATCTACCAGATGAAAAACCCCTAAAACTGTGACTTGTCTCTGGCACTCTAGACTTACATATCCAACTCTCTACTTAAAATCTCAAACTTCCCTGGTGGCTCAGATGGTAAAGCGTCTGCCTACAATGCGGGAGACCCGGGTTCAATCGCTGGGTTGGGAAGATCTCCTGGAGAAGAAAATGGCAGCCCACTCCAGTATTCCTGCCTGAAAAATCCTATGGATGGAGGAACTGAGCAACTTCACTTTCACTTAAAATCTCTACTTGAATGTTTTGTGGGTATCTCAACCTTAAAACATTAAAAATCACCAATGTTTCTCCCTTGCTTTTCGCTTCACACCTAGGGGCATCTCCATACTTTCAGTTGCTTAGGTCTCAAACTTTTAAGTCATTCTTGGCTCTTCCCTTTCTCTTATGTCACATTAATCTGGTGCAAATTAAAACATAAGCAAAATCTGACCACTTCTCATCCACTTTCACTGCAGCCACTTTTATCTAACTAAGTCACATGGTTTCTCTTAGATTACCACAATACCTTCCTAAATCGTCTCCTTGCTTCTGCCTCTAGCTCCCCCTTCAGTCTGCTTTCATCCAGCAACATGTTGCAAACTAAATCAGATCACATTAATTTTTCTAGTGAAACCCCTTCAGTGATTTCCCACTTCGCGAGAAAAATTCAAAGTTATCAAAATTCACTACAAGACCCTACATGACACGGACTTCCTCAACTCTCTGACATCCTTAACTTCTACAGTCTTTTCCAGTCACACTGGTCTCTTTGCTGTTCCTTGAACATGGGCAAACCTCCACCTCAGGGTCTTTGCAGTTGCTCTTCCTTCTGTTTAGAAAGTTCTTCTCCCATGTAGACACGTAACTCACAACTTCCTCTCCACTGGGTCTTTTTTTCAAAGGTCACCTTTTTGGTGAGAATATTCTCTCTCTATGCTAGGTATTAAATGGCAATACACGTATTAAAACTGCAACAACTAAATACATCAGAATCTTTTTTAAAAAAATTTTCTCCACTTACTGCCATCTAACATAGTATACATTTTATTTATTTATAGTCTATCTCTCCATGACTCTCTCTACATAAACTCCATGAAGACAGTTTTAACTGCCATATCCCCAGTGCAGAGAAAATAGCCTGGTATACAATAGGCACTCATTGATTTACTGATTAAATAAAATAAGGAATAAGTAAGAATAAGAAAGGAGATAGAAAAACTGGACCTTTGTTATTTCCTTTTTTTTAAAAAAGTATGTATTTAAGTATATAAGTATGTATTTTTAATTCAATAGACAGACTAGCAGTAATGATGTGTGATTAGGCATCAAGAAAATAAAGGCAATTATAAAACACATACTTTTTAAGGTTCCTAGAATCTACAGTATCTATCAGTCTATAAGATATTTAAAACTTACACTTTTCTTTTCCCTAACACACAAAATGATTAAACTGACTGTATTTTTCCAGATTCCCTGAGCCACCTGACCCCCTTTCTCCTATACTGTCAGTTCCCCGCTCCCGGGTACATTTCTAGAAACTTGGCTTCATTTTTGTAATTTTCAGCAGCAAAGTTTAAGGAGAAAGCTATGAGTGAAGTAGGTAAGAAAATCTTAGCAATTTTTAAATGGCTGTATAAAAATCTCAGCAACATTTATACCATGTACTCTAGCATCCTTTCACAGGCACTTAATTCTTTGTCTTTCAGTAAAGGGAATTTTTTAACTGAGTATCTCAAACTTCAGAAGAAATCCTTACAAAGCCTTCTAATGGCTGCGAGAATTCCTAAACAGGCAGCTAGTTCATTACCATGACTACACTCTTGGCTATGCTCCCTATAGTCAAATTTCTGAAAACATCTGGTATGAAACAACAATGCACTACATGATCAAACAGGAGATAAATATGTCACCTAATCATGCACCGTCATAACAAGTGTATCTAAAAGTTCAAAACCTCTCTCCAAGCACCAGCATTCTAGTGCCGTGCCACGCCACACAGCAAGCTCAAAGTGAACTAACACACCAACCTGATCGTCTATCCTTTTGTTTCAGTCATTTGACTTGAAAAGCAGCTGATTTTCAAGGCATTTCCCTAGATGCTCTAATGCTAAACTCAACATGGCAGAAAACTACCTTTCTTCTATGAATCCTTTCCCTCTCTACAAACCTCCCCCAATATCTAATTGACATAACACCACAGATAGGCTGATGCAGTCTAACAATTAAGTATGTGGCTTTGGAGTCACTGGAATCTGAGTCCTGGTTCTCTAACTGAATACAATTATCTAACTGTATCATCAGAGGACAAAGGTCACAAATTGCCAAAGCTTGAAAGGGGGTTATTGTGAGGATTACATGAGATAATACATGGGAATCATTCAGCATAATGCAGGGCACTAGGTAAACATTCATGAACCATTAGCTATTATCATTGCAACATCTTAAAAAAATCTTAACTCCAGAATGATCTTTATAGTCTCTTATGTCCCATGTAGACTTAAATCTTTCCTCATCTCTATATAAACAAAGGCTCCTCTTTCCTTTATATTTTTGCTGCCTAGACTTACATTCAGGTCCTAATCATTTTTAACCTGGATTATTAAAACTTCATTCTTATTGAACTACTTTCCTTTAGCACTTTTCTTACTCCTTTTGTTAACCTAATTCAGTAATTTTTAAGTCACCTTAAGGATCTTCGACTTACATCCATAATCTTTATCCTTCAAAATGATTCTATAACAAGTATTTTCCAAGTACCAACTATCTGGCATTGGGCAAGGTAATGGAGATACAAACATAAACAAAACAGATGGAAGTTTATTTGAAGGAATTTAAATAATACTTCTTCAGGCCCTGTTTCATCTTATACGAGTCAGGTTTCTTCAAAACTTCTGTATGACAGCAGATAGTATCAACATTTCAGTAAAGTATCATAGTTAAGAGAGTGAATTTTGCATTCAAAATTATCTGAAATATTCCCCTTACTACCTATGAGATTTTTGGCCAGTTTCCTTACCTCTCCATATGTCCCATTGGTAAAACAGGCATAAAATAACACCAACTCATGTAAACTCAATGAGATAATGCATATGATCTCCTTAGAACAGTTTTTCCCACCAAGTAATAGCAATTATTACTCTTACATTATTGTTCCCCCCTCCAAACCTTTCCAAAACAGTATCCTACGGTTATCGTACTCTCCTCCTCTAATGTTTTACCACTCCTAAATTCTCTCATTCCCTCCTTCAAGCTTTCCCAAACTGATCAGAAGAGGTGCATACAACTCCTAATTCTACTCTATCTGGACTAAGAACTCCCATAAGAACTTCCAGTTATGGCCAGCCCGATTACACACTTTACTATTTCATGTCTACATATCACTCTCACCAAAAAAGAAAAAAATGAGAAGTATTCTTTGATGTATATATCATACAAACACAACTATTTATCCAAATATCCAGTATTAACTACATATTTTTCCAAGTTTGTTTTAGCTTGTTTTTTTTTATTACAAATTTTAAGTTCCTACAAAATATATATTCCAAACTATATAGCATTTGCAAGGAGATCCAACCAGTCCATCCTAAAGGAGATCAGTCCTGGGTGTTCACTGGAGGGACTGATGTTGAAGCTGAAACTCCAATACTTTGGCCCCCTGATGTGAAGAGCTGACTCATCTGAAAAGACCCTGATGCTGGGAAAGATTGAGGGCAGGAGGAGAAGGGGATGACAGAGGATGAGATGGTTGGATGGCATCACCGACACAATGGACATGGGTTTGCATGGACTCCAGGAGTTGGTGATGGACAGGGAGGCCTGGCGTGCTGCAGTTCATAGGGTCGCAAAGAGTTGGACACGACTGAGAGACTGACCTGACACAGGACCGACATATTTATTCCGGTCTTACTATGTAAAGAGACAGCTAAATATAAAAGGGGATCGCTACTGAAATCAGCTAACAGTAGGCTTGCTGCTGCTGCTGCCAAGTCACTTCAGTTGTGTTCGACTCTGTGTGACCCCCCAGACGGCAGCCCACCAGACTCCCCCGTTCCTGGGATTCTCCAGGCAAGAACACTGGAGTGATGGGGATGGGGAACACATGTAAATCCATGGCTGATTCATGTCAATGTATGGCAAAAACCACTACAATATTGTAAAGTAATTAGCCTCCAACTAATAAAAATAAATGGAAAAAAAAAAGAACACTGGAGTGGGTTGCCATTTCCTTCTCCAATGCATGAAAGTGAAAAGTGAAAGTGAAGTCACTCAGTCATGTCGACTCTTAGCGACCCCACGGACTGCAGCCCACCAGGTTCCTCCGTCCATGGGATTTTCCAGGCAAGAGTACTGGAGTGGGGTGCCATTGCCTTCTCCAAATAGTAGGCTTACTATTTTTTTTATTAGCTTGAAACAGGATATCATTAGGTATTACATTTTATAAACTACACATTTCTGAACTAGTTTATAACAATGAAATTGATAAATAGATTTTCTGACCCAATTTGTTGCATTCATTTATACACAAACAAATATACACAATTTGAAGTTTCACTTACTCAAATTCTGTAGCATAATATTTCAGAAAGCCCAGTAAGAGGTCCCCAAGGTTTGATTCATTCTTTGAGAGGTAAGGAGGAACATTACATGGCGCTTGATGTACAAGGTGCAACTGTACAGAAGGACTAAAAGATTCCTATCAAAAAGAAAAAGGAAAAATGTGTGAGGCCATTTAAAAACACACCCCCCAAAAAACCTTATAAATCTTAATATAAGGCTGTCTGGAGAAGAGAGAATTTTCTTTACATTGGCAATGTGGAAATCTGAAGATTTTCTCCCAGTAAAGATTTCAACAATGTATGGACTAAGCCAGAAAGAACCTGAAAAACTAAGACATTCTAATCCTCAACTGAGGTATATCACTCAGTTAACCAAATGAATTCCATGGGAGCAAAAGTTTTTTAATTCATATATAAAACCTTACAGTACATACCAAGATTCCATCCAATAAATATAGATTTCTTTACAAATATATCTCAAGGTAAGAGCTTTTTCTAACTGCCACTTAAAATCTCGCAAAGGTCATAGAAGTTTAATATATAAATAGTACTGACACTGATTTTAAGAATTTTTACAATTCTATTTCATTTTTGTATTTCATTTTTGTATGTTGCATTTTAGAGGGAATAGAAATAATGTTCAACACAAACTGAACTTGAAAAATCAAATCAGCAAGCAATATTGAGCTATTCATTTTTAGTACAATATTCATAAAGGAGGATATCATGTGCTTGCATTCTAGGCCCAAAGAAGTCACCTATTAGAAAGAATACCAGTGAGTACTTATTCTTTCTGCCTATGGAATGCCATTCATTTTCACATCTGATCTTTCCCTTATTAGTAGAAAGTTATGGCTCTAAAATAAACTGATAGAAATTCTCAAGTAATATATATCCATTATCTTAGAAAATACTTTTTCAGGTAATTTTCACAGTGCCCTCAAAAAAGGTTTTCTATATTCTCCTTTGCCAGTAAGTAGAAAGTTTTAAAAGCAAAACGATTAAACAAAAAGACGAATTGGTTAACCAGACATCGGAATGACAACTATACTTAAGGTTCTCAACTACCCAACAGATCAAACTTGGGTTTATGGATATTAATTCAATTAGTAAAATCAGAATAACCCCAGTAATACGGAGAAATAGGGTAGTGCACCTATTTAATGGTATTCTCAAAATACATCAGTAAAAACAAGGGGCAAGAAAATAGAAACATCTTCTCCTCCTGCCCCATTATCTATAATTTTATCAATAATTTTAACTACCAAGAAGTGATTATCTTTTTGCCAGAAGAAAATATCCTACTCCAACCACAATTCACAAAGATGGCATTCCTAAATGTGGGACTTGCCTTACACATCTAACAGATGTAATATTACAGGTCATGACCCAAGTAGAAATCTTCTTTATCCCAAAGACTAGGGGGTCGGAGACAAGCACTGATTTGTAACAGCAGAAGGGAGAACAGGTCTCTCACTTGTCTCACTCTTACATTCTCTCTTGTTAAGCATAAAACTGGGCTTAGGATTTTAAAGTGTAAAATTGAAATAATATTCTCCAGCAAATTAAACAAAAAGGTATAAGTTCAAATGACAGGAAAAGAAGTGGGTCACTGTTTAACAATTTCTGCTCTGAAAGCTTGCTAATTTTGATTTCTAGCACTTAGCACAATAAACATTCAATTTACAAAATGATGCTGAAACAGAGCAGCCATTTTCTTACTTGAAGTTTAAAACTGTCCGAACCTCCTTTAAAATTTGTGTTTTTCAGTAATTTAAAGAAATATATCAGTAATTGTGAGATTAAAACTGTAGCGTTATAAGGCCTATTGTATTAAAATGCTGAAAGACCCTGGTCTGTGTTGTCTTAGCGCCACTGTTCTTTTTCAAGATCATATGTAAAAAGGGTCATATCATACCTACTGAGGGAGAACTAAAGGAGAAATACAAACAAACAAACAAAAATTAGGATCCAACTAAAAGAAGCTACGAGTAAAAAGGAATTCTATTTAACCTTAAGTAACCCCCATTTTTGGTAATCCTTCATAGTACAGAAAGATTTTCTGCTTTAAGAAAAATTTCATCCAAGTTATTTCTTTAAAAGGAGCTCCCCAATTGCATTTATGTATTGAAATAGAGTATGTTACTTCAGATAGGATGAAGGTGGGCAGAGTTTAAGCTAACAGATTAGAAAACACAGAAAGAGTAATCCAAAAGCCAAAGAAATAAAAGCAGCCTTTAAAACTACAATCTAAATCCACAGAAAAACAATTTAACCAATACAAAACCTGTTTCTTACAGCATTTTTCTCCTTTGGATTATTGATATTTATTGGTTTAATTTTTTAACACAGAAAATATACTTACTATTTTCTAAGGTTCTGTCTTATTTTGGGCTTCTGATATCCAAATATGCAATGACTTAATTCCTAAAACCATGTTCCAAATGATATTTAAATGCTGAAGACACATATCTTCCATTTCTCTTCACAATACCAAGTTAAGAAAAATTTAAATAAGTAATCTCAAAAAACATCTGAAAAGTCTCACTGTTTCTATCCATACAACTGCCTAACAAAAACACCTTTTGCCAGACTCCCATCACTTTTTGAGGCTGTGTCATAATCTTTAAAGTCCAAAATGTGGGCAATTAAGCACTTTCTGGACTACATTAAACTGGGTTAACTTGTTTACTTGGTAACTGTTCTAAAGGTATAGCTTAAATGAAAGATGACTGTTTTCCATCTCTAAGCAAAGAAATAAAAGCTGCACAATTTTCTAAGAATATGAATTATTAAGGCCTAGAAAGAAATGTTAAGGAAGATCTCAAAGAAAAGGATAACCGATACAGAGCATTTAAGTGGAGCTATAAGTGAATAGAGAGAACTAAATGATACACTGAAGTTCTACCAAGATTTAACTACAAGCAGATCATCACTAATCTAGTGATGTATATTAAAGATTGATAAATAAATTGCCTTTAAACTTCATCTGATATGAGATCTTCCAACTTTTGAAAGGAGTTAAAGTATTTAACACAAAATAGAAGTACTATTATGAAGTGGTGAAGAGCCTGAGTTCTGGAGTCAGGCCTAGGTATAAAACCTGTTCTTCCATTAGCTACATGAATTTAACCACGTTACCTAGCTTTCCAAACGTCAAGCTCCTTCATCCATAATACAAGGAAAATAATAGCATTCACAGGGCGTTATACAAATTATATGATACAATGTATATGGAAAGAAAAGTAACAATAGTATTACCTACTTATTAATTATTCAGTATATGCCAGGCATCATCACTATTTTAACTGCACATCTACAATAACACACTGTGGTTTCCTCTGGCAACTTTCAATGTATTACTTTGGAATTAACTTTGGTTTCTGAAAATAGGAAGATATCACTAGGGAAGGAAACAAATATAAGTTGTCTTGATAAATCTACCTAGCATAAGTGTAGCAGGTAAATCTCATAAAATGCTTACATTAAAATAAAAATCCCTTCACACACTTAATCTGAGTTTATATATTTAAACTTCTCAACTTCATTTCTTTAACTCAATAGTAAACACTCTGTCCTCTATCACTGATGTTGCTTTAGGTCAATAATTAAGAAGTAATAATCAATAATGCTATATATCGTGATATAGTTTTCAAAGATAAAGATGTCTGTTTTATCCTTTTCTTTCATTAATTCAATATCACAACTGAATTGAAATATTACACTAACTTTTTAATTAATATTTTCTAAATTTTGAAGAAACATGAAAATGACAAAAAATACTTTATAGAGGGAAGAAAACATTCAAGAATAGGTCCAAAAGTTCACATTATTTACATTTCTACACTTTCTGAAGTCTTCTTTGTCATACTACTTAAAAGCATAAATACTGATACCCAGCTGTACTATACATTCATTATAATAGCTCTTCATAGCAGAAATTTATTTTTAAAAGGAGGAAGATGAGACAGATTCCAGAAGGTTCTTCTTGTTAAATGGTCTCTTCTCATAGACGACCCACCATGAACTGAGAGGCCCCCACTGCAGCAAGACTATTTACAGTGAACCTATATTATCCAGCACCTCACATGTGAGCATTACAAGAATAACTGATGTTCAAAAACAAGAACATCACTTCTCAATCAACAAAGATTATATTACATTTAATTTAGGTCCTATGTCAATGTATTTATTATATTTTCTCATACATATAAAATAAGTTCTTTGAAAACTTTGATCACTCAACAGGGATTTTATGTTTCCTATATAGCATGACTAGTAAGTTCAGAAAACTCTTCTTAAAAGTTTATGAATTAACAGGTAAAAAATGTGGTTTTAAAAGGCTTGTCAAACATTCTACGCAAGCAGCTTAAATATTTCCAAAAAAACCAGGAACAAGAATGACTATGGAGGAAAACAGAAATGGTAAGACTTATATAAAGAAAGAAACAGTGAAATCTGGAAAAAAAAGAAGAACATAAAAACTAGAAAAGAAACAAAAATATTCATATAGATTATTAATATGTACATTCCCAAGGTTTCTCTAAACTCAAACTGAGTATATATTAAACTTTTTCTAGTAGGCACACTTCATTTCTTGAGGGTTTCTAATTAACTTCACCAGGATTCTTAAT
The DNA here is from genome assembly GCF_019320065.1 of Cervus canadensis. Classification (NCBI taxonomy): domain Eukaryota; kingdom Metazoa; phylum Chordata; class Mammalia; order Artiodactyla; family Cervidae; genus Cervus; species Cervus canadensis. The sequence goes on along the minus strand of NC_057391.1, from coordinate 9,745,645 downwards.
AATGTACATACAAAGACAGTGTACATGTTACCTCTTAGAATGTTACTTGATAAGATCAAATGAAACATTAAAAGGTTATCCAATTGTTCAACTTCTTAGTGCAGATGGAATTCCAACATCTCAACTTGCTTCATTTGTAGCAATGCTTCCTAAGGTTCACCTAACTTCACATTCCAGGATGTCTGGCTCTAGGTGAAAATTTTTCCTCTGATTTCAAATTACACGTATGTTAGGCTGTAAAACTTCTGAGCTACTAAAGAAATGTTCTAAAACTACATTTTAAAGTAACATGAAAAAAACTGGTCTGAGTCCAAATGTGCCTTCACCAACTAAGTATATTTCATTCCCATTAATGATAATCATCAGTGTCATACAAAAAGTTCCATCATTAACATAAAGGACAAGATTGTCTGCCAATAATCAAAAAAAATAGCAGAGACTTCCAAAAAATTACATGAAATATTCTTAACATTCTAGTGGTCAATGTTTACCTCAGCCTATGTAGAAATATTATCATAACTTAGAAGGTAACTATTTCTATTTTTATTCACAATAATATTGCACATAATAGTTCCACATACACTTGTCATAACAGGTATTATAATAATTTATAAGAAACACTTACTGGGTAAATTTTTTGGATGGATGGAAGGATGGGTTCAGGTAAGGCTATAAAAAGAAAAAGTTTAAAGCTGCCGTGATTCATGTAATTCATTTTACAAAGCAATTAATTTGTCAGCTACCCACAGGTATAAGACTATATGGGTTTATGCTAAAATTCAACAGTTTTCACATATTTTGTGAAATTAATTCTGATCCCTAAAAATTAAAATTCAAAATATATCAAAGTTGACATTTTAAGGTCTATTAATAAGTTATGTATACTTCTATGTAAACCAATGTTCCTTACATGGTTTTAGAAAAATAGATCATCAATAAATGGACACACATTTGGTCCAACACTAGACATACACACAAAATAAGCAAGACAAGGATTGTGCTACAGATATTAAACAGACATTGTTAAGATGGTTCTAACTATCAAAAAAAACTTTGAAAGTACAGTCCAATGGCACTACATCGTAAGAATAACAGCTCTATCATAATTGTTCCTTTATTATTTAATTTCTTCTAACAATAATATCAAAATTGAGATAGTTTTAGAAAACTGATCTATACTGAGGAAAAAACAATTGAAAAAAAAATCTTCAACTTCATTTATATATTTTAAAAAAGAAAACCTTAGCAAAGTTTAGAAATCTAAATCAGGAGATCTGTACCAATCCGCTATAAAATAAAATTTTATACAAAAGAATCAGTATCTTCATATGTCACTGTATTTTTAACTGCCATTCTTCACCCTTCAACAGCTTTCCCCGAATCCAACTTCATTAAATGCATTAACTGTAATTTCACATCATTATAATGTAGATGGAACAACAAGAAAGGCAAAGTGCTTAATACTTACAATATAAGAAACAACTATAAAATACAGTGTCTTGAATATGGTAAGATACAAATAACACATTTATAAGATTTCTTTAAGATTAAAGACCAATACAATACTCCATAGTAAACTATGTGCTTAAGAATTATAAATACATTATATAGACAGCTTACCCTTGAATAACTCAGGGGTCAGGGGTGCCAACCCCTATACAGTTGAAAATCTGCATGCAACTTTATAGTTGGCTCTCCGTATCTGAGGTTTTAAATCTACAGATTCAACCAACTATAGATCATGTAATAAATACTGATATATATATATACAAAAATCTGTAAGTAGACCCACACAATTCAAACCTATGCTGTTCAAGGATCAACTGTAGTTAAATAAGTTCAGCAACAAAGAATCATTAATTCACTTTTAATCTGCTATTTAGCAAAAATTTTTAAATGAGTACTGGAATACATTAATGAACACAAAATCAACCATTATGATCAATTTATATGGTCTCCAACTATGATTATAAATGTATAAATTTTTACCACATAGTACAAAGTAGGATGCTTTATTTAAATATCTTTTCTGTATCACACTTTACTCCCAAGTTGAAAATTAGAACAAAATAATAAATAAAATAAAATTAGAATAAATTTCCATGATAGTATGGAATGTTCACAATATATGACTAAGAATATTAGGGGAAAAAAACTCACTCATTACTTACCAGAATCACCCTCAGGAATTAAGGCTACATATCTTCTTTCCCTAAAGGCATTCAAATGCTCAAATTCTAGAACACCCTATAAATAAACTCAAGCCCCAGTCACTTAATCTTAAAAGTCTCTGTATTTGTCTAACATTTTAATAGAATTTTAATAATTTTCATTATAACATAGATGACAAATGGAAAACTCTGACTAGGAATTAGTTTAAGTTTTAAGTCTAGAAATCTAAACTCTATACCCATTGAATACTCCCAGTAAATAAAAGACTGTAGAAACTTTTTAAAAAATATTATCGCATTCTTGTGACAGAATCACAACTAGAATGCCAGGAGAGAAAAATAAACACAAAACACTGGAATAGGGTCTTTCAATAGATAAAGAGTCTTTAGAACTAAGCAATGTGGAAGTTTTTGAGGGCAGGGTTATCATTCAATAAATCCCTTGCCTTAAAGATTTAAAAATACTAGTCATTAGAGAAGCAATTAATATACTCTGGCAATTATTTATCAATGCTATCCTGATAGTAACCTCGAAACATTTAGTAGTTTTTCCAAATATTTTATTCCAAAGCAATACAGATTCTGGAAGAATCTCTGTAACATCTATTATGACATCTATTTTGAAGTCATAATATTTTGCTCTTTAAAAAGCAAAATAAGACAAGTTTATTATTAAAATAAAAGACCAATAGACTATACCTTGAACAGACTTAATCTATACAATTTTACTTTGCCTGTATTTCAAATGAGACCTTTCTTGTCAGGCCTTCACTAATTTATACACACACACGTTCCATGCTAATTCATCAAAGATTACACTAATAAAAAAAAAAGCAGATCCTCAACGACACTAAACAACCACTAATTCTGAAAATGCAAGAATAATTTAAAAATGCCTAAAGATAGATCTATACCTGGTAACGTGGTAAACAGTCCACGACTATTCATTCACTCATATTATTGTTTCTAACCAATTGACACTTTTGCCTTTACTATTAACTTTTTTTTTTAATGTTGACTCACCTATTTCTTTTTTTTTTTTTCCATTTATTTTTATTAGTTGGAGGCTAATTAGTTGGAGGCTAATTAACTTTACAATATTGTAGTGGTTTTTGCCATACATTGACATGAAATCATCCCTCTGGGTCTTCCCAGTGCACCAGCCCCGAGCACTTGTCTCATGCATCCAACCTGGGCTGGTGATCTGTTTCACCCTTGATAATATACATGTTTCGATGCTGTTCTCTCAAAACACTCTTAATATTAGATTGCTAGTAAACTCTCTTCTCAATGAGTTTTCCCCTCATGCTTTCAGGAGTCACATTTTCAAGCATATGCAGTTTGTAATTGGGGCTTCCCAGGTGGCTCAGACAATAAAGAATCTGCCTGCAATGCAGGAGATCCAGATTCTATCCCTGGTCTGGGAAGATCCCATAGAGTAGGGAATGGCTACCTACTCCAGTATTCTTGCCTGGAAAATTCCACGGACAGAGGAGCCTGGCATGCTACAGTCCTAATTGTTGAAATTTGTGCTAGGAAATGCATTAATTAACCTTTTCAACCTTTCTACATAGAGAGGACCTGTTTCCTTTCTCTGTTCATGGCAGAAAAGACATTAAAGCATTTAAAGTTAAATGAAACTTAAAGGTCATCTAATCTAACTATTAGTGTTACAGACGAATATTAAGGCCAGCAAGGTAGAATTACTTGGCCAAAATCACAAAAATTAGTTAACTGTGGCAGAGCTAAAACTGCTCAATACACCTGAAGAGTCTTGCATGACAAGAAAAGCAATTACTTATTTCAATCTCTCTAATTTCTTCTAGGGAGGAATGGGTTAAATCTGCCAAAGTACAGAATTACACAGTATGTCTGGGTAGCTGATGTCTTTTAACAAATACCTAGAAATGGCTGATTCGAGTGCCATAAATTACTAATCACCTTAGTAAATAAGACTACTTTGTCAAGAACAAAATACATTTAACAAAATCTAAACCAAGTTTTAACATGATTTTATTACACTGGTAAAACACTAATATTTGAATTTGTCCTTTTTTGGTCACGTTGTACAGCATGAAGGATCTTAGTTCCCCAATCAGTTATGGAACCCAGGTCCTCCGCAGCAGAAGTGTGGCGTCTTAACCACTGGACCACCAGGGAAGTCCCACTAATATCTGAATTACTGCTTACAAAACCTCCATGGAGCCTCTGTGATTAAAGTACATTTCCTAAAAAAGCAATCAAATTAAAATTTCTAATGTAACCCAAAAGAATGGAGGGATAGGGCACATATTGTGAATGTTCATGCATGTTATATGTTTTAGTCAAATCTGATGTTTAAACCACAACTAAAACTAAAAAATGAATAGACACTAGGTGGTAATACATAAGTGTTAGCCATATTCTTCTTCATATTTTATAAAAGAATTATTTCTAACCAATTCTATTTGTCATGAAAGTAAACTGCAATCCACAAAAGAATACAGTTCACTACAAAAGCATCAAAGGTAATGTTTCACACTGAACTATAAAATTGAACAAAAATAACTGGTGATATGTAAAGTAGCATCTAAAATAGCCAACATCGCTTTGGTGCGGCAAATCAATCATCAAACTCGTATATATCCAAGACTGTTCAGCAACAAAAATATTATAATTAGCTTGAAATATTTTAACAACAGAGGAAGAATATCTAACCTTTCTGATCATCACTGAATCACAAAATTTTGGCCCATTTAAACTATTTTAAGTCTCTCTCAGAATCTGAAAAAAATTCATTTGATTTCATTGTTCAGCTAAAAATATACTTACTTTATATATAATAAAAATATCTATAACTACAGTAATATATAAAGAAAATAAATACTACTGTCTATAAATAAAATAATAAAAAAATAAAATAAAATAAAATAAAATAAATATTACTGTCTATAAATATGCCAGACAAATTTCTGGCATATACCTTTTCAATATTTGTATACATATGAATATATACACATTCATAGCAACTATTTTTTGAATAAAATTGGTATTTTATTGTGCATGACAGCATATCATGAGTTTCCTTCTATTTCAATAACTTTAAAACATGATTTTTAGTGTTCATATAAATTTTTAGTGTGTTCATATAAATGTAATATTCATATTAAATTTTAGTGTTCATATAAATTTAGTGTTCATATAAATTTAACATTAGGATATATCATAATTAATTTAACCATTAAATTAATGGGTTTTTTATAATCTTAAATTATTTTTAATCTTTTATTATTTGAACAAATACCATGAAAATAGCCTTATATAAATTCATATAAACATCCCTCATTATTTATCTGAGGATAAATTTCTAGATATGAAATCACTGAGTGAAAGGGTATAAACATAAATATTACAACACTGCTTTCTAAACTGTGAAACATTAAGCCAGAACACATCACAGCCTAGACATACTGGTAAATGGTCTTACATTAATTAACATCAAGTATTTCATCCAATCTCCAGGACAGCCCATAGAAAATAAAAGCTCCTTTAAACCAACATGAAAATCATTTAGAGAAAAAGGAAAATAATTTAATTCCTGGTTCAAGTGAAAAATAAAAAGAACATCATGAATGGTGCTTGAGTTTATTTTTACAGGCCTCTAAACATTCATCTGGCTTAAGACAATGGGTCCACAATACAGTGGTCAAAGTTCTTTGAATACTAAAGCAAATATAGGAAATTGTCAAAATTTAAAAATACAATGAAACTTCTTTATAATGTTTTCCAGGGGTAACATTACCTAAAACACTTGTTCAAAGCAGGAAAGTAGGAAATGTGCCTTAGAAAAAAACTTTTTAAAACGATATCTGAATATAAGATCAACAGGAAAGACACCAAAATCAAGTTTAACTGCATTTCCATTTTAAAAATTAGGAAAAAACCCCATAATACTTACTTTGTAAATAGTGCAAAACCATCAGTACAAGACTATAGCTGCTTAAAGTACCGCGACTGGCGTCATTTATATCATGGTGACTGGCCCACTTCTTAATCACCAGTACTAACGGACGAACTCGATTTTCAACTGAAAGTAAAATTAAAACTTAAAAATGGTAAGAAGACATTTCTTCTTTCAAGTTTCTTTGAAAGTTTACATTATTTCCCAACTCCATGCCGATAGAAAGGGCAATCCCTCCTGCTATTAAACATTTTGCTTAACCATAGATATGTCTTATTTCTATATAAAACATACTTCAGTTACTTTTTTAAAATTACAAACTATCAAAATTCATTTTACTGAGTTATATAACTGGTGGTATGTGATTTCAGTGTAGTAACACATTACATATATAAGAAAGTGAGACATATTGTACACAAACATAATTAAAGAGGTGTCACACATCTTTATAAAGGAATAAAGGATAAACAGAGAAGGTAATAATTATCTGAAAATAAACACAAGAAAACTTACGGTATGCATAAGTTCTGAGAAGGAATGTGTTTCTTATTCCAACAATATTGTTTACATTCAAGTCGAACTCCACACAACTATTTTCAAAAAAAAAATAAAAATTTCAGCTCAAGTACAAATTAAACTAACTCCCTAGTAACTAAATTTATATGCATCCATTCATCCAATGATACAAAAACGTCATGGGCCCAAAGACAACTTTTAGTATGATCTGATATTGAAAGATATGTATTATACCAGTAAGGCTACAATCACTCTTAACAAAAAAAGTTTTCGTTTTGTAATACTTTTCAGATAAACAAAACTGTATAACCAAACATACTTCTGGGCAAGTTATCCCACTGTTATAAATTCTCAATCAATTTTGAATGACAGCAACATCTGCTTTAAAACAATAGGAATGAAAAGCCAAATAAAGTACAGGTGACAAAAAATAAAAGCTCTGTCTACACTTTATTTTCCCTCCAAAAGGGTTACTAAATTATAATATCATAACAAATTTGGCTATTGATGTCTAATAAAAACAGTAAGAGCCAAACACCTAACAGAAGGGACACTTCTTTGAAACCAAAGGTATCATGCAATTCACAATTTAGAAAACACAGCAATAACAATGGTATATGTAAAGAACGGCTAAACTCAAAATGACTACTTAATGCATAAGTAACAGGCTCATATACTATCAGGTCAAACTTTTGCACAATGAGTCTTTTTGTGAAAAGTGCCTTAAATAAAAGCATAAAATTTCTTTCTATAGTTTTTAACTGTAAAATCTGAAATATGCCATTTCAGATTTTGTTATGGGAAAAGAAATCCTATAATCTTTTGATTATTCATGCATGTTAATAAACATGGATAGTGATATTAAAATTTCAGATGTATTTGGCTTTGGGAAGCTTATGGTGTAACAGTAGAGTTACATTCTTTAATTGTGCTTGTACAAATCTAACACTGAAACTAGTTTGCACTCTCTCTGTGTAACTTAAAGAGGAAAAAAACACTTAGATGGAAACTAGTCTGCAATTAAAAACTTTCCAAAAATATGAATCCAGAGCTTAAAAAATATCCACAGTGCTTTCTTCAATTCTACTTCTGGAAATACTGAAGTACTCCTTAACATGGAAATAATTTTATGCTTATTTAAACAGGGAATGGTTAAGTTAATGACAGTAAATCCACTCAGGGAAATACTGTAAACTGATTGAAAATAAAACCAGAAGACATTCAATGATTCAAGCATTCATGCTATATTGCTAAGTAATAAAGTATGAGCTCAATTTTACTTTTAAAAGCTCTTATGCATTCATATGCATAAAGAAGGGACTGAAAGGTTAACACCAAAACATTAACATGTTATATCTGAATGATCAAAATGCAGTTGTTCCTTCTTCTTAATGACGCATATATAGAAGGATGATAAAATGGTGCTTATAAAGAACATTTAACAATGAAAAAACCATGTATGATAATCTTAAATTGAAAAAGAATAAAATTGTTTATAGAATTACAGCTACAACCATTTTTAAAAACAATTATAATCAGTTAATAGTTTTATTTATATTTACTGTTTGTCATATTGTTTATAACTGCAATCATTTTTAAAAATGATTATAATCAGCTAACAGTTTTGTTTACATATATGTTTTATCTCCCTATATCTTTGTGCTTTAAAAATACTCCACCATTGGGGAAAAAAATGTTCCACTGTTACTTGAGAGAAATTTAGTAAATCTTTATAGACTGGATGGATGTTTGGATGAAGGAAGAGCAAAGTTTGAGCCATCACTTATCTAAAGATTTGTTTAAAAAAAAAAAAAGGAAAAAATATAAATATTCAGTCAATTTTGATTATCTGCAGTAGTTATTTTCTACACAGTGATCACAAACACTGAATGAGTGATTTACTGAGCCACTGCTCCTATGGGAAACAAAGGTTAGGTTTCCAGGAGCCCCCAGTCACATCTTTATCAGCCTATTTATCAATATGCCTACAGTCACATTTTCATCAACTGATCAATATGTAACTTTGTTTTATGTAAGTTTCTATTTAAAGACATTTAATATGCTGTTCATTCAATAAAAGTGAAGTCATTGCAGAGCACTACTCATCCCTAAATAAAACACATCTAACACACCAGTAAGGCACATCACAGCTTTGTGCACAAAACATCTACAACACCTCAGCACAATGCTAGGAGGTCATTTTAAACAGCAAATTTATGCACAAAAGCACAAAACTGTGAAAAACACACTAATTAGTCTGTGAAAAGGAATCTGTTCAGCATATGAGAGGTGAAACAAAAGGACAAGTGTATCATACTGTTAAACTCATTTGGGAAGATGTACATCAGGTGACTAAAAATTTGCCCACTCTGTGCAGGTTTATAAAACCATACAAGTGTTACAAGTATTAATTCAGGGGGTTACAAAATAAATGTTATCAAGTAGGCGAATTCACAAATATGAGATCCATGAATAATGAGGATCAAGTGTATATACCTATATAAATTCTAATAATAATGCCTATAAGAAATTCAGAACCTAAACTATTAATAGTAGAACATGTAGATATAATTATACTAGTAACAACCTCTTTTGATATAAACATGCATCAAATTTCATGAATTAAGATATGTTCTCAGAGCATATTATATTTCCAAAAGGAAGAGATCATTTAAAAATCTAAAATACTATATTCTTTCAGCTATGTATAGTCTCAAATATTCAAAATGTCAACCAGAATAGCTAAGAGAGTTAAGCATGAACAACTGCTCAGATTATTTCAAAAAAATCGTCTAAGAGAACAAATCATTTCCAAAAACTAATGAAGCTATTATGCAACAGCACACCCTCCTTAATTATCTACCTCAGGAGAATAGCTAAAAATTATCTAAAGCAACTGAAAAAATTCAGTAACTACTTACCTGACTTTATCCCTGAACTTCACAATTGGCACTTTTGCTCGAATCAACTGAGGTCTCTCAATGTAACTAGCTGAAGGATAAAAGATAAAATGGGTATCTGTAAATGTTTCTCAAATTAATAGTATTCCAATGAACATTTCTTAAAAGTAGTATTTTACTTAGCTAAAACAATTTAAGAAAATACATTCTTTGAGAGAGAAAGCAAAGACAAAAGAACATTATTAAATTCTTCTAAGACTAGAACTTCCAATACCATATAGAGGGTTTTATATATTAATATGCTATTTTTAGAAATGTGGTCTAATACCTAATAACACCTATAAAGAATTTCATCAGAGAATTATAGGAGAAATATCTAGGCCAGCAGCAGGGGGATAACTAAATTCTGCTACAGCACGTGGAAGATACCATGGCAGTCACAGAATCACAGTTATAGAAAATGTTAAATGTAGAAATGCTGGCAACAAAATACATGGGACAGTGAAAAATTCAAGTAAGTATGAAAAAAACATGTATCAAATTTTTGTACTCCACCAAACTTAAATACCACATGTTAAAACTAAAACTTTTGTTATAATGCTTTTATCACCAAAATTATAAAGTACATCAAGCTTCAAATACAATTATGTGCAGGAATTCAATGAGGTATAATGAAAAATAAGATTAAGAGTTAAAAGTAGTAAAGGCTCAGACACCAACAAGCTATACTCCTCAGGCAAGTCACCAAACTCACTGATTACCCCTTAATCTGACTACTCCATTATTAAAAACACTCATCAAAAAAAAAACCACCTTTCATTTGAAATTACATGACCTCTAAGGTCCTTTTCACTTTTTATATTTTATGATTTTAATAATAATTATTAAAAATCCACTTAATTCAAAAAAAAAAAAAATCCACTTAAGGTACGAATTTCTCCTTTATTTTACAAATGCAAAATTCAAGTCCACTGAAATAAATCTCTTGCTTTCTTTCCTACAACTGATAAAAGTTGTTGTTCTTTGTCAGTTGTCGTTCAAGGGTAATAACCTGTTAAGTGACTTCGTATTTTCCACCTTAAAGTCTAACACATAAGAAATATTTGTTAAATAAATGGACAAATAGTCTATCCAAGATCATACAGTTAGTGTGACTTCAAATGTCCACAATATTCTGTGGAAGTTTAAATTATTTGAGATGGCTTAACTTGTGGATTAAAATCTGCTTTGTCAGCTTATTCAAAGAGTAAAATCTTACAATAAAATGGCCTAAGTCACTAATTTTGCTTTCAGTTGGAGTGATATATTTGGGCTTTGGGTTCAGTGATCATATTTTTAAAACAAGTGAAGCTGTCTGTCATTGCAAACAGATGAGATGCTCTCTTCCTCACATAGAAGTAAGACTTGTATATCTTTTGGCTTTTGAGATACTCTGCACTGCAGTTACTTACATTCATGCTTTAACTTTCCTAACAGCGTTCAGCTGTTTGAGGAAAAACTAAAACTTACATACCTCTGAATTCCTGACTACCTTCAGTGGGACAGCTTGCAAGTAGAAAGAATTGGCAAATAAATGGTTACTTTTAATTAAAAGTTAAATTCACTTGGGAAAAAGAATCCGCATTATACCTAATCTCACCAGAAAATAAAACAATTCTTATCAGAAAATAAACACAGTGAGAGACATTTTAAATAAACAGTTATGTCAAATGACATATGAACATGAGTCATGTCACTTACAAAGTCTAGTACAGAAGTGTTTGTGGACTAAGGTGAGTATATGCCGTGCTTCAGTCTTCTGATTTACCTGAAAAAAACACTGAAAAGTTAAAAATAAAGTTTTTTCATTATCTTTCTAAATTTAATGTTTTATTTTCTTAATGTATCTCAACAAAAAGAAAACATATAGAGTATACTTTTCATTGGAGTTATTTTTCAATATACATTAAATTAATTATTTAAAGGTCAACCTTTATGCTATCATTAACATTAATATTTCTAAATCAATTTCTGATTTTAAACTTAAAAGCACAACTTTAAAAGAAATATTGTAACAGCTATATGTCATTTTTTTCCTTTAGTATAAATGTACAAAAAATAATCTGCAAGAAAAATAAACAGAATTTTAACTTTCTGTAACATGTTTTATTTCCCTATCTAGATTGTGAGTTGCTTAAATATAAGGTTCAAATCCATGGTGTTTCGTTTTAAGTTGTGACAAGCATGATTCAGACATGTGAATAGAATGGAGGATTAAAGGTCTGTCTAGTCAAAGCTATGGTTTTTCCAGTAGTTATGTATGGATGTGAGAGTTGGACTATAAAGAAAGCTGGGCACAGAAGAATTGATGCTTTTGAACTGTGGTGTTGGAGAAGACTCTTCAGAGTCCCTTGGACTGCAAGGAGATCCAACCAGTCCATCCTAAAGATCAGTCCTGGGTGTTCATTGGAAGGACTGATGCTGAAGCTGAAACTTCGATACTTTGGCCACCTGATGAGGAGAGCTGACTCATTTGAAAAGGCCATGATGCTGGGAAAGATTGAGGGCAGGAGGAGAAGCAGATGACAGAGGATGAGATGGTTGGATGGCATCACTGACTCAATGGACACGGGTTTCGGTAAATTCTGGGAGTCGGTGATGGACAGGGAAGCCTGGTGAGCTACGGTTCATGGGGTCGCAAAGAGTCGGACACGACTGAGTGACTGAATTAAACTAAAGTATAATCTAACTGCGTGAGAAAAAGTTTTAATTAAAACTCTAGTATTCTTCATTATGTTTATTATTTCTGAAGCTTTTCTTTTTTTCAGTTTTCCTTTTTATGCTATCAAAGCCTAGAAAGTATCAGAGGAGTTTCTTTCCTGGAATAAATCTCTCTCTGATTTGCAGTAACTAGAAGTCACTTTTGTTACTAGACTAACAGGAATAATATTACCATTCAATAGAGGCTTTTTTATTTTTTAAGAGGTGAAATACAAGGCATATTAAAATTACACTGAAATTAATCTTCAGTAATTCAGAAGAGACTTAAGCATATTCAAGAGGCTGCTCAGGTGAGTTTAATAAACAAGAATTTTTGTGGAACTAAGGCCATACAAGAGTATCAGTTAACAGGAAATTCAAATAAATATAATAAAAAATAAAATTTGGTTGCTAAGTATGAAGAAACAAAGTCAAAATATCAGAGATAATTACTTTAAATCACAATAGTCTTATTTTACATTTCAGAGAAATCTCTCTTTAATTCCCAAAATAAGAACTCCAAATCCCATTGTACTTTCAAGGGAAAAATAATACAGATTAAAAACAGAATCACTGAGAATTCAAATGGAAGGAAATAAATCAAGCAGATAAAAGACAAGCTCTTCCTCTTTGCTGCATCCTGGTATCATACACAATCCAATGGCATTTCAAAATAAAGATACAGCTCTTTAAAAACACACAGTGAAACTGCCTCGCTTTAACAATTTAGAAATAAATTAATGTTATAATTTGTTATTTTTATTGTATACATGCCTTAAAAAAAAATAGAAGCAGCAGCATTTCCTGAGTTTCTTTGAATTACTATAAACAGAAAATTCAAAGAAGCAATTAAAACAAAGCAGGGTTTTCTCCCTCAATGACTCTTATATGAAATTTCTTAAATGACTTAACATGAAAAACACACTTAGAATAAATGTTTCATTACTTACTGGTTCCTCTTTAACAACTAGACATAAGTCACCATCACTGCTCCGAGTACCAAATCCATTTAAAGACGACCCAACTAAAAAAAGTCTGCTTTCTAGAGAAACAGAAGAGAATTATAAGATGTTATTTTAAATTAAAATAGGAATGCATATAATTAAAAAGCATGCAAAATAGGGAAACATACGTGGAAATAACAGTTGAATTTCTCTCTGAAGTTCTGTTCGACAGAGTTCTTTCTTCTTTAAATCACTTACTTGCTGCTGACATGCTTCAAATAACTCCAGTATCTGCTGACTCAACTTAAATGTACCACAAAAAAAGTAAAAATTTCATTCAGAAATGTAAGTTACCACCATATTAAGAAGTATAAAATTACTGACAGTAATTTTAAAATGTATATGATCTCCTTAACACTCGCTAATACAAAACCACCACTATTCAAGTAATAATTACTTAGTATCTGAAATAGTTAACAATTTTTACATAGTAAAGTTATCATTGACAAGTCACAGATAAAATACATATTATCTCCATAACACTTTCTAATATAAAACTACCACTATTCAAGTAATAATAATTACTTAGTATCTGAAATAATTAACAATTTTTACAAAGTATCACTGACAAGTCACAGATAAAATAAATATATATTATCTCCTTAACACTTCCTCATACAAAACTACCACTATTCAAGTAATAATAATTACTTAGTATCTGAAATAGTTTACAATTTTTACAAATTAAAGTATCACTGACAAATCAGAGAATTCATGAGTATAATTCATAGGTCATCATACTATAACCTTCAGTTACTGCCTGTTTTTATATGGGACATAAACTAAGAATGGTTTTTATATTTTTAAAGGGTTATAAAAACAAAACAAAACAAAAATAAGCAACAGAAACAAAGTCTACAATAATCTACTTTCTGGCCCTTTAAAGGTTATCCAGCCCCTGGTATTCATACCATGAATACCAAGTAAAACAGACTTCAGAAGAGAAGTCCCTGGTTGTCTACACTCATACAAACCACCCTCTTTGCTATTCTTACAGCACTGCCCTGAGCCCTGCTTTCTTGTGGCCACCTACGGACAGATCTCCCTGTTTATCTCCCCTTCCAGTTCATACTTTCCCCTCCAACTGACCTCTTGCCATCACCACAGGTGACTTCCTTACCTACAGTGGGGTAAGTATCATGACTTACTCCCACCATTTCAACTTCTTTTACTCCAATATTTTTCATCAATGTTACACAGACATAACATGATTATTACAATAAAACAGAACTTCTCTAGCTTTGACATTTTAAATTCCAGTATACAAGATAGGCTTCAATCTCCTGTCCAATTTTCACATCTTCTTGAGAACCACACAGACCTGGATTCTCTTGGATCCTCTTTCTCCCAACCCAACAGCACCTGAAATAGCATGATTTCCTTCCCTACCCAGTCTATACTCCACAATGCATCCCTTGAACCATTCTTTTTTAGCATACCTTAACATTATACCCCCGTCATGCTCTAACAAAACCCTAATTTTAGGTTCACTATATACAACCACCTTCTCTGCTCTTGTTTGTGAGTTGCTAACTGGAAAAAAAATAAAAAATCACAAAATTGGTATGTTGCAAATTTACAGTTTAAAAACTAACATAAGATTTAACCCATAGCATCTCTCAGCAATTACTTCAATATCTCTGGTTAGATATTGCTTCCATTTTTCACCATCAGCATTCCAAAATGTTTATACCTTTCCTCAAGTTCCCTATACTTATCTCACTTTCTTCAGCAGATAATGTCACATTAAAGTTTACGAAGAAAATTGAAGAAACCAAATGTGACATTCCTCAGCTTCCAACTACAAACTTGCAAACTACTATGTGAATGAAATCTCATCCCCCTACCTCTCCTGTCAGACAAACTGTCCTGTTTCTCAGTCCAAAGCTAATCCCTCTATCAAAAATACTTCTGTATCCACCCCTTTTGGTCACCTCTGGGGCACAAACACGCCATCAGTTTTTTGACCTGTCTTTTGCATTTTCAACCTCTCCCTCTCTAGGCCTTTCTCCAAGTCCATGACCAGGCACAAGTCTCACTCATCATTTAAAATATGTTATCATGTTTAGAACACTCATTTTAAGAAAGCAGAGGCAGTCAGGATAACCTGGCAATGAAAGAGACATAATTTTTTAATATCCTTGAATAACCATCCCCCCAAAACGCTACAGACCCCAGTTTGATCCTTGGGTCATTAAGATCCCCTGGAGAAGGGAATGGCAAAGAGTCAGACACGACTGAGAGACTGACAAAAATAGACCAAGCAACTATGAGGAAACAAACAGATCAAACCATCCAAAATAAAAATGGCCAAAAAATACAGCACAACTGACTATATATTACTCATATATTATTATGCAATATATATTACTCATATATTATTATGCAATATATATTACTCATATATATATTACTCATATATTACTATATATTATATATATACTATATATATATTACTATATATATAATATATATTACTATATATTACTCATATACTCATATATTACTCATGAATTCTAAAATACTGCAGGTTAGGGCCAAACACCAACAGCAGCAAGACCCACATGGTATCAGAAACATAACAAGAAGAGGAAAGGGATTTGGGACAGCCCTGGAGCCAGAACAAACAGAAATCAAATTACCTAGAAGTACTACCTCCCACTCCCTCCCTTAAATTGACAGTTTCAATTCAGTGTAAAATAGCAACTGAAACTCGGAAGGGGCTTCACAGGCTACAACTCATATAAGTAAATGCAAGAAAATCACACAAACATCAGGAATCTGAAAACTAACTGAAATTCCCTTCTAAGACAGAGCAACATACCAAGCAGAAACTGCCAGGAAGAGAAATCTAAACTAAGCAGTACAGAGGCACTGGGGTAAAGGAAAGTCTAGAACAAGAAAGATTCTGCCCCTCCAGAGGACATCTGACGATGCTGAGAAATAGTTCTGGATATCAGTCATCATACCTGGGGGAGTGGGTACCATAGGGTGGCCCAGAAGGCCGCTGAATATCCTACGATGCCCAGGACAACTCCCCGCAGCAAAGATAGCTGACCAAAAGTGCTAATGCTGCAAAAAGCGAAAAACCCTGATCTAGATAAAGGCAGAGAAGGAAAGGAGGAAAGGTCTCAGAAGACATATGAATACTACATAACAGCAGGGGATTCCTCCAGCCACAAACCTAGCAAAAGGCTAGCTTACCCAACCCTCATCTAAAAGTAGTATACTGTAGTTATATACTCAACGAGAGTTGTGTCCGACTCTTTGAGACCCCATGGACTAGAGCTCACCAGGCTCTTCTGTCCGTGGGATTTCCCAGGCAAGAATACTAGAGTGGGCTGCCATTTCTTCTCCTGGGGATCTTCCTAACCCAGGGATCAAACCCGCATCACCTGTTTGGCAGGTGGATTCTTTACCACCAAGCCACCTGTGCTTCCCTAAAGCCATCTTCCTTGAACATAAATAACAGAAAAGAACTGGAATCTCAAAGAGAGGTGATAATGGGAGGACAGAAAAAATATTTGAAGAAATAATGCCTAAAAAGGATTCAAGTCAATTCTCAAAGTTTTTGTAAGAAAAATGCAAAGAGTAACATTCCTACAGATAAAGAAGCATACCAGAAAGACATGTTCACAAAACTAATGAATATTTTAATATAATATGCAGAACCAAGGTTTTCTCTCTCATTATTAATTTCCTAAAAGGATAACTGACTATAAAGCATACATAACTGAAAAAAACAATTGGAAGTTTACATTTTTAAAAATTATCAAAAGCAGTAAAAACATGAAATACCTAGGAATATATTAAAGATATATAAAACATATACCCTGAAAATTATAAATATTGAGAGAAATTAAAACATCTAAATAAATAGATAAAAGAAAAAAGTCATAGGATTTAACATACCTGACACTTTTAAACTTAACCATACAGCTACAGTAATCAAAACAGTACAGTGCTGGGAAAAGGACAGATAAAAAAGATAGCAAAAGAGAACACTGAAATATTTATGAAATGCTATGATACCTGGAATTTGCTTCAAGCTACTAAGGGAGGGAGGTATAGACAAAATAAGATTGGTCAAATGTTGGTAACTATTAAAGCTTGGTCTTATGAGGATTTACAATACTACATTCTATTTTTTTATATATTTGATACTCTCCATAATAAAAAGCTTTTTTTTAAGGCATTCATATTTACAAAAAGATCTTCAAAAGGTCTCCAGTTAAATAGGTTAATCTAAAATTTTAAATGGCACTTGAATAATTAAATTTTATCTACCTAGAGCAGGGTTGGCAAACCTTGACCTGGAGGGCCAAAAACTGCCTCTGGTCTGTTCTGCAGGACTAACCAACTGAAACTGATTCTTACATTTTTAAAGAACTGCTTAAAAATGAAAGAAAAGGAGACAGGGCCCACGTAGTTCACATGTCTAGAATTTATTAATTGGCCCTTTTATCAAAAAAATTGTGTCAACTCCTTGATCTAGAGAATCAGTTAGGCAGATCAAAACTGCTGTAGGTCAGAATTTATACTCTGCATCTGTTGAATAACAAAGAGAAAAATCTGGGGGGAATTCCCTGGAGATCAAGTGGTTAAAACTTGGTGCTTTCACGGCATGGCTGGGCCCAGGGCTCGGCTCAATCCCTGGTCAGGGAACCAAGATTCCTCCAAGCTGCGGGGCACAGCCAAAAAATAAAATTCTTTCATTGGAATGACCATGTTCATGTGGAAACACTCACACATGGAAAAGTTTATGATTAGGTAGAAAATAGGAAATTCCACGTATTTGCTCCTCTCCCTTTTCTACAGTTCTGGGAAGACTTCTCTCTCAAGTCCTATAATGGAGATCTAACAGATTTTTCATATGAACAAATTTTCCTTCCTATCTAGTCACATTATGGATTCACACTGTCAAATTATGTTACTGTATCTCAGAACAGATATTTAGAGTCCAGATGAGAAAAAAACACAAAAAGAAATGAACGTATATGCTGAAATAAGACTTATAGAAACATTTCAAAAGATGGCTCAATGGCCTTATAACTGGGAAAAAAATAAGAATGCCTGATATGAAATCCTGGCTAAAAATCAAGCAGAAAAACATTTAGATCACAAATGTAATAACAAGCTGACTATGCATAATGGCATTTCAAAACCTTTGTTTCATTCAAAAGTAAAATGGTCCTTGTTTTCCTTAGTTTAAAAAAAACCTACTGCAACAAAGTATCTGTAAAACAAATTATTCTTAAAGTTGCTTAAATCTCTGTAATACTACAGTTTAGGCTGCCTGCCAGATCTATTACTTTAAAATTACTTGTAGAAGATATATTTCTCACTGTATATAAAAATTATATCTTTGCAAAACTGCATAAGAAATTAAGTTTCCTAATACAGATTTAAAATACTAAAATATTTCTTCCAAATATCAAAGTTCAATTTTCCTAAAAAATATTATAACCTATCCTCAAAAGAAAAAAAGTGAAGTCACTCAAGTCATCTCCGACTCTTTGCGACCCCATGGACTGTAGCCTACCAGGCCCTTCCATCCATGGAATTTTTCAGGCAAGAGTACTGGAGTGGGTTGCCATTTCCTTCTCCAAGTATCTTCCCGACCCAGGGATGGAACCCAAGTTTCCCACGTTGCAGGCAGACGCTTTACCATCTGGGCCGCCAGGGCAGCTCCTCAAACTCAGACTCAAACCAAATTACTAATGAGGCTATCATTGTCTGAGACCAACACAAGCCACTAAAGACAAGTTAGGTATGGATTTAGAGTCTGAGAAGTTTTTAAATGAGCCGGTAAAGCTTCAGGTATAACTTTTGCATGGTATTCTCCGTAGATTCTCCATCTGTCCCTAGAAGCTGGGTCCCCATGTAAAAGAAAGTGAATAAACCTTTCAGCTGGGAGTATCAAAACTTGATCATTTATAATACATGAAAAAGAGCAACAGGTTTTGGCTAAACCTAAGTGCCACCTACAAATAACAAACACAAAATAGCAATGACAGAAGAAATAAAGTTAAATATTGTACAGACAACAGGCCATTAGGTCACAAACACTTCAACAAAAACTGACAATTCCTCAGGTTCTCTCATTGCCACATTCTTGTTACACTTAAAACTGTAGGAAAAGCTGGTACTAATTAATAAAGCTAGATATGAATTAAAAGTTTAAATTCATTCTTGATGCTGAATTCCTTTTCTCTTCAAAGTAAATAAAACAGAGTCAGGAAAACATCACGCTGAAAACAACCCACTCCTTACTAGCATGTTAAATAAAGCACTATGCTTTTTGTATGGCCACAAACTAGAGCCTTCCTAATCCATCAACTAATACAATGATTAGGCTGTCTGAGTAACTGATTTTTCTCCCTGAAGCCTGCTTGTTTTTAGGCACATACAACTACCTGACCTTAGTCAAGAGAAAACTGCCTAATAAAAGGAGGATGGAGAAAACAAAGCAAGCTTTCATTTGAAGAACTCTTGGGCTGAGACTTGGTCTAAATTTTCTACATGAATCTACATCTCAGTGGCTTTAAAAATGTGACTGACACAGACATTATAGAGACTTGGTCTAAATTTTCTACATGAATCTACGTCTCAGTGGCTTTAAAAATGTGACTGACACAGACATTATAAAGATAGAGCCCTAAGAATAAATTTAACCACTGAGGTAAAAGAGCTGTACACTGAAAACTATAAAATGCTGATGAAAGAAATTAAAGACTATAAATAAACGGACAGATACCCATTCATGGATCAGAAGAATTAAAATTATTAAAATGTCCATAGTATCCATAGCAATCTACAGATTCAATGCAATCTCTATCAAAATTCCAATGCCATTTCTCACAGAAATAGAAAAAGCAATCCTAAAATGCATATGGACCCGCCAACGACCCAGAACAGCTACAGCAATCTTGAGCAAAAAGAACAAAGCTGGAGGCATGACACTTTCTGATTTCAAATTCTATTACAAAGCTGTAGTAATCATTAAATAGTATGGTACTGACATAAAAATGAACACAGACCAGTGAACATAATAGAGAGTCCAAGAAAGAAACCCACACACATATGGTTAACTAAAGGGTGTCAAGACTACATAACAGAAAAAGGACAGTCTTCAACAGTGTTGAGAAAACTGGATATCCACATGCAAAAAGATGAAACTGGAGCCTTATCTTACAACATACACAATAATCAATTTAAAATGAATTAAAGACTTAAATTCAAAACCTGAAAACAGTACACTTCTGTAAGAAAAGATAAGGGGAAAACTCCATGATCTTGGTCTTGACAATGATTTTTTGGATTTTAATACCAAAAACACAGGCAACAAAAGCAAAAATCAGTAAGTGGAACTATGTAAAACAAAAATATATCTGTAAAATAACAATTAAAAGAGTGAGAAAGAAAAGAGAAAGTGACATACAGAATGGGGGGAAATATTTCCAAACTATGTATCTGAAAAGGGGTTAATATCCAAAATACATAAGAAACTCACACAACTCTAACAAAAATACAAATGATCCAATTTAAAAATGGACAAAAGACCTAAAGAGACATTTTTCTAAAGAAGACATACAAATGGTCAACAGGTACATGAAAAGATGCGCAGCATTGCTAAGCATCAGGAAAATACAAATCAAAACCACAATGAGATATCACTTCACACTTGTTAAGATGGCTATTACCAAAATGCAAAAGGTTAAGTGTTGGCAAGGATCCAGAGAAAAGGGAATCCTTATACACCATTGGTAGGAATGTAAATCAGAACCACCATATCAGAAAACAGCATGGTGCCTCCTCAAAAAATTAAAAATAGAACTACTGTGTGTTCCAGCAATCCCAGGACTTGGTACATACCCAAAGGAAAAAAGTATCTGTCTCAACAAGGTATCTGCACTCCCGTGTTCACTGCAGTATTATTCACAGTAGCCAAGATACGGAAACTTAACTGTCCACTGACAAAGAAAATGTGGGGCGTCTGTATACACATACACAATGAAATATTATTTGGCCTTAAAAAAATGGAAATTCTGCCATTTGCAACATGGATGAATCTGGAAGACATTAAGATAAATGAAATGAGCTAAACACAAAAAGACAAACACTGTATGATTTCACATGTGGAATCTAAAAAAGTCAAATTCATAGTAGCAGAGAGTGGAATGGTATTTATTAGGGAAGGGAGCAGGATAAGGAAAATGGGGAAATGTTGATCAAAGGATATAAACTTCTAGTTATAAGATAAATTAGATATGGAGACATAAAGTACAATATGGTGAATATAGTTAATAACAATGTACAGAACACTTGAAATTTGCTTAGAGAATTCACTAAGCAAATTTCAAGTGTTCTGATCACACACAAAAAAATTGTGTGAGGTAATGAATGTTAATTATCTTGATTATGGTAATCATTTCACAGTGTATACATACATCAAAACATCATGTTGTATACTTTAAATATTTACAATTTTCATTTGCCACTCATATCTAAGTAATGCTGGAAAAAAGTTGATAAGCAATGCAGGCAAATACATATTTCAACTACTTAAAATTCAGTGAACCAATAATTTACAAATATTTTACCCCCTTTTCAATTTGTTGTTTCTAAATAAGGTTAAATACTGAAATTTTTAAAGATAAAGCCTCAGAAATCTGTAAGATAACTGTCCCCAAAATGTTTCCCCTAGGGTGCCAAGAGGCTCCATAAAACTTCCTCCTTTCCAAAATTAAACATTATACAAAATATCTTGAACAATTCATTCATAATTATGTTTTTACTTTACAGTCAGTACCAAGAAAACCTCAGCCTACCCTCGTCTCAACTCAAAATTCAGAATCAATTACTTCAATTCACATAGTATCTTCAAACTATCCAAAATTTCTGAAGAACATTTTTAATAGATGGAATTCAGGAGCTCAGACAACTCTGATTACTGTAAACTTCCATTTTTTTTTTTTGTCCAGGCAACTACATCTTCATCTAAAGATACCATGAAATGAAAGTTACAATTCAGAAAAGTATTTGAGACTTTTTACTTAAAAAGTTTTGTCTGCTAATATAGTGACTTCAAAAAGAGAAGACTTAAAAATGGAGAAACAATTTAAACTTAAAACTTATTCATTTTCATAATCTTAATTTTTTAGGTTTCAAACAGAATTAATTTTCAAACTAATCAAAACTTTTAATACATTCCCCTGGAACTTACTAAAGCAGCTGATTCATTATTGTTAATAATAAATTCATTATCACCAATGTTAAATGAGCCCTCTAACTACCTAGCAAATACTGTGTCAAACCTCCACTCTGCTTCTTTGGTCAGCCTGAAGTAGTAAACACTACCTCAAACCATCTCCACTGTTCTTAAACCGCATACATCCCACTGCATCCTCTCAACTCTCAGATGACCTTGCACAGTAATTCAAAGAGAAAATATGAAGGAGCCATTCAACTATGGGAACTCTTTCATACCATATTTACCAACTTTCTTGTAACTGCACCTATCCTCTCCTCCTATCCTCCAGTTTCAAAAAATTCTCTTACCTAAAGTCAATGTCTCCATATATAAGCAGGACCCATGCCCTTTCCACCTTCTAAGGAATCTTATTCACAATTGTACTTTTTTTCCCACAGTAGTCAATTTTTCCCTCTTGACTGAATTTTTCCAATAAACATTTACATGTGCTTAAACTTTCTTCCACCTCAGAAACAAAATTTTTAAAAACTCCTTTGTTCTACCTTTCCATCTCTGGCTCCTCCCTTCACAGCCAAACTTCCCCAAACAGTTGTAAACATGCTTAGTTTCCATTTGTTGTCCCACTCTTTCCTCAACCTATTTCAGTGAGTGTTGGATCTCCTCTCTCCCTAGACAATCATATCCATACTCTTAGCTTCAATTATCATCTATATGCCAATGATCACCAAATGTACACTTCTGGTCAATACCTTTCCTTTGAGTTCCAGATCTATATACATTCAACCATCAACTCCAAATACCTAATTTGATGTTCCAAATGTATGTTTAAAACAATATGCACACAGAACTCATCAGATACCTGCTCACCCTCCAATTCCTATTAAACACAGATACTCCTATATCTGGCTCCTCTTGGCCTTTTTTTCTGTCTCAGTGAATGGTACCACCATGCCTCCAGTTATAGAAGCCAGAAACTTGGGAGTAATCCTCAGTATCTTCTCTATCTAAACCAGTGGTTCTCAACTAGAGGCACTTTTGCCCCCCAGGAGACATCTGTTAATGTCTGAAGACATTTTTGGTTCTCATAACCAAGGATTAGTGGCATCTAGTGAGTGAAGTCAGAAATGTGGCTAAAACATCCTAAGATGCAGGGGATAGTCCCTCCATACCAAAGAAAGTTGGTCTAAAACCTCAGTGGTACAGAGGCTTAGATGACCTAATCTAATAATGCATCATCAAATCCCATCAACTTCACTTTCCCCAACAGTTTAAACCCATCAATTTTTCTTCATCTTAACTATCAGCACTTCCAAATTCAAGGAATTACCTTTTACCTAGTATCCAATAATAACTTCCTACTTCCACACTTGTGCAACTGCTTAAAATGAAGTCAAAACAATTTTTAACTCATCTCTTTCTTGCTGAAAAAAACCCTGAATAGCTTACCAAAGTTCTTAGGTGAAAACTAAAATGATATACAAAAGTCCTTGCATGATCTGCCTGCTTCCCCACTTCTACCACACTTCAGCAATTTTCCCCTAAATCAATCACTCTGGCCACCATCTGGCCTCCTTGCATTTCTCTGCAGACTGCATGCTCCTTTCTATCAGTAAACCTTCAAACACACTGTTCCTTCTCTCTAAAGCATTCTCTCCACCCCCAACATTCTTTCACTAGTTAACTCCTACTCACCCTTCAGATCTCAGCTCAAATATTATCTCCTCCACACCATCCTGGAGATAACTCTGCACTTGTCCTTTGTAACACTTATAAATATATAAAGCTGCAATTCGCATGATTATTTCTAATGGCTGTCCCTCTCACTATGTACATGGTAAAGAGACCATGAATATTTTAGAAAAATGCTCTAACACAACATTTTAGCATACAGTCAGAACTCACAAATTTTTGTTGATTACTAAAAAAAAAAATACAGAATCTAATCTACTTCAGGAGTTCAACTGTCACTTTTATATCTCGGGCCCCAACCATGCTTCTGAAATATATATGGGCAGCTCAGCTATAACATGTTTTTCTTCAATACCAATTAGCTTACAGACGATTGATAAATAAGGCAATGGTATCAATTTGATATATTAATTGGACTGATTTGTATGTGGAGCGGAAATTGTGGAATTGCAACCTTTACCAAAAAATAAATACAAAAAACAACAAAAACGCTTAGCTTGGCTGCTCACAAGCAGGGAGTCCTTACAGATCTAAATCAACTAAAAGTAAGTGTCTGCAGCTCGGACTCCCCCTCACAAAGTATAAACATACCCCCGCCCTCACGGAGCTCTCCGCTGGTGTAATTCCTTGAGTCTCCCCTAGCAGCTGACTCACTCACGCACAGCTCCACCTTAACTGCCTCGTCTCAGTGACCTGCACGGGCAGCATATGTCAACTGTATATCGTATATTGTTTAATATCCTTTGCAATAGCACCCAACCACGCTAAGCCACATACCTGATCTATCCAGGTCATCTTCTAAGGGACTGATTATTGTTCTTCAGAGCATTCTGGTTCCAAAACTGTTTAGGTTTTGCATAGCGTACTCCCAAGCCCTATTTCCCCATGGCCTTAGCATGCAATCTGCAGAACATGAGGCCATTCAAGAACACAAATGTTACAGCAGATTTCCTCATAGTTCCAAGCGCTGAGGAACATAACTCCTGACTACTTCCTCAATCAGTTTGAACACTCAAAATCTGGGCTCCTCATCTCTGTTAACAGTCCAGAATGGAATCATTAAAGTTGCTGATCGATCTCTCTCCCTCTCCCCCCACATTCAATCAACCCACACAGGTATCAATTTTCCTTATGCATGGTCTCTCACATCTTTTTCACCACCATCCACCATAACTGAAAGCTCCAGCATCTCTCACCTGAAAAAAATTTAACAATTAATAGCCTTCAAGGTAATTATACCTCTTCCCAGGCCCTCCTTATTCCAAACCAGACTCCACTAAACTGCAAGAATTATCTTCCCCAAAATGCAAATCTAATTGTGCTAGTCCTCTACTCAAAAACCTTCAGTGGCCTTCCACTGTGCGTTCAAGGTCTCAAACTGCTGCTCCACTTTATTTCTCATTGAACCTCCCACTCATTTTAAAATCCAGTAGAGATAAACCATACAAACTGTTGACAAAGAAAGACACTCAGTAAATATTAGCTTTTACTCTCACAGATGACCTACTTTTACAGTCAATTCTAAGAATGTCATCTCCCTACCCTTTATTTTAAGCATCTTAAGTTCCTTTTCTGTATATTATTAGAGACAAAGGTCAAATCTTGGTTGTGTCACTTACTAGCTGTGACCTTGAGCAAGTTATTTAGCTTTCTGAGCCTCAGTAAAATTAGGATAATATCCATGTCATGGGGTTGTTGAAAAGACTAAATGACATAGCATATGTAGAATGCCTGGAAGAGAAGAGACATTAATAAATGTTAGTTTTCTTAAAAAGTGTTCACTTAAAAGAATGAACACAGAAATGAACTTGCCTTCTTTCTCCCAGAACTGGCAAGTAAGAGTAGCACTCAAAGAAACTGGCTTAACAATAGAATACTATTAATAATCTCTATCCCTTGAGGTAAGTGCTTATGCCAAAAGCATAAGATTTAGGAGAATTTTTTTCTATGCTACTAAGCAAAGAAAAGGTTATTGACATGGAACCATATTTTACTAGATGATTTAACCTGACTAATGTTATTAAATTTACTGAGACTCAATATATTAATAAACCTTATCCATATGCAGAACTAGAAGTCAGTTCCAGTATTTAATTATTTACAAATGTGTATGTGTGTGTTAGTTGCTTAGTCGTGTCCAAACTCTCTGTGACCCCATGGACTGTAGATCGCGAGGCTCCTCTGTCCTCGGGATTCTCCAAGCAAGAATACTGGAGTGGAAACTGAGAGCTTCAATACTTATGCATAATATAGTCCATAAAAAATGGGCCTATGGCTGATTAATTTTGATGTATGGCAGAAACCAACACAACACTGTAAAGTAATTATCCTCCAATTAAAAATAAACAAAAATTTTAATATGGGCCTATCTATATACATATATCAAAAACCCACATAGAGTAAAAGATTGCTATATCTCCATTCAAAGTATTGCCCTGATTTGATTTCTACTGCAGGCTTTCACAATATAATATTGCATAAGTTTCTTTAAAATGAGAAGGTAAAGGAAGGACAAAGACTGAGAGGTGCAGAAATGGGGTACCAAAACTTCCAATTAGTCAGTTTGCTTTCTCTTCCCTCCCACTGGTATTGCCTAAATGCTTTTCCCACTTCATAGTAAGAATAAAGAATGACAGCCATTCTTATAAATAGTCTTGAGACAACTGGACCAAGAGCAAAAAAGAAGTTAGACCTCCCCACCTTAATATCATATATAAAAATTAATTCAATGGATCAAAGACCTAAATCTAAGAGCTAACACTATAAAACTCTTAGAATAACAGAGGCATTAATTTTGGTGATCCTGGATCAGGCAATGGTTTCTTAGATATAAGACCAAAATCTCAAGAAACCAAAGAAAAACAAATAAATTGGATTTCATTAACATGAAAAGCTTTTATGCTTCAAAGTGCATCACCAAAAAAGTAAAAAGACAAAACACAGAATGCAAGAATATATTTGCAAATTATATATCTGATACATGTCAAGTATTGAGAACATATAAAGAACTCTTACAACTCAACAATTAAAAAAACAAAATTAAAACAGACAAAGGATCTGAATAGACAATTCTCCAAAGAAGATACACAAAATGGCTAACACGCAAATGAAAAGATGATCAGCATCATTAGTCATTAGGGAAATGCAAACCAAAATCACAATGAGATACCATTTCATGCCCATTAGGATGGTTATAATCAAGACAAACAATAACAAGTTTTGGCAAGGATGAAGAGAAATTGGATCACTCACACACTGCTGGTAGAAATGTAAAATGATTCAGCCACTTTAGAAAACACTTTGGCAAGTCCTCAGAAAGTTATACATAGCGCTACCACATAACTCAGCCATTTCACCCCTGGGTATAGACCCAAGAGAAATGAAAACATTGTGTACAAAAACTTGTACACAGATATTCACAGCAACAATATTCAGAATAGTGAAAAAGTGCAAACAGCTCCCAAACCCATCAACTGATAAATAAAATATGGTATATCTATACAATGGAATATTATTCCTTTATGGTGGTGGTTTAAGTCGCTATGTCGTGTTCGACTCTTGTGACCCCATGGGCTGTGTAGTCCACTAGGCTCCTCTGTCCACAGGATTTTCCAGACACGAATACTGGAGTGGGTTGCCATTTCCTTCTCCAGGGGATCTTCCCTACCCAGGGATCAAATACCAGGTCTCCTGCATTGGCAGGCAGATTCTTCATCAACTGAGCTACCAGGGAAGTGTCCTCTTATTCAGCTATAAAGAGGAATAAAGAACTGAGAACTGCTATGACAAGGATGAATCTTGAAAACATGCTAACTAAAAGAAGCAAGACCACATACTGTATGATTCCATTTATATGAAATGTTCAAAATAAGCAAATCCATAGAGATAAATCAATACTGGTTGCCAGAGACTGGGGGAGACAGGCAGAGATGAGAAAGCGACTGTTGCTGGGTACAAGGCGTCTTTTATAGGTGATGAAAATGT